>NC_092810.1:114849936-115172859 GCF_040954645.1 Diabrotica undecimpunctata
TCATTGGATGTCAAGAAAGTCCTGTCACATTTTATAGAGTCGGTAAACCAAATCAAAATAAACGTTATCCCCGCATGATAAAAATGATAATGAGTTCTGAACACCACACTCGAAAAATTCTTCGTAACAAAAATAAACTTTTGGAAAACAAATCTACTGAAACTTATTCTGTTATTGATGACAAGACACCTATGTAGCAACTTCGTTTAAAGGAACTTCGTACTGAGCTTGAAACTCGTAAAAATAATGGAGAAAATGACCTTACAATTAAATATGTGAATGGCTGTCCAAAGATAATGTCCTAAACTCTCTTATGTTCAAATTTAATGAATTTATAAATACTGTTCATCCCTTAAAAATTTCATTGTTGTTGGAGATTTCAATTTTCCATAGATTAGCTGGCTCATTATTTTCAAAATTAATACCATCAATTCCCATAATTTGTTTAAAAACTTTATCATGAACTCAAATTTATTACAACTGATTACTGAACCTACAAGGTTTCGAGCCAACAATAATCCTTCAATTTTAGACTTACTTTTCATAAATGACGATCAATTAATTTCTACACTTGAAGTGTCCTCTCCTGTACGTTTTCAGATCACTCGCTGATTACTGCTTACATTCAATTTAGTTTAACACCGCGTTGCAAAACTAATTTCGTAACGTATGCCACTACTGATTTCTTTAATATAAATTCAGTTTTATCGCAGTTTAACTGGAAATCTATTTTTCTTAATCGTCAATGTGGGACTTCTTCATACTGCTATTACAACAATTTCTAATCATACAACAGAACCGCAGCTATACAGAAATCGACCAAAACCTTGGATTAACCTCTCAGCTACCCATTAAATTCGACATAAGCGAAAGCTTTGACGAAAATATAAACTTACTGGTTCCCTTGACGATTTTTTCGCCCACCGTAATTTTTCTAAGCGAGTCAAACAAACTTTGCTAAAGTTAAGAACAGAATTTGGAGAATTTATCATTGCAAGTGGTAATAGTAAAAAAGTTTATCGGTACATTCGCATATCTTTATTTTCTAAAGTGTCCATACTATTACTTCAAAAAGCTGGCGGGTCTTTATGTTCTTCGAATAACGAATCTTAGGAATGTTTATCGTTATTCTTTTTTCAGGTTTTACAGATGAACCTAACGATACCATTCCTAAACTAATGTGCCCACGTTTGTCTAAAACTCTTGACAATATATCTTTCACACCGGGTGCAATTAAACATCTGGAAACATTCGGACTATGGAAACGCAATAATTCTTCACCTGGATTAGATGGACTTACCTCATTTTTCCTCAACCAATGTGCAGAATCTGTAGTTATCCCTATATCTCTAATAATGAATGCTTCTTTTAATCAAGGTTCTCTCCCCTAGTCCTGGAAATTGGCTTCGGTTACTCCTATATTTAAGAAAGGAAATATACTTGATTGCAATAATTATCGTCCAATAAGCCTAATTCCTATTGCTGGCAAGGTCATGGAATCGATTATTTTGGAAGCTATGGCTGAGTTTCTTCTTCAAGAAAATGTCATCCCTCACCAATAGCATGGCTTTATCAAAGGTCATTCAACGATCACAAACTTACTTCATTGTATAAATGATTGGTCATTATCTTTAAACTATCGTCATTCTGTCGATGTAATCTATTTAGACTTCTCCAAAGCTTTCGACCGTGTTCGAAAACATCGATTACTAGCAAAATTGGATCACTATGGTATTCGCTGAAAGTTAAACATTTTAATTCAAGATTTTTTATCCGACATATACTTCAGGTTTCGTGTTGGGGAAGACCACTCATTAAAAAAGTCAAGAGTGAAGCCCCATAAGGATCAGTACTTGGACCGCTACTTTTTTGGGTCTACACTAGTGATCTTCGACAATCGGTAACCTTTACAACGATCTCGGAGTAATAATTAATAGTGACTTAAAGTGGTCTGATTACATAGTGTCGGTGTGTAGACGTGCAAACTCGAAACTGTTTTTAATCCGTAAATGTTTTACACGTATATCTCTATCCTCTGTTAGTAAACTTTCTTTGCTTTAGGCCTATTCTTGAGTTTGCCGAGCCAGTGTGGAATCCAGAAGAGTAGAACCCTATACATAACGGCAAAAAATAGAAAAGTACTTGGATGAAGTAAGTGCTGAAATACTAAAGTTTTTATAAATTAATGGAATTAAAGCACTACGTGGTCTCTTTAACAGAATTTATGATACTGGGATATTACTAACTAATTGGTTTATGTCGACATTTGTCACAATACCTACGAAACATCGTGAGCAGACATGCAGTGACAATAACTTTGATGGGTATATTGTCTAAGTTTTAAAGATCTACCTGCGAGTGATACATAGCAGAATATACAGGATAGAGGGGGAATTAGCAATACTTAATTCGGATTTAAGAGTGGCTTGAACACGAGAGGAGCCTTGATCGGTATACAAGTACTGATACAGAAATGCAGAGATATAAATCAAAATGTATATATAAATTCCTATAGTTGGCTGTATACTAATTACAAACGTTTATTTAAAATCCTTTATAAAAGATATATAATTTAAAATCCCTTTCGGGTTACATCACAGAACGTTTACCGACTAAAAAACCCATCATCAGTGTTTTGTTACTCGGTGCACATGAGTTAAGCCACTAAATACCTAGGAAAGACCGTTTAGATCGTACAAAAATTAAGATCGTTATTATTTCCAGATTTAGCCATACGGCTCACACTCCCTCTAAGGGGAAAATTCACTCATCCCAGATACCTACGGTATCAAAAGGATTGAGCTCTGGTGGGACTCTTTCCATGTTATCGAGTCCTAGGTGACTTGGTATGTCGGTGTATCTCCCAAAAATTTTCGTACGCATCTGGACGTCGAAAGTAACACAGCTTTCTGCATAATCTTATATAGATGTTCATTTAGACCCAGCTTTTTTATGTTTTCTAGGAGGCTCTTCGGGATGACTCCAGTGGTAGAAAGAATAATAGGTATCGTCTGGGTACTTTCCATTCTCCATTGTCTCCTGATTTGTATTTCTAGATCTCTGTACTTGGCGATCTTTTCGTTGTATTTAACACGTAAATTATTGGTGTTGGGTATCGCCACATCAATAAGTGTTGTTTGCCTAGTAATTTTATTAACTAGTATGAGATCGGGTCTATTATGGGCCACTGGTTGGTCTGTAAGCACAGTGCGGTCCCAGTACAGCTTGTAGTTGTCATTTTCAAGCATTCTATCAGGGACGTATTGATAATAAGGAAGATGGTCGGTTTGGATAAGTCCCAGTTTGTCAGCTAGTTCTTCGTGGATAATCTTTCCTACTGTGTCATGACGTTCTTTATAATCAGTACCTACAAATGCCTGGCAGCCACCGGTAAGATGTTGGATGGTTTCTTGGGCTTGGCATCCATATCGGCATTTGTCATTTTGGACTTAAGGATCTTTAACAATATATTTCAGGTAATTTTTAGTTGGAATAACCTGATCCTGAATGGCAAGTAGGAAACCCTCAGTCTCGGGAAACATCCTTCCTGATGTCAACCAATAGTTCGACGCTGTATTGTCGACATATTCTTGGCTGATCTCATTAAGATGTCGCCCATGCAGAGGTTTACTCATCCAGGCGCGCATTTTGTCTTGCTTAGACAGGTGGTTTATGCTCATTTCTTGTTCCCCCAGTTTAAGCGGTGTCGTATCATCTACTGCGCAAATTGCTCGATGTAAAGTAGATGTCTCAGCCTGTACCTGAAAATAAGTTCTTAAATTAGCAATTTGTTTATCCAATTGCTCACCTATATCCATAAGTCCTCTTCCCCCTTGATACCGCGGTAATGTTGTTCTCTCTACTGCACTACGTGGATGATGTTTTTGCGCCTTTGTGAGAAGTGTTCTTACTTTCCGCTGAAGACCCTCTATATCCGTTTTTGACCACTTTATAATACCAAATGAGTAGCTCAGCGCGGAACAGGCGTACGTATTTAATGCCTTAAACAAATTTTTACTGTTAAGATATGACCGATTTAGTTGTCTTACTCTTCGCACGAACTCCGAAGTTAGTTCAGTTTTCATTTGTTTATGGTCAATTTTCCGCGCTTGTTTTACTCCGAGATATTTGTACATATCATTTTCACCCATTGCCTCGATGTTTTGGCCATCTTGCATATCGAAACCTCCGGGCTGAACCTTTCCTCTGACTATGTTTAGTATACGGCACTTGTCTAGTCCAAAATTCATACTGATATCATTTGAGAAATTTTCTACAGTTTTTAGCATCTCATCTAGGTGGTTTCGAGTGGAAGCCATTAATTTTAAATCATCCATATACAACAGATGATTAAGCTTCGCTACAACAGTGTTGTTATTTTTGATGCTAAAACCTGAGTCAGTAGAGTTCAGCAGCTGAGATAGTGGGTTCATTGCTAGGCAAAACCAAAGTGGACTCAACGAGTCCCCCTGGAAAAGCCCCCGGTTAATAGGGATATCTTCAGTTTCGATATTAATTTCACCCGGTATTTGAAGGTGAATTTTAGTCTTCCACTCTGCCATTATATGCTTCAAAAAGGTCACGAGATTATCATCGACTTTATATATTTTCAATATATCTATAAGCCATTCATGCGGCACTGAATCAAAAGCCTTCTTGTAGTCAATGAAGGCAGTAAAAAGGTTTCTTTTTTTTGGTGTATGCCTGGTTAGAAATGACTGAGTCGATAATAAGTTGTTCCTTGCAGCCCATGGACCCCTTAGCGCATCCTTTCTGTTGAGGCTCTATGATATTGTTCAGAGCACAATGTTGGTAGATACGCTGGGCCACACAGGATGTGACCAATTTGTACAAAGTTGGAAGACAAGTAATTGGGCGGTACTTTGCTGGATCTTGGGTGTTACTTTGATCCTTCGGTATTAGATAAGTGGTTCCCTGAGTAAGAAATGCTGGCATTTCCTGTGAATTAGAAATAATATTATTAATAAATGCTGTTAAAAGCTCATGAACACTCCAAAACTTCTTTAGCCAGAAGTTTTGAACTCCGTCTGGTCCAGGAGATTTCCAGTTATGAAGCTCTTTGATAATGTTCGAGACTTCTTCAGTGGTGAAAGGTTCATAAGGAATATTACTGTAGTGTTGACAGTTGTTCGTCGTTTGTTCAATCCATCCAGCATTGTTGTTATGAGTAGCTGGCGTCGAAAGTTGGTTTCCCCAAAACTCATGAATTTCTTCTTGGCTTGGGTAGGATTTATTTACATTTTCTACGGTGGAATTTAGTTTTCTATAGAAAGCCTTCTCTGCATTCTCAAAAAGTATATTGTCGCATTTACGGTTGTTACTAACTTTGTATCTCCTTAGGCGACCTGAATAAACGGAGAGTTTTTGTTTTAATGTATCCAGGCAGTGTTGAGCTGTGTTGTTTTCTGGATCATGTTGTGAGTGTCTTGGAGTGTTCAGAATTATTTCTTCAGTTCTTTTAATTACTTTTCGACTTCTTACTCCTCGGATGTATTCTGTAATTTGTCCAATATCCCTGCGCAATAATTCAATTTTACTCAGCAGTCTTTTTTCCCAGGGTGCAATTCTGTTTTCAGTCCTTCCGATATTAGTTCCCCGTCGTGTTCTGATCTTAATGCCCATAACATTAGCAATTGCTGTTGCTGCACAATAAATCAGCATATGCAAATATTCTAATGTATGGGCTTCCACGATATAATTGGATAGGACTTTGGTGTTCATAATTTGTAACAGCGCACCTAGTTTCTTACAAGAGTTTATTTTTGGTAGCGGTGGTCTGCTAAGTGGGTTTGTACCATTAAACTCTTGTACGGCACGTGCCATTTCTCTTACCAGGCTATCGTGCAACTCGTTGTTGTCCTGCTGCGTATTAACAGGTTGAGTTTCTTGTATGATGGGCTCAGGAATCTGCTCATTAGGGATTTGATTATGGACTTGATCCACAACCAGCTCTTGGTTATGAATCTCCCGTTCGACTTCGCTCCTGATGGTATCGCGTCTAGCCTCTGGGATAAAATTATTTCTTATAATTACCCGGTATTGATCTGCTATTCGCTGTTCAGATACTTGAATCTCTGGGTACTCCCTGCAAAATTCGGCATACAGTTGTTGTCGATAGCCGATCGTTTCTCGACCGAGGTTCGTCACCTTGTAATAGAAACGCAAAATGTTTTCATTAATAGACACAGTCCATTTCATGCGCTGCCTCGGTCGTCCCGCTTGAGTGAGCGCCGGCTGATGTTCCGGCGCAGCACCTTCAGCGGGTGGAGCTCGTGTTGTTGTTTGGCTCATTTGTGGTTCTTCTTGTTGTTGGGCTGTAGCTGATTGTATGACAGGGGCCCGCCTCCTCAACACCCTGCCATCGACGTCCCGCATGCTGTCACGTCCAGCGCCGGCTCCAGACGTGCCCTGGCGATCCCCAGGCAGCGACCCTAAACATAAATTATTAAACTCCATTTTCATGGGTGTGCATTTTATACCTACTGCCAGGTGTCAGTTTTTATTCCACGGCAGGTATCCCTGCTACCCTCTGGGTATCGGTTCTAAGAATACCCAGAGAGCATCCCCCATTCGCAGGGGCCGCGCCTGATAGAAGAACTGACAAAAAACTCCCACAGGGAGTTATTTAAAATCCTTTATAAAAGATATATAATTTAAAATCCCTTTCGGGTTACATCACAGAACGTTGACCGACTAAAAAACCCATCATCAGTGTTTTGTTACTCGGTGCACATGAGTTAAGCCACTAAATACCTAGGAAAGACCGTTTAGATCGTACAAAAATTAAGATCGTTATTATTATTATTATTATTATTATTATACATAAGCGAGAGCAGAGGAACTAAGTTCCTATTATGCCCAAAAACAAAGAAATTTCATTAATAACCTACTAGTAAAAAACAAAAATTACAAATAAAAGAAATAAAATTACAATTTTTGGTTTAAAAGAAAAACAATATTTTAACTATAATGTAAAACGGTCATGTCTGTTTTTGAACGAGTTGGTAGAGGGAGCAGAGACAATGTTATCGTTAAGGTTATTCCAGCACTCAAAAACTCTATTTGGTAAAAAGTTCTGCCTTGATCTTGTAGAAAAATTTTCTTTCTTTAGTTTGAACTGATGCCCTCAGAGGCGTTCATTTTGATTAATGGTAAACATTTCATCGAGATTTCCAAAATTAAATTTTAGTATTTTAAAAGTTGTAATTAAGTCTCCACGTTGTCGGCGAAGTTCAAAAGAAGTTAGGTTAGCCATACTAAGTCTTCCTGCATAAGAAGGTCTTCTCGGTCCCAAAGAAATTCGAGTGGCTTTTCTTTGGACGTTTTACAACATAGTCTTGTCTCGAACCAGATTAGGATACCACGTTGGTCCAGCGTATTCAAGTATGGGTCTTACGTACAGAGTGTAAAGTTTACAGAATGATTGCATTGAAACTCTCGAAAAACACCTCCGAATAAAATACAGTCTGGAGTTCGCACGTTTACAAATAGAGGTAATATGGTCGGACCAAGTTAGGCTGCTGTTTATGATAACACCAAGATCGTTATACGAAAACACAGAATCTAATGGCTGCCCGTTAACAAAGTACGGCACAAGTGGGCTATTTTTACCAATTCGAAGCCCTACACATTTTTCCGCGTTTAAGGGTAGTAACCACTGGGAACACCAAGTTAAAATAGAGTCAAGTCCATTTGGAGGGTTAGGTGGTTTGTAATTGGATTGGCATATATTTTTGTGTCATCAGCGTAGAACGATCTTTTACTTGAGACATAATAAGGAACATCGCTGGTGTAAACCGTAAACAGCAGAGGTTCAAAGGCGGAACCCTGAAGTACTCCACTTTCCACTAACCTGTCCTGTGAGAAAGATCCGCCAACTCTAACTTTGTAATATCGATCTGTCAGAAAATCATCTATCTAACGAAGTAAAGTACGGCGAACTCCGAAATGTTCTAGCTTATGTAGAAGTCTGCGCTTAGGTACACGGTCAAAGGCTTTAGAGAAATCTAGATAAACAACGTCGACCGGCTGCGAACTGTTAAGGGATGACGTCCAGTCGTTAACGCAATGTAAGAGATTGGTTAGAGTAGAGCGACCAGAGACAAATTCATGTTGTTGTGTTGAAATAACATGTTCCTGGAGAAGGAATTTGGTCATATCCTCGGAAATAATGGCTTCCATAACTTTGGCAACTACTGGCAGCAAGCTAATCGGACGATAACTGTTGGGGTCGAGTTTGTTGCCTTTTTTAAAAATAGGGGTAACGGAAGCTAATTTCCAACTAGGGGTAAGGAGTTCTGGATGAAAGAAGTTTGCATAATTAACGTTAAGGGTATTGCAAGCGTGTCTGTGCACCTTTTTAACAGTTTTGGTGTTAAACCATTTAAACCGTGAAGCGGCTGTGCGAAGTTTAATTAAGTGTTGTTTGACATGATCCACTGTGAATTCAACTTGCTGTAAGGATGCGCCGACACGATTACAGTTAATAGCAGGTAGATAACCATCATTCGATTATTTAGTAAAAACCTGTGAAAATGCTAAAGAGAGAGTTTCGGAAGATTCTTTGTCAAAAGAGCATAAAGTCTGGTTGGATTTTTGAAGTAGAGGAATGGAAACTTTAGACGTCATGGAGGAACGTATGTATTTGTAGACTTTTTTAATGTTACCGCTTTCGATAACATTTGCTTCAAAATTTTATCTTGGGGTTTTTAGAGATGTTTTTAAGTTATTTGAAAATCTGCGGTGGCTTTGGAAATCACTAAGAAGCACGGTGTGTTAAAATTTTCGCCATAGATGTCGTTTGTGATTAATTTGTTTAATTGCTGTTCGAATTATCCAGGGTTTAAGTTTGTTTTTATAACTCTTACGGAAAGTGGTATTTGTAGAAATTATATTGTGGACTTTATCGAGAAATGCAGTCTACATTAATGAGGGGTCGTTTAAGTTTGCAAAAAATAAATGCCAGTCGATTTGAGAGAGTTCAATGTCCACTTCAGAAAAGTCGGTAGAAGCATATGTTACAATATTATTTTTGCGGGGTAATATTTGATTGAACTGAATTAAGATGTCTTACATTTTATTTAAAAATATGTTGTGATGTTTTATTTCTCAGATAACCTACATGGAAATGTAAGATTCTCACTAGGGGTTGCTGCTGACCCTCAGACGATATCTGAATGGGTTCTAGATGGCAACAAAATTTATCACTTTCATTGAATGGTTACTATGAAATTTCCATTGTTAGACCCTAATCTTTGAAACTTATAACATGTAATTTCGATTTTGAGTTTTGGCAATAAATGTAAAGCATTTGAAAACATGCTGAATTTAGAATTGTACATTACAAACCATCTAAAACGTTTAATAGTGCTCATTTTTGATTGCACAAGTACATTTTTCAAAACTACACAACTTCAGCTACAAATTCCATTCAATGCCGCCTTCGTGTAGACTTGCCAAAACTCAAAATCGAAATTTTATGTAAACTCTTCATTAACAGCTTCCAACCACTTTTTATCTTTGGCTACTTCTTCGTAATTTTTTGGAACTTCAGATGGTAAAATTCTTGCTGAGAGTGCTGTCATGAAGCCATTTATATTTATATCATAGTCATTATATCTAATGGGCATCTGGGCACCTTTCGTTCTCTATTACTTTTTCTTATAGTCGCATCCCTCTTTTCTTCATTTTCATTTTTGACGTCATATTTCTCTAGATACATCTGTTTCCTTTTCTTCGGTAAAAATTTGGGTTTGTTTCACATATTGTTCATCAAATATCACACTTCGAAAAACTTCAATTTTATTAAATAACGGATTCCATAAACGATATCCATTATTAATGTATTCTACTAAATATTTTTCTTGACTTCTTTCATCGAGCTTTCCTCTTACTTCTTGAGGAAAATGAGCCCAAGCCTTTGATCCAAATATTCGTATCTTTTCTAGATCTATTTTTTTTTATTAAACCAAATTTCTGCTGAAAGTTTACCACTTGAATCGATTAATTATATATGTTGCTGTTCGTACAGCTTTAACCCATAAATTTTTAGGCAGTTCACTGTCAAAAAGTAAGCAACGGGTCATATTTAAAACAGTTCGGTTAAATCTCTCACTGACCCCATTTTGCTCAGGATTTCTAGGTACTCTAAATTCAATTTGAATCCCTTTGGACTTGCAAAAATTTTTAAATGCATGGGACACATACTCCCCACCATTGTCAGTACGTAACCTGGATATTTTAGTTTTAAATTGGGCACTTATCATTGCTTCATATTCAATAAACTTCTCCAATACTTCACTTTTTTCTTTCATCAGATATACATATGAAAAGTGAGAAAAATGATCAATAAAGGATACAAAGTACCTGCAACCATCATATGATGCTGGAGAAAATGGTCCAGCCACATCAGATGATCTAACTTCTAACATTGCTTTGGCCCTTTTTTCAGTTGGAATATTCTTAAAAGGTTTCCTTGTTTGTTTCCCCTTCATACATATCTCACATAAATTACTTGGAGGATATAGTGAAGAATGACCCATTCTTCTGTGTTTTATACTATCTGAAATGACAACATTCCACTCATGATTCAGATTATATTCCAATTCATTGCACTGTAAAATATCTTCAGATTGAGTTTAATACCGACATTACTTAAAACATGTAAATTGCCACTCTTTTCAGCTTTTATGGTTACACCCTGCTTTGCCACACTAATATTATGAGCTACAGTTTTAATTTCCGTTAAAAAACTTCCTGAAACTGCATTTATCAAATGATTTGTGGCACCAGAGTCTATTATAAAGTAAATGTTTTTTTTTACACTTTTATCAATTATTGACAATTCTGACATTTGATGGACATTCCTCATCCACCTCAACAAGCTGCTTTCTTTTAGTAAGAAATGAAATTTCTTCTTCAACCCGATTTGGACCGACACTTACACTATTACCAGACCCACGTTCCATGCACCCATTTCTTTTATGTCCAATTTTACCACACTTGTAGCATTTAAATCGAAAATTGCCCTGTCCTTATCCGAATACTGGATATTGTCTATTTGACTGTCGTCCATCATTCCATCGTTCTTCTCTACTATGATTTCCAGGACCATGTGTGACCTGTTGGGAATTCTGTTGACGTCCATAGTGATATCGATTCTTATTAGCAAAGAAAACTGCTGTGGATTATTCATTATTTTTATGAGAATTTCCTTGACGAGATTCTTCCTGTAAGAGTTTATTTTTCACCATAAAATCAATTATAGATGGATCTTGACTGAAAATAATGTTAATTGCTGTGATTGTTACTTGATATGACTCCGGAATAGCAGCTAACAATTGTGACACAATTTCGGGTTCTTCAATTTTTCCACAACTAAAAACTAGCATTCCTCATATTTCTTAATTTACGCCGAATTTCAACTTGAAGAGACAAACCTTTTTGCAAATATGTGTCTTTTAAAGTATTGAAAATATCTCTGGCTGTTTTTTAATCTTTTACGATCTGTATCACATTATCCGCTAAGCATTGCACTATAAGATTCCTTGCTTAAGCATCATTCCTTTTTAAGGTGTCATCAATTATGTCTTTTTGTAAAATTTCCAGCAAATCATTTTGTTCCAACATTAATTCCATGCGAAACTTCCAATTTGAAAAACCTGCACCAACAAATTGTTTAAAATTTAGTACCTGTAGATTGACCGCTATTACTTTCTTTGTTTTGATCACGTTCACGTTTCCAGAGTTCCAAAATTCCAAGATCCAAATTCCTGTTTACCCTTCGAATCACAAACTATTCCATTATTGGCACATAACTGGGCCCATAAACTTAGGCGATTACTGGATTCGAAGCAGTAAAACAAACATTATTTCACTATTTATTGAATACTTTTAATAATAAGAATGTTGATAACCAACGGCCATTACAATACCATAATAAAAACAAAACAAAGTGAACTCTACTGACTTATTCTATAGTTACAATCTGACATGACATATGTCACTTTTAAAATTAATGCGGGAATTGTGGTATTTTAACAAAATCTCCGACGACAAGACTATTATAATCACTAACTAATTAGCTTACAAGTTTACTCTAAATGGTCTAGTAGTTTGAATCACTTTAACTTACGTTCTTCCTGGGAATTGTCTAGGAGGTTAAGTGCAAACTGGTTTTCTTAATATTCCAGCTTGGTAATGTACGCAGTGCTACGTTTTTTAATGACTTCCTGTACCATATCTATTTTAAGGTTACGATGAATAAATCTGTTGTTGATGTAGGTACCATGGTGCATTGGTGATAGTTCGGAAGATTTTTGATTGGAAGCGTTGA
The DNA here is from genome assembly GCF_040954645.1 of Diabrotica undecimpunctata. Lineage (NCBI taxonomy): Eukaryota > Metazoa > Arthropoda > Insecta > Coleoptera > Chrysomelidae > Diabrotica > Diabrotica undecimpunctata. The sequence goes on from NC_092810.1 coordinate 114,862,292, forward strand.
ATGATTTCGATGTTGGAGAGACTGGCTGTTCCGCATAGTTTCAACCCATATATCCAAATGAGCGTAAGTATTGCTTTATAGAGCAGTAATTTGTTATCCAGATAACCTTGATGAACGACCCATTAACCAATACAGATTTCTGAATTGAGGACCTAGTTTCCTCCATGTGGGACTTCTTTCCAAATGAATACCAAGATATTTTACCTCGTTGGCTGAAGGTAATTAATAATTATTTAAAGTCACAGGGTTTTTCTTTGTGTTGTAAATGTAACATGAACAAATTAAAATATAGTTCCTTCGTTGACTTTAATTTTCCATTCCAAAAAAAAATCTTGTATTCTGTTTAGATATGCTTGAAGGAGATGCGAGATATAAATAGAGTCAGCATGTGAGGCTAGGATTGTTGTATCGTCGGCAAATGTTCCTAGCATAATTTCTTCTGTACGTGGTTTGTTCTTTAGTGGTTAAGAACAGTGTAAATATATCTGCGGTAAACAAGAGATACAAGATAGGTTCCAGCATGCTACTCTCTGTTAAGTCTCTGTCTTTGATAGAATATAGTTTGGAAGTTGCATCTTGATATTAATAAAGTAACACCTGAAGACAAATATGACTTAAAACCAATGTAAAAGCTATCCAGTAATGTTCTTTTTAGATTGTATGGGAGGTTTTCATGCCACATCTTATCAAACGCCTGCCTAACGTCCAGAAATGCCACCGAACAGTAGGTCTTGCCCCAAAATCGTCATTTATATGTTTTACTACTCTGTGAACTTGCTGGAATGTTGAGTGATGAAACCGAAATTCAAACTGGTGGTCTGGAATTTTTGATCCATGGTTCTAGTCTTTTGACTAATATTTTTTCGAACACTTTAGACGTGATTGGCAATAGGCTAAATTGGTCTGTAAAGTGTAGTTTCTTCTTGAGGTTGTCCCGGTTTTAGAATTGTTATTATCTAAGATACTTTTCATTGACAGGGAAGTAACCTAAGTTAAGTATGACATTGAAAGTTTTATGCATTTGGGAAGTATTTCTTTTAACACTTTTCCACTGATCAAGTCATACCCTGGAGATTATTCTGAGCATATTTTGTTTTTAAAAATTGTCTTCATCATCATATAAACATCAGAATTATATTATTAGACCAATTTAATAATTACTTTAGTTTTACAACCAGCTCCTTTTCCTGTACAACGTATTGTGTAAAATTTTTTATTTTAAAAGTTTTGAATTTTACTCGTTTAAATTGTTTCAGACGCTGTACTATACAGGATCACTTACGCAACAATTAATTTACAATTTTTCAATGTTTTATTGTCGTAGTATTTTTCTTGTTTGGAAGAAGACTAATTTAAATATTTTATTTTTATTATTCAGAATATGATCTTATTTAGTTTTAAATCTTTTATTTAATCATAATATATTAGCTAATTATAATATGGCTTTACTTCCACATATTTTAAATTCTCCAACTCAAATTGGCTGATTAATTATTGTCAAGTTCTGAGAATTCACTTGTCTGAAAAACAGCATGTTTTTGGAAAAAAAAAATATCAACCTAAACACTTCAGTACTTAAGGAAACTAGTGCTATGCTCTAGGCGAGGAGACAATGCGATGGTCTCCGTTATGAACGCACCCTTAGACTCCGAGCGGGGCCCAACCACAGACAAAAGGTAAGTGAATCTCATATAGAATTGACAATAAGTTATTAAATCTGCCAATTATTATTTGAATTACATTTTATTTTACATATCCATTTCCAAATATTTTCCATTTTCGCTACTTTTATTTACAGTCAAAGTAATGTATTTTTTTTTCACCATTATTATTCTAATATCACTTAACCAGCGACCTCTTAAGTTTTATACAAAACATTTTTGTAGTATATTTCTGAAAATTTAGACCAGGGGGGAAGGTAAAATATGCTCCACCTTCTAATTTATTATTTTTTTAATAATTATTACTTTTGTTTAGACTAAAAATCGCTATAAGCTTTTTTATTTTACATGGAATATTGAATTTCTACTCGTAATTTTGGATTAATAATATTATTAAATTATATTATTGATAACATATTTTTTTTAATTTCCTATTAATTTACAATTTTCTTTACTGGCAGTAAACGTCGAATCGATAATTAGAATATATAAAATAAAAGAAATGGCCCCTCTATTAACACACAATTCAGACTGTTTATCATAATCTTTTTCCTTTAATGTACACTGCCGATTTTAAAATTGGGGTCACCCCGTAATTTGAATTTATTTTAGAAATTATTATTGTTTTTTAGCTATTTTCGTTTGTAACAAAGTTAACTAAAGTAATAAAAATAAACAATTTTTCTTTGATATATTAAATATATTGAAAAAGAAAAACTTTATTTGATGTGCTTTCTGTTAAAAAAAAAAGAAATTTTAAGAACTTCAGTAACAAGTATTCTCTTCTCTGACAGTAATAACGGCTTGTAAATGACCAGGCATGCTTTGGATCACAATCTGCGGAAGATTGTTCACGGAGAAAAAACGAAGAGTATAGGCGTCTTAGGAGAGAGGAAGAACGTATCCATTGACGTAAGAAGAGGGAATACGAACAGAACACTCTCAATAAGACACAAAGTTTATTCGATAAAAAAGGAACGAGGAGCTACTACAAATTCCTAAGTAATAGCCGTCGAGAATTTAAACCACGATTAAAAATTTGTAAAGACACTAACGGTAAAATTCTACATGATAAAACTCAGTTCTTAACAGATGGGCACAATATTTCAGCGAACATCTAAATATGAACGATATTGAAGGAGGTTACAACATACACAATCAACAAAACCCATAACGTCAACTACACAGTCAAGACCCAACAAGAGACGTGTCAAATGCCATTCTAAAACTCAAAGAAAATAAAGACAATAAAGCCCCAGGAATCGATTAAATCTATTCGGAACTGTATAAAAAAGGTGGTGATCAACTTTTTGCAGCAATCCATAAACTAATAGTACTTATAATGCAGAATGAATTGGTACCAGAAGAGTGGCTTAAGGGAATAAAATGTTCGTTGCATAAAAAGGGTGATCAACTTGAGTGTAAGAACTATAGAAGCATTACTCCGTTGTGTAATGCTTGAAAGTGTGAAAAGAACTTCATTATATAATGCAATGATACACTTTGGGATCTCACCTAAGTTAGTTAAGTTGACGCAACTAACAATGCAAAACGTAAGCTCATGCAACGTTGGAATTGAAGAATAAAACTCTACGTTCTTTGACATTAATAATGGTCTAAGACGGACGCGCTGACGTGCCTTCTCTTTAATATTGCCTTGGAAAAGGCAATCGGACAATTAAATATTAGAATGAATGGAATGATTTTTAGTAGATCGACGCAAATTCTCGCATTGGCTGACGATATAGTTATAGTAGGCAGAAGTATGAGAGACATGGTGCAGTATTTTACAAGGCTTGCGGACGCGACAATTGAATTAGGACTTCTCTTAGGAGAATTCAAATTAACAACTATACCTTTAAGCAAGTCAAAAAATTCACATATCTTGGATCGCTAGTAAACGCAACAAACACGACAAGCGACGAAATAAAAAGACCCATAGCAATAGCAAACAGAACTGTTCACGGTCTCCGGAAACATTTAAAAAATAAGAATATAAAACCTGCGCGCAAAGCTTAATATATGCAAGCCTTAATAAGACAGATTTTGATATATGGGGCTGAAACGTGGACCTTATCCCAAAATTATGAAAAACTTCTTGGTATTTTTGAGAGAAAAATTCTTAGAATTATTTTTGGGACGGTAGATGAAAATGGACTATGGCGTCGAAATACAACTTTGAACTGTATCAGTTATACACCGATCCAGATAATGTGAAATTCGTTAAAGTGCAGAGACTTAGATGAGCTGGACACATTGGTAGGATGTCAGATCGCGAATACACGAAGAGATTAACATTTTCAAAACCAGAGGACACAAGAAGTAAAGGACGACCACGAAGGAGATGGATGGATGATATGGAAGAAGACCTACAGATTCTAAGGGTCAGAAGATGGAGGGAAGTTGCCAGGAATCGACAGGAGTGGCAACTTCTTTGTGAGCAGGCCGAGGCCAACGGATTGTTAAACCAAATATGATGATGATCTGCGGAAGATTATTCCATTCTTACACCAATATGTCGCGAAGCTCTCTTGAATTTCTGGAGGCCGGCACATGACTTTATAAACATCTCTTCATGCGACGCCAAGTATGTTCTATCGATTTAATATATCGACTGCGAGCAAACTAAACAAATCGTGTGATTTAAACCTAATCAACATACTCAGTAACTATCCGAGCGGTGTGGGGCCGTGTATGATCAGGCATAACTGTTGCATCGTCTTCATAAATATACTACTCTCCAAAATTAACACACCACCTCAAATGGACCATCATTTTGAAACTATATTTCTTCTGAACCCTAAATTGGATTTCGATGATTTTTTGTCACATTGTAGGTATATTTCTAATTAATTACTATAATATTGTTTTTTGAGAAATGTCAACGTTTTGCCTATATACGGGGTGTAAAAATAAAGTTGTGTTTTTTCATCTATTGTTGCAACACCCTGTGGAATGTATTAGAAACAAACGCTACATTTTATTAATATAGATTAGTTGTTTTAAACATTTTCGTAAAAAAATTGTCGTTATCTTTATTATCAAAAAAGTAAAGTAGGTACGTTCAAAGCATAACGTGATTTTATTGAATTGTAATACTCATTAATGGAAGCAGTTAGTTCATCATCATCATCATAAGTGGCTCGACAATCCGTTGTGGATCTTGGCCTGCTCACAAAGAAGTCGCCACTCCTGTCGATTCCTGGCAACTTCCCTCCATCTTCTAACCCCTAGAATCTGTAGGTCTTCTTCCACATCATCAATCCATCTCATTCGTGGTCGTCCTCTGCTTCTTGTGCCCTCTGGTTGTGAAAATGTTAATCTCTTCGTGTATTCGTGATCTGACATCCTAGCAATGTGTCCAGCCCATCTAAGTCTCTGCACTTTAACGAATTTCACAATATCTGGATCGGTGTATAACTGATACAGTTCAAAGTTGTATCTTCGACGCCATAGCCCATTTTCATTTACGGCCCCAAAAATCTTTCTAAGAATTTTTCTCTCAAAAATACCAAGAAGTCTTTTATCATTTTAAGATAAGATCCACGTTTCAGCCCCATATATCAAAACTGGTCTTATTAAGGTCCTGTATATATTAAGCTTTAGTGCACGTTTTATATTTTTATTTTTTAAATGTCTCTGGAGGCCGTGAACAGTTCTGTTTGCTATTGCTATGCGTCTTTTTATTTCGTCGCTTGTCGTGTTTGTTGCGTTTACTAGCGATCCAAGATATGTAAATTCGTTGACTTGCTCAAAGGTATGGTTGTCAATTTGAATTCTTTGTTGGATATTTCGAGGGTTTTTAGAAACCAACATATATTTGGTTTTTTCCTCGTTTACCACAAGTCCTAATTCACTTGCTGCGTCCGCAAGCCTTGTAAAACACTGCACCATGTCTCTCATACTTCTGCCCACTATAACTATATCGTCAGCGAATGCGAGAATTTGCGTCGACCTATTAAAAATAGTTCCATTCATTCTAATATTTAATTGTCTGATTGCCTTTTCCAAGGCAATATTAAAGAGCAGACACGCCAACGCGTCTCCCTGTCTTAGACCATTATTAATGTCAAAGAACGTAGAGTTTTCTCCTTCAATTCTAACGCATGAGCTTACGTTTTGCATTGTTAGGTGGGTCAACTTAACTAACTTAGGTGGGATCCCAAAGTCTATCATTGCACTATATAATGCAGTTCTTTTCACACTGTCATAGGCTGCTTTGAAGTCAATGAAGAGATGGTGTGTTTCTATGTTATATTCTAGGGACTTTTCTAGAATCTGCCTATGTGCTTGAATTTGATGTGTAGTTGACTTTCCAGTAGTAAATCCGCATTGATATTGACCAACAATATCCTTTGTAAAATGTTTAAGTCTTTCAGATAATACATTGCCGAAGATCTTATACGCAGATGCTAACAGAGTAATGCCTCTATAGTTCTTACACTCCAGTTGATCCCCCTTTTTATGCAATGGACATATTATTCCCTTCAGCCACTCTTCTGGTACCCATTCATTCTGCCATATAAGTACTATTAGTTTATGGATTGCTGCAAAAAGTTGATCACCACCTTTTTTATACATTTCCGAACAGATGTCATCGATTCCTGGGGCTTTATTGTCTTTGAGTTTTAGGATCGCATCTGACACTTCTCTTCTTGTTGGGTCTTCACTGTGTAGTTGACGTTGTATATTTTGTTCATTTTCTATATTGTACTCTCCTTCAATATTATTTATATTTAGATGTTCGCTGAAATGTTCTGCCCATCTGTTAAGAACTGAGTTTTTATCATGTAGAATTTCACCGTTAGTGTCTTTACAAATTTTTAATCGTGGTTTAAATTCTCGGAAGCAGTTAGTTGGCTATGAAAAATCAAACAATCAGACAGGACAAATTTAGGCTGTCAATATTGTTTACGTTTCAATAAATTATTTTGCTGTTTGACGTGTATAAGTTAACATGGACCGTATTTTAAGAAATCTGAGCCGGGATGAATGTGTTCAGGTAATTATTTTAGCTGATGTAGGGTTAAGTTAGCGTGAAATAGGCTTGAGGTTAAGAGTATATCATTCTTATACTACAATATCACAAGTCATTCAACGTTTTAGAGAAACAAACGACAATACGAGATGGCGTAGGGGACGACTCACAACACCACTTTAAGATCAGTTTATCAGGCTTTACTATAAGAGCACTTTTTGTAAAAATGAGACATTTACAAATACAAGTGGCAGATGCTTATAATATTCAAATTAGTAAAAACACTATATAAAAGCGTCTCGCTAAACAATATCTGTATATAAGGATACCAGTCAGATGTCAGATCACCAGTTTAAAACACAAACCATCATAGAAGTAGACTACCATTTGCCAGAGAGCACCTTGACTGGAATGTTGATGACTCGGAGCACGTGTTGTTCACTGATGATCCGAGGTATTATTTATATAGCTCAGATATACGTGTAAGGGTTATTCGACGGGTAAGAGAACGCTACGCACAGTACAACATATGACCTATTACTTTATTCAATGGAGGATCTGTAATGGATTGGGAAGAAATATCTCTTACAGTGCAAACGGACCTTGCTGCTTTACGAAGAGGTTCCTTAACAAATGAAACCTATAATACAGACATTTTGTCTAACCATGTAGTTCCTTTTGCTCCTTACATAGGAAATAATTTTTTTAATGCATGATAATGATAAATTTTTTTAATGCATGATAATGACCACATAGTGCACGTCTGCTCCGTGATTATTTGGACGAGGTTGGAATACAAACCATGAACTGACCACCCTGCAGCCCTGATCTAAGTCACATTTTGTGGGATATTATTGATCCACCACCTGTTTCTCTTGACGACATACAAGTTATGGTGAGAGAAGTTTGGGATGCAGTTGATCAAGACCAAATATGCCGCTTGACTTTAAGTATGCCTCGTTGCTGTGAAGAAGTAATTAGATGTAGGGGGTGGAAATACTCGTTATTAAGTGTTTTTGGAAGAGGAAATTGTTAAAGATTGTTAAGGTTAAATTTTCTTAGCCTTTAGTTGTATTAAATGTCTATAAAGTTTATGTAAGTACTGTTTTATTTGCTTTAAATGTTAATAAAAACTTGTTACATTTAAAGTTCTGTATAATGTTTATTATTAAAGTTATCGAGATAACTTTTTTACGAAAATCTAGAAATGATAAAACTATCTTAAAATATTAATAAGATGTGGCGTTTCTTTCTAATAAATTTCACAGGTTGTTGTAAAATACGATGAAAAAACACAACTTTAGTTTTACACCCCGTATACGGGTAACACGTTGATATTTTTTACAAAACAATAATACGGTGATTTACTAGTAATAGACCTATAATATGAGAAAAAAAAATCATCAAAATCCAATTATGCGTTCAGAAGAAAAATAGCTTTAAACTTATAGTACATTTAAGGTGATGCGTTAATATTTTTGACAGTAGTGTATTAATAAATGGTAAAACATGGTCTTCTAGAACCTGTATCAGGTAATTACGCAAAGTCAATGTCCCATGTTTGAGAAAGACTAACTCACTGCGAGCGTCAAACGATAAGCCTCCCCATGCCATAACTGACCATCTACTTATATCTACTTAGATATCTTTTGCCTGGATGTCATCACACTCTTACAGGTTTGTCTGAGCCCGTAAGACAGAATCTCGATTCATCGAAACACAATACAAGACTCCAATCTGGTATTGTCCAAGTTAAGTGTTCTAGTGCAAAATTCAATATTGTAATTCGATGTTCACGGAAAAGCGGCGGTCCAGTTACTCTAGTTCGAGAAGATAAACCAGCAGCATGAAGTCGCCTCCTAACTGTCCATTCACTTACGTTTACATTTCTCCCTTCATGCAGGTACCTGTTACTATAAATCTACGAATTATGTTTCATCAATATGAATTATTAAAACAGAAAATCTTTTAATTTCTATAAATATTTTTACGTGGCAAACATAATGCAGATACTTGTATAACTTTAGCTACCAAACCATTACGATAATAACAAAAGTGCAGTTGAATAATAAGACGTGTGAGACGTCCCGCGGGAAAAAGCGCTACCCCCGTTCCGCTGGCACAATTGAACCCCCTAACCGGGCTCTTAGGTTAATATCTCACCGGGCACTTTATTTCGTTTCTTGCTTTATAGTAGTTGTATACCTACCGAGTCACACCTAATTGATAAACATCTTCCTTGGAAACAGTCCCAAAAAATCCCAAAAAAACTTCAACCAGCTACAATGATGTATATAAGTCATCCCAACAAGAATTATTTAAACAACTAAGCTAAAAATCCCCCTATATTTGTTCTACTTTACACAATAAAAAAGTAATCTAGTGTGGTTTTCAGGCTGTCAATAAAACAGTATTAACAATATTTCGCTCCGCTTTTCCTCGATTTTAATTATTTAACGCACAAAATCTATTCTCATTCCGACGCCATATGGAAAGGAAAATATATAAATGAATGGAAATTCGTTTACCGTCATCATTAATTCAACAAACATTATTTTCTAAATCCTCTCTCCAAGGTGACAATATTTTATTTTGTGAAGTAGGATAGATAGTAAATCTTCATTTGTTTTTATTCCGATATAGAGATGTCCAATGACGATGGTAAAGGCGGGCGATACAAAGCGAGAAGCACCGATCGGCGTCGTCGTTCAACGTCGGCGGTGTTGCCATGTAGTGAAAAATTTACCCAATAATGATATGTAATTTTTGTTTAATAAATAAAATTTTCACGATACTAGTTTTATACAATTGTATTGTTTATAATTTTTTTTGGAAACTATCATAAATAACTAGACATAAATGACATAAATATTAGAAAGTAAACGTCAAAAAAAAAAAAAAAAATAGAAAAGGTCCGAACCTTTGACCTATCATTATGCTTTTGATATAAAATATAATTAGAACAAGTGGATAACAAAGATATTTTTTTAATAAAGTTTATTTAGGTACAACCTACATCGGTATAAAGTAAATATAAAATAGTTTTACTGGTTTTGAGGCGTGAACGGAAGATCTCCAGTAATGTTTCACCTTATTCTGCGTTGGATTAGTCTTGAAGTAAATTTGGGGACCAGGCTCTGTCTATTTTTCTTGTGGCTTTTCGTGGTATACGGTACATGTTATTCGTTGATAAATGGTTTAAAAATATAAATAAGGCGGTATTTTTTTAATTTTCTTAAAAATTTGAAAAGTATCACGCTTTTATTCAAGGCTTTCTATTTCATGCCGGGGAAGGATTCAGTATATTCAGGATACTCAATGAGCTAAAAAAAGCAGGAATTAATTGACATATTAGTAAATTCAAAAGTTACCACTGTCCGGTTCTGATCCTCAGTTATCAGATTACGTTAATAAATTAACACAAACAGTGCAAAAAGGTATTAAAGCGTTCAATATCGAATATAACCTAGACGTTATTGTGTGTAAACAGTGTAAAAGACCAATAAGGAACTTACTAAAATAAAAAGTAAACTTGCAGCAGTAAGTAAACTATCATCCCATCTAGAAAAACGTACGGAAGAGCAACAAGATTTAATTTCTTTATTAAAAGATAAATATAATAAAAATTCAGCCATGCCCATTCTAACGTCATCTAGCGAAAAAACTGTAAATAAAGCAGGCTCGATCAACTCAGGTTCTACCAGTCAAGAACCCATTAAAATGTCATTAAACAAAAACACAAGTCTACCTCATTCATACATAAGTGATAAACAAAAAGAAAATAAAAACAATCTAAAAACAGGACACTCATCTTGGAATACCCAACTAAACCAAATAAACTAATTCGAAAAAGTACGGTAAGCATGTTTCATGTTAATTTGCAGTGTATTTCAAATAAAGTCGATATGATCAATGCTTTTTTTGCGGATTAAAAATTCATGACGTCATATGTTTTTCGGAGCACTGGCAAAGTGAAGAAAATTTAAAATTAATTAACATCTCCGGCTTTTCATTAGCTAATTGTTTTTGTAGGGTAAAAAAGAAACAAGGCAGAGTTGCAATTTATGTAAAAGAAAATCTTATGTATTCTTCTCTTAATCTAAATGAATATAACGTAGAGTAAAGTTCTGAGTTTTGTGCAATTTATGTACCTTCAATAAAAACTAATATTTCAACCGTATACAGATCGGGTAAGGGTGATAAGGGTGACTTTGACTTATTTTTGAATTGATTGAATTTTGAAAATGTCATAACATCCTTGCTTGGTAAAGTAGACAAACTTATCATACTTGGTGATTTTAATATAAATTTTAAACTTGAATCTGACCCTTTTTTTATATTAAAAATCTATTAACATCTTTTGGTCTAAAGGTCACTATAAACCGTTATACTAGAATCACATCCCAGTCCAGTAGTTGCATCGACAACATTATGACAAATTTTTCTGAAACTATCTACAGAGTGGGCGTATTTGAACCTTGTTTTTCTGACCATCGAGCTCAATTTTTATTTATTGACTCTGAGCATAAAGTTGTTGACACTTATCAAACATTTCAACGGTTTATTACTTCTTCTGCTTTACGATATTAATAATGATCCTGATTGTTTAACAGTCTTTCTTACCGAAACTTATAACAATTTAATATTAAAGCATTTTCCACTAAAAAAGTACGACATATGGCTGAAAAAACAACTGTGCAATGGTTTAATAACGAATCAAGGTATTACAGATCTAATATTTCTCTTATTAAACACATTGCAGATTCCACTAAGGATCCCGATTTGTTCAAAGTATATAAACAACAAAAAGTTGAATCTAATCGGCAATTAATAATTGCTAAAAAGTTAGCTTACTGTAATTTTATTTCTAATTTCAATAATAAACCTAGAGACTGCTGGAAAATAGTAAATTTCGAAAGAAGCTACACAAGATCCAGTTCGGTACAACCTGATCTACCTCCAGACGAAATGAATCAATTTTTTACTACAATTCCAGAGAATATAATTACACTTCTTCCCACTATTAACGTCGATGTCCTCGTTAATAATAGAAATTATCCTTCTCCGATCAAGTCCTTTTTTTTCGTCCCGTTCTGGAAGAAGAGGTCTCTCAAAAAATAAAGTCTCTTAGTAATTCTAATTGTAGGGACGTTCACAAAATTAATAGCAAAATTTAAAAAAAACTTACCAAATAGTTTTAACACCTTTCACTTATCTTATTAATTTAATTCTATCAACTGGAGTATTTCCAGAAGTACTAAAATACTCAAAAGTACTACCAATCTACAAAAAACGTGATTCCTCAAAAACTAACAATTACAGACCCATAAGTATTGTTTCTACTTTTGCGAACTTACAATATGGATTCAGACACGGTATTTAATGTTGTAAGCGAGGTGATTGAGGGGCTTGAACGCGGCAATCGCAAAGCAACTTCTCTTTGCGACTTGTCGAAGGCTTTTGATTGCGTTTCACACGACATTTTGCTCCACACATTAAATTACTATGGAATCAGAGGTATCCCTCTTAAGCTTATAACTTCTTATCTATGTGGCAGACACCAGGCGGTAGTGTCTAAAGGTCATCTCTCCGATTTTCTATCCGTAAAACATGGAGTCCCACAAACATAATGATGATTTAAAAATGTCTCATAAGGAAGTTTCTACTAAATCTAGCTCATGGTTTGCTGCAAACAAACTAAAACTTAACTCTAATAAAATAAAATAAAATTTGGTTATATCTGCAAGTAATTTACACAATGATCTAGTTAACAAAGAGACTGTTAAACTATTGGGAATAACCATAGATAATCGAATCAACTGGTCGGCTCATATCTCACAACTTAAGAAAAAGCTATTAAGTTCATTATTTGTTATTTGCCAACTAGCAAGGGATGTCAACTTTGAAACATTAAAAATGACATATTTTTCTTTATTCCACTCTCATCTACACTACGGTGTAATTATATGGGGCAATTCAACAAATGCACTTCAAATTTTTAGAATGCAAAAGTAATTTGTCAGGATTTTAGCAGGGGTTAGTTATCTAGAACACTGCCGACCTTTCTTTATCAAATTCAAAATTATGCCGCTACCTACTCTGTTGATATTTAAAGTTCTAACTGAAATTCACAGAAAACGTGCCCATTTAATAAAGCAGCCTGATGTCCATGTTCACAATACGCGAAACTGTCACTAAATACGAACAAATCGCTGTAGATTAAGTCTTTCAGAAAAAAATAGTCTTACAATATTTTACCAAAAAATATAAAATAGCTAAGCTGTAATAATTTTGATAAAGTTATAAAAAAATATCTTCTAAAACATTGTTTTTACTGGTCAGAAGAATATATGACTCATTGCAGAACATCCACTGAACTGCTTACCGTAACTTTGCCATAAATGTTTTTCTGTTTAATATAATGTGTACTTGTTTGTATATATTTAAGTTACGTTTTATATTCCTTTTTTAATACTATGTATGTTTTTTTGACTTGCTACAAACAATATTTGTATCTGTTATGTAGTTAACTAAATACTCTGCTCTACTCTACTCTACACTATATGCATTTGTCAAGTAGCCAAAAATTCCTTGATTGTATTAATTATCTCTCTATGATTGTCCCGATATTTCGTTTGGTGTACGTTTTATATGCAGTCTTTCTTTCATTATTTTTAGAAATTTTCTCAGCTATCATTGGTTTAGTGTCGTTATTTGTTGTGTTCGTTAATCGTTATCGTTTGTAGCTGAGCCACTTTTTTGTTTTTATCATTCTCATAAGTATAATTTGATCCAGTTCTTCAGATTCTTTACTTGATTTTATTTCTTTTAAGCCTATTCCGCAGGTCGCTTTTTACTTTTTATTGCAGCTGATTATTTTTAAGCAATTGTGTGTATTTTATTTATTACGGATTTAGTATTCATTCTATTAGGTCTTATTTGCAGGACTGACTAAATCATTATTACTATATCATTCTTGCGACCCTGTACTGGTCGCGTCTAGTCTGACAGACCCTGCTCTGGAGAATTTTCATAATATAATTCAAACATTTGCTTAATTACAGCTCCATCGTTTATAGTACCTTCTTAAAACATTAGTACCTAAATATACTACTGAATAATAATAACTAAATCAGATGACTGACGTTCGTGAAATGGGTGGATGGGGTCTGTCAGGCTAGGCACGACGTGAGATCTGTTCGTGAGAATTGAAAGGGCGGAAGTCCATTTTCACAGTAAATGGAGGTCTGCAGCTAATAATACACTAAAAGGTATTATCTTTTAAATGGTGCTTAATAGGTGGTTATCCAGGTAATATTACTAAAATTGCAAGTCGAATGTCCACTATGATATTTGTTGCAAAAAGCTCTATGTGGTACATCGGTCTTTTTTGCATAGCACACGAATTCTTAAAAAGACGGTAGTCCAATCTCTACGGACAACCGCCTGTCAGGTGTGTAAAAATTGAGGTTATAAGCTAGTGTTTTTGCATGGTTTATAGATAAAAGTATTTTTTTCATTATCGAGATTAATGTGATAATAAAGAATAACCAGAAATGTCTGAATCAAGAGCAATGAAGATGGTAAAAATATGTTTACAAGAAAACAATGAAGGTAAGTGAACTTTTTTCTGTGTAGGGGAGAGTCGCCCAAAACAGGGTCGCATAGAAATGTGGGGACATTTAAAATTTCAGTAATAGAGTAGGGAATTGACCGCCGAACGACGCGTGGGTGTTCTTAGTTGCTTACTCACCAGTTTGCAGTAAGAAGTCGATGTGTGAGCTTATGTTTGTTTTGTGTACAGTCGATCCAAGATTTTTTGTGATTTGTTTGTGAATTTCGGTAGCTAGACCTTTGTTTCCACTGTCTTTAAGCTACATTTTTACATAATACTCATTTAAAAATCTTAGCATTTTAGCTTCGATACGCCATATTTTTTTAATTAAGTCATAAACGGGTCAAATGAGGACGGTAAGGGTAGCTCAAAACGGGGACATTTTAACCTATGGAATATTTTAATGCCGATTAAGTAATTTTACTAGGTACCTACGTAGAACTGCTTTTGACAAATTATTTAAATATAAAGGTATTATTGAAAAAAGTCTGAGTCTATACAAAAATTACTAGGGTAAGCATTTATGCATTGAATTATCTAAATAATTATGTTTTTTTTTTAAGATTTCAACATGGGTCGATATACAAGAAAAAGCGACAGACAGATTTGGTCCAAGGAAAATATGATGGCCGCCATTCAGGAAGTGTTAGAAGGCAACATGGGATACAGAAAAGCATCGAAGCTGTATACTATTCCACAAACTACTTTGGAGCGCAAAGTAAAAGAAGCTCGAGAAAAAGGATTGAGTTCGAAAGAAGCTGCAGAAAAAAGATTGGGTAGATTTAAGACTGTGTTTTCCGAAGCACAAGAAAATGAACTTGTGGAATATATTTTATATTTAGAAGAAAGATTGTTTGGCCTTAGCTTAACAGATTTAAGAAAACTAGCTTTCGATTTAGCCGTTAAAAATCACATTCCATACCTGTTTAATCAAGATAAGAAAGTGGCTGGTAAACATTGGCTTTATGGCTTTCTAAGGCGGCATTCCCAATTAGCATTACGTAATCCTGAAAAAACTTCACTGCCAAGAGCAAAAGGTTTAAATCGAGCAGCTGTAAAGAAATTTTTTGATTTGCTTGAATCTTTATATACGCAACACAATTTATCACCCAATGATATCTACAACGTAGATGAGACCGGCATTATGACTGTACCTAATAAGCCTTCCAGAATCCTTGCTCTGCGTGGTAAAAAGCAAGTGGGTTGTCCTCAGCAGAACGAGGTGTACTGGTGACCTAAGAAACCTGTATGAATGCTGCAGGGAATTTTATGCCAAGGATGTTTGTATTTCCCCGTAAGAAAGCAACTCCGCTCTTAATGGATGGTGCCCCACCAGGGTCATCTGCAGTGTATTATGAGACTGGTTGGATTACCAAAGAAAACTTTATTGTATGGTTTAAAAAGTTTATTGAGTTTTCTAATCTCAGACCTCAAAAACCAGTGCTGCTTATTCTTGATGGTCACAGTTTTGATACCAAAAGTTTAGAACTCCTTTATCTTGCTCGGGAAAATAACGTTATATTATTATGTTTTTCACCACACACCACATCGATTACAACCGCTTGATGTCCCATTTATGGCACCACTTAGTACATTTTATGCACAAGAGGTTAAAAAATGGTTGCTTAATCACCCTGGCGGGGGTGTTACAATTTATCAAATTGGACAAGTAGTCAATGCTGCTTTTTCAAGAGCAGCTTATGTTCAAACCGGAGTGAAGGGATTTAAAAAAACAGGAATATATCCTTTCAATAGAGATGTATTCCCTGATTACCTGTTTGCCCAGTCAGATATCACAGAACAACCAAACCACAATTCTGGGCAGCAGCCACACCACAAACAATGGAACAGAACATTCTACTTTTTTAAGTGGAACCGGTACTTCACCCAAATCAGCTTGTCTGCTTTCACCAAAAATTTTGATGCCCCCACCCCAAGAAAAGGATCGTGTAAAAAGGAATAGTAACAAGAGGAAAGGTAAAACTGTCATATTAACATCGTCACCATACGAGGCTGAACTAGAGGCCGAAGAACAGGAGCGCTAAGAGAAACAAGAAGCTAAACACAAAAAAGACTCTTTTAACAAAAATAAAAAATCTGCGACTTCCAGTGATAATCTATTAAAGAAAAGAAAGACTAGAGAACCACTCCTGCTACTGCCCAAGAAAATAAAACAAAACAATGGTTGGTCTATCCAAAATAAGCGTAAAAATAAAAAGGGTCAGGATGAAGATTCTGATACGTCCTCTAATGAAAACGAGGAAAAAGAAGACGAAGAAGCTTGCATTTTTTGCAACGATGTACAAAAACTCTTTCGATCAGGAAGGTTGGATTCGGTGCTACATATGTGGTGGCTGAGCGCATGAAGCTTGTTCAAGCTGTGAAGATGATGATGACACTTTTATATGCGATTTTTGTTTATAGTTTGATTTTTATTTTTTAATACTGTTCATACTGTCGTATTGAACCTACTGTATAATAATGTTTAATACTTCATTACATGTTTAATTAAAAAATAACCTAATATTTTCATGTACCCCATTTTACCCACCCTTTCTTGAAAAACAAGGTATTTGCACATTTTCAAAAATGTCTATTTCTGTCCTTACGTAATTTTTGTTAAATACTCAATATCTGTTTTCTGGTACCTGAAAACACACTTTAACTACATAATTGTGTAAAATATTTTATTTATTACAAATTTTCATTTTATGTCACAAAATGTGATGGTGTCTCCATTTTGGGCAACTCTCCCCTACTGTGAAAATCTTCAAAATTTTGTACCTATTCTTTCTACACATTACTAACTTAAAGTAGGTACACAATTGTCCTAAAGTGTAATATCTTGCAGAGTTTAACCTACTTTTCCATGCTTAATAACAAGAGCTAAATTTTTACTAAATCTATTTAGGGAGTATCACAATAATTGAATCATTGTTATTGTTCAGACATTCCTGATGTTCACTCTACTTATGTGCCTAAATCTGCCTCATCTAATGAACAAAACCATGTTTCTGTTTATGAGAACCATAAAACCTACTCTCAGTTAAAGTCTGTTATGTTTAATGATGTTGCCAATGGAAATTTCTCAATGGATGAAGAAACTAAAAGTGAAAACATATGTGCCAAACCTTCTTGTAGTAGATATTTTGACGTTGCCAATGAAAATTTCTTCGTGGATGAAGAAATTGAGAGAGAAAATATATTTGATAAACTTTCTTGTAGTAGATATTCTGACAACCCTATGGATGACATAACATATCAACCAGATGATAGCAGTATCAGTGATGATTGTGAGGAAAATACAACCATTACCTGTATTTAAGAACATAATTACAGAAAGGTTCTTTCCAAAAAACTGAACGTGGATAACAGTATTGAAGTGAACGAGGGAAATAAAACAGAAACAGTTGTAAGGAAAACTAGAAAGAGAAAGCAGAAGCCGTCAACTTGGAAACGTAACGTAACAAAAGAAAACAGACGATTATGATAGGAATATGTAGGTTTTAAAAATAAATTTAAAAACGCTAAAGAAATAGGTCCCTCGTGCAATAGATTATGTAGGTTTCAATGTACTACTAATATACAGGATAATATTAGAACACAAATATTTAATAGTTTCTGGAAAAGACAGACAGAATGGGACCATAGAAGACAATTTATTGCACAAGCAGTTGATGTGGGTACTGTTACCAGAAGATGTTCAAGAAATGACAATTAAAAGGACCGAAGAGAGCATTATTACACTTATACTCTTCTCAAACAGATCTAAAAGAAGGGTATGCAAGTCATTTTTTAACTACACTTGATATCTCTAAGAAAACAGTTAAAAATTCAATAAAGAAAAAAATTAATGATGCGGCTGTGTTGGTAATCAGTCACCATGTACCGAACCACCAAATTCCAGAAGAGGCAAAACAATTGGTTATGGCACATATAAATAGTTTTTCAAAAATTAAACGTTATTATTGTCGCAATAGGTCTGGAATAGAAAATTTAAATCCAGAGCTAAGCTTAACAATAATGTACAAATTATATTTAGAGTGGATTAATGAGAAGGAGTATGCAAAAGAACTTGCCATAAAGAAAAGTATGTACCGGGAAATTTTTTCTACCGAGTAAAACCTTTATTTCAAGCCCCCTCACACTGATACATGTGATACGTGTGAGTTTTGAAAGTAAGCGAAAACAGGCAGATCTTAATGGATTTGAAGATACATTTTAAAAAAAGGCAGATCATTTGAGAGACGCAGAAAACAGATACAAGTTATAAAGGCAGGATAAGATAAGATGCAAGCAGAATTTAAAAGAAGTCATAGCAATGATGGATTTGCAAAAATGCCTCCCAACACCTATGTTAACTAATGGAAAATCGTTTTATTTAAAGAAGTTATAGACATTTAATTTTATTGTCTATAATGATAGCACTACCAAAGGTTTATGCTTAATGTGTTAGGAGTCCATTGCAAAAAGGGGTGGTAACGAGATAGCTTCCTCTGTAACAATGTGGTTAAAAAATTTACCTTCTACAAAAGAGGTAATATTTTGGTCAGACAACTGCTCTGGCAAAACCGATTTTTTTTGTATGTATATGTGGGCTGTGCATAACTCCTTAGACGTTAAAATTCATCATAAATATTTACCCAAGGCGCATACATACAACGAAGCAGACACAATACATGCACTGATTGAGAGGAAGAAGTAAAGACTGCCTACTATGAGTATTTCTGTACCCCATGAATGGGCCCAGTTTATAAGAACCTGCAATTCTTTGAAACCGCTTATTATTTATAAGCTGCAAACAAGTGATTTTTTTAACTTTGAAAAAATGGGTAAAGAATGGACAAGTCCATTTATTAACAGGAAACGGACCACAGACAAACCATTTCTATCCTCTAAAATTGTGCACTTGAGAGTCGAAAGAGACCACCCTGGCATTATGTTTTATAAAACAACATTTTCTCACGAAAAGTTTAAAATTATGAATGAAGATATTTCTGAAACCCTAAATGTTTCATCTACTGCTACGAATAAAACCAGGTCTGGTATTAGTTCTCTATTTTTACATTTTCCAGTACATTGATTCCTTAGTACCTTTTCCAATAATAATTATTATAAAAAGAAAAAGACAGTTAAGATTTGATTTCACGTACAGTGCGTCTGTGTATCCGCTTATACGTATTTCGCCGTAATAGGGCTCATCAGAGACGGATATTCACAGTCGCTATGAACGGGAAAATAAATCTTTTCTGTCTTAAGAAGCAACTCTAACATGGCTTCGTATAGACGCAAATAGCGACATCTGATATTTGGTCTCCTACCAAAGATATTGGACCAAATACATAATGAAAAATCAATTCCAATTTATATTTCAAAATATAACCCCCTAATGAAACTGCTAGAATGGGTACTTACCTTCTATTTACCATTCCTTCTATAAATCTTCAAAAACAACAAAAAATAAAGTTGTCGTTCACAAAGACAATTGTTCATGTTCCGAAGATGACTAACTTTTTTTTAATTCAAGTTTTATATTATTTTTATAATGTTATGTTTTGATTATAAGGTTGTTTTCCTAAAAAAATCATACCAAAAGGGCGGTTGTCCGGTTTTTTATTACCTAGTACCACAGAACAAAAAAGGTTGTAGTCCTAAATTATTTATTATTTCAATACAAAACAACTTAACGCCGATTATGTTACTGTAAAATAAAATACAAAGCATGTTTTACCACTTTCTTTAAAAACATAAAGATGCAACATCATTTGATGAATTTAAGACATTTTAAATTATGGTGTATAAATTAATAGCACTAATTTTGATCTACTGCAAAACAAAGTGAAAGTGATTTCCGCCCTTTCAATTCTAACGAACAGAGATGTAAGTCACTATTGTAATGGTATTTACAAAGAGAGGTATTTATTTTCAAGTTAGTCTCAGTTATAGTGAATAAAAATGAATTACGAAAAGGAATGCGAACATTTACAGCGATTGTTTGATAAAATAGATTCTGATGTATGTTTGAAGATGCTGATTCAGAGGATGAATAAGATAAAATTGAGGTACGTGAAGAGGACTCTGCTATGGAACAAGAAGATAATTCCAGTGACGATGACGTAGAAATTGAAATACCAGACAAAAAAATTAAAAGTACTTATTATAACTGGCGTTATAAAATAACAAAGTGGAATAAATATTGTTTAAGTAAACGGGTTCGTCCCCTAAAATCAAATATTACTGTGAAATGTCCTAGCGTTTCTAATCTCGCAAAACAATAAACTTTTATTTTGGAAACCTGGGAGCTCTTTTTTCCAGAGGCATTTCTAAAAATAATTATAGAAAATACAAATAAATAGATTCAATAAATAGCAAACAATTACACAAGAGAAAGAAATCTTATACCTACAGATGCAGTCGAAATAAGAGGTTTGTTAGGTTTACTATGTATGTATCAGTGACGATATTTATGGGACAAATCTAGTTGGAGCGTTGAAAGATTTTGACTAACAATGTGGAAAAAATTATTTCTTCTTTTATTACGATGCCTTTGCTTTGATAATCGATTAACGCGAGATCAAAGGAAACAACCTGATACCTACAGCTTTAGTGATTTTGTAACAATTGATGAGATGTTAAAGATTTTTAGTTTGGTTGATGCTAAAATGCATTATACAGAGAACTTGGAAATTTATGTTAGCCGTCAGCCGGAAAGACGACGAGGTGGGATCCGGAGCGGCTATTTAAAGCGAGCGTCTGGCGGAGTTAGATCAGTCTTGTGGCTAACGCTCTAGGCCCCTGGCTCGCTAGTGCATTGAATCTACGAGCCAACTCGACAGAAAGACTTCCACAGTGGGGATTATGCTCTGTCCTTAATCAAGCAGAACTCGTGGGTGTAGTGGATTGAACGTTACCCTCTACTCTGACTCAGAGTATAACGTGGATCTGCACAATCGAATATTTTAAATGCGAGAGCGTTTGGTGCTTCCGCTGGACTGAGGTGGAAGCGAGTATAAGTCTGCGTGCGATCGAATTCGCGTATTTCATTTTCTGTTAGTAATAATAATTTTTCTTTTACAGACGTCCGCCGGGGATTTCACTCTCGCGGGATCCAGGCGGGGATATAGAACATATTTTACGTTTATTTTTGTACATACGTTAGAATTAATAGATTTATTTTTATTTTAACCTGTGTTTTACTGAGTCTGTCGCCTCGAAAGAGCTACCCGTCACAAGCTATCGTGGAAATACTAAATATACCAATATCTAGTACATAGCGAAATGTAGCAAGTGTTAATTGGTTTACCTCCTTTAGATTAATACCATCACTTCTGCTAGACCATTAATTAACTTCTGTTGGTACTATCACAAAAAACAAACGGGAATTGCCTAGAGAATTTGTCAACACAAAGGCGCACACAGTATTTAGCAGTATGTTTAGATTAAATTCAATTCAACAATTATATGTATATTCATAAAAAGGAAAAAAATGTTATTCTGGCGTCTTCAATGCATTACGATGACCAAATTGATCCAGAGAGTGGTGAGAAATATAAGACTAATATTATTGTGCTTTATAATTCAACGAAAGCCGGGGTAGACACAGTTGATCAACATTGTTCAAATTACGATGTTTCAAGAAACACCAAAAGATAGCCCATGGTTGTTTTTTACACGTTTATGAATATTGGTGTCATAAACTCATACATAATATACCTCCTAAATAATTCCAATTAAAAATGATATCGACGCGTATATTTGAAGAATCTGGCGTTAGTACTATAAAATCAATTAAAACGAAGGTCCCTGATGTATAAGAGGTAGTAGGTACGTCAACTGAATTGCCTACAGGAGATCGTAATAACCCAAATATTAGAAAAAGGTGTTATCTTTTTGCAAATCAAAGTAAAACGAGATTTTTTTTGTGTAACTTGTAAAACGCTTATATGTCTAAAGCACTCACATTATATGTACAAAAATCGTTTATAAACTTATCTTGATGTATATTTTGATATTTTTAGATCAATTTTGCTGAATTTTATTGTCTTTTTTTTATTAAGTAATAATAATACATGGTTTATGTTTTTAATTAATGTGCAGTAAAATAACTATTTTACTGTATGTAGATGAAATGTCTCTCTCTCTCTCTTTCTGTCCGGTAGACTAAATATTCTGTTCTATTTTGACAGAAGAGCTAATTCCATCATAGACATGTATTCTATGGCATCTGTGCTATATTGTGACAACTTGTGTAAGTTTCCACTATTTCAGTCAATCAGCTTTTCTAACGTGGTGAGATATTTTTTTTGTGTGTAGTTGAAATTTACAAAAGAAGAAAATACGAAATAAGGTTCATTTTATGGTCTGCAAAAATCCCTTTAAGGTGAGTACTTTCATTGTAACCTATATTTTATATTTCTGATAGTATTTTTAATATTCATAACCTTACTTCTTCCAAAGCCACGTTTTCAATTTTATGCGTTTAAACGTTATAGGTTTTCTATTTTTAATGTATTCTATTATTATGTATTTGTTTAATTGTGATTTTCTAAAATATTTGGCAAGAAAGTTAGCCCCTTTTGATGTCTCTCTAATACACCCTGTGTTATATTCTAGTTTATGGGATAGTTTATTGAATAAAACTAATTTCTGATTCTCCTTTCGGGAGTAACCTCCGGAAAACATCGTCGACGATAGATTAATCACATAAATTAAACCAACCAATTATGACTGCAGCTGTCTTTAAGACCACTCAAATGGCAAATACCTAAGACCTACCCACATAATCTGGAGGCAACAAAATCCTATATAGAAGCAAGCAGACCATCGATGCCATAAGTATCAGTTCCAAATTTATTTAATGTAAAGCATTAGGCAGGATTGTTTTTGCTACTTAAATATTATTTTTTATGTTGAATAAATATTATTAGTTAAATCATTGTTTTATTTTTACCAGCTATATTTTCATGATTTAATTCATAGTTTAAGACAAGACGGATTCACACTTAAGAGACTGAGCTAGGCGAAGCAGAGACGATAAGCTCCCATGGTTTATTGAGGTATTATTTTTATAATAGTATTTCAATTCTCTTTGGTAGTTTTATCGTTACACATTGGCACCCAACGCCTGTTTACAGATTGAAGGATACCATATCGTTACAGTTGTAAATAGAGCTTGAAATCGTTATGTCACAAATGGTGTAGCCTCATACATATGTTCATGATGAAGGGCAACAACGGAGTACCAACCCTGTTAATGACTGATATTTGCGAATTATTGCTAGACAGAACCCAACATATACTACTTTTCACAACAGCACAACATTGCGTAATGCCACTGAAAGAATAATTTCAACCCAAACCATTAGAAAAAAGTTGCATGTGACTGGATTAAGAGCAAGAAGACGTTTATCTCATCCAGTAATAACCAGGGAACATCGCGGATTGAGAAGACTATGGGATGAAAAACACCGCAACTGGACAATCAACGAATGGAGAAACTGTTTAGTTATAGATGAGTCCAAATTTCTTATAAACAATTTAGATAGTCGTATTTTGGTTTAGAGTAAACGAGGAGGGAGGTGTAATGAACATTATAGGGTAACTACAACAGCTTTTGGGGAAGCTCCGTTTGTTTTGATGGCCGTACCGACTTATTGGTTCTGACGAATGCTACGATGACTGCTCAGAGATATAGAGACATGGTTGTAGAACCAATTATTGTACCATTTGCGGATGCAATCGTAGAAAGTTTTGTCTTTGTTGATGACAATGCCCGTCCCCACTGTGCAAGAATTGTGAACGAAAGATTACAACGTCACGGTATGGACGGAATGGAGTGGCCAGCCTGGTCACCATATATGAACTGCATAGAACATGTCTAGGCCGATATAATACGACAGCTAAATATGTTAGATGATACTATAAATACGCTTGAACAGTTAAGTGAAGCTGTCAAACACATATGGACAACTTTGGATTAAATTTTTTTGAATGCATTAATTGAGAGTTTTATTATTGAGAGTAATATTAGAATTGTTTATTTAAGTTTTGTAGGCCAATTATCGCGTTCTTTTGAATTTTGTGGAACACAATTTTATATTACTTTATATCGATAAATTGATTTTCATGTTAAAATATTTTAGTTTTGCTTTTTAATATTTATATTTAAAAATATATATATTTTTTCTAACTATAACCAATAAAAAATACTACGCCGTCAACAAACTTTTAAAATAATTGAAATAATAATTATGATCCTTATCAATTGGCGAGCATTGTAGTTAGACTAAAAGGGAAACAAAAAAAAAGTCTAACAGCAGATAACATTCAAGGACTCTCTATATAATATAATATATAATACATTATAACATATTTAATATAATTCTATAATAAATTATAAAGTGCCCAGGTAGTGGAATAAAAATTATTTTATATAAATTGCTCTTAACAAAGAATAAACATATTCTTACACTTGTTTGTAATGATTAGAAAACTTCTTTAATTAATTCGTTAACTTTTAGAAGGATAATATATAAGATATGTAAGTTATAGGGAATGAAATATTAACAACGGAATATAGTAACATAGTGTTGAACGGAATTATCTAAATATTAAATCAATGAGTGTACGTGTACAATCGACGAAAATATGACATAATACTGTGATGACGTCGCTAGAAAGGATGGGACTGACGATAATTTCCAAAAATTTGATCTTTTAAGAAATAAACCGCACCATGACAATCTTAGAGCAAACATATTTAATGTAGGTAATGTACATTACACTTTGTGCAATTATAAATAGATATAGATTCAGTGCCAGATGTGCTTAGCTAATATAATTATAATTTTTGAGGTAAATATACCTTATCAAAAATTTAAGGTGATTTTAGGAAAAGTCATAGGTCATAATTTTATGCCCCAATTGGGGTCATTGAGAGTTATTTGGGAAAGATACCGAGTATGTGACCCCAAACGCCTTATGGCTTATTCTCTCTTTATTTTTATTTGTACATTCATAAAATTCACTAACTTCACAGACCTCTTCTTGGCAATATCTTTTGTATTGTGTTCATTTCCTTTCCAGTAGTCAGTACGTTATGCTGTTAAACACTGCTTCTCTGACAGTACTTTCCACTCTCTATGGCAGAGTTTCCCAAACTTATCTAAACCGCGACTTCTTTTTGCTAAAAAATTTGTTCGCGACCCCCCAATTTCCCCCCACTCATTTATTCGATATTATTTGACAGAAATAGCGTGCCTAATTTACAATTATCTGATGGTTTCTCAAATTTAATTTTACTTTACTGTTAAGGTTTAAATCAAAAACAATTATTTTATTTTAATACAATTATTTTAATGATTGCGATCTGTCCCACTAGTAATTAGTAGTAGGCACTTCTGCCAGAATAGCATTTACAATAAAAATAAATAATAAGAAGTCGACTGCACATTGTACACCGCGACATATTAGCTTGTGTCTACATCGCAAAACTCTTCCATGATAATCGCGAAAGCGCTCGATACTAGATGGCACTCTGGAACGTTCTCGTAGCCTCATTTTGGCTTTATATAAGCGGCGATGCGCAACGAAACCTCAGTTCGAATCCAAACAGCCTATGGTGGCAAACGCGGTGTTGAGTAATGAGTAAATATTTTACAACTTACGTATTCCCGTTTACGTATTTACGTCTACGATAAATTATAAATTATGGATAAGTTTTTAAAAAGAAGTGCAGAACCATCTACGTCTCAAAAGTGGCAGTAGCAGCAATAAAAAGAAAAACAGATTCTACATTTATGAATATCTTAAATATGGTTTTACCGTTATTTCCAATAAACCACAATGTGTTATTTGTGGACAAGTCTTGTCAAAAGAAAGCTCTTGATGGCTTCATATCAAAGTTACTTCGACATTTAAAAATAGCAAACATCCAGATAAAAAAGACAAGCCCGTGGAATTCTTTGAAAGAAAGCTGAACGTCCTTCACAAACAGCAAGACAGTTTTCCCTTGGCAACCACTACTAATGAAAAAGCATTATTAGCAAGTTATAAAGTTGCTTATCGTGTTGCCAAAACTAGTAATCCGCACACAATTGCTGAAAATCTGATTTTTCCAGCAGCTGTTGAAATGGTACATATAATGTGTGGGGAAAGAGAGGATGCAAAATTAAATACAATACCTCTGTCAAATAATACTATCCAAAGAAGAATTAGTGATATGGCAGAAGATATTCAAGCGCAAGTTGTGGAAAATCTTAATAAATGCACGTACTTCTCTCTTCAAATGGACGAATCCACAGATATATCTAACTGTGCCCAATTCATTACGTTTGTAAGATATGATACAAATAATGGCATTCAAGAAGATATTTTATTTTGTTCCCCATTGGAGACCAATACCACTGGAAAATGTTTACTCGACACTTTTGTGAAACGTACAAATAAATATGATATTGACTGGGGTAAATGTATTGCTATATGCACAGATGGCGCTAAAGCTATGACAGGACATAAATCTGGTCTTGTCGTCAAATTACAAGAAATAATGCCAAATGGACACATTGTTTTTTACATCGAGAAGCTCTTGCGTCCAAAGCTTTACCTCCTGAAATGGACTGTGTTATGAAAACCATCATTAAAGTTGTAAATTCCATTAAAGGAAAAGCTTTGCAGACCCGTATTTTTAGAAAAAATTGCGAAGACATGGGTGCTTTATTTGAAAATCTTCTCTATCACACCGAAGTAAGATGGCTTTCAAGGGGCAACGTCTTAAAAAGAGTATTTCACTTAAGAGCAGAGCTTTTAATGTATTTGAAAGATGAAAAGTCCCCATATGAAAATCAATTTTCCGATCCTATTTGGCTTCTGAAACTAGGTTTCCTTGCTGATATTTTCGAGCAATTAAATATTTTGAACAGTAATTTACAAGGTCGCGACATTAATATAATTACAGCAACAGATAAAATTAAGGCGTTTCTAAGAAAAATCGATTTATGGTCGACCTCACTTGGCAAAAAACAACTCGATTCATTCCAGTGCCTTCGGGAAATTATGGAAAATGTATCCAATTACAGTGCTACAAATTTTGAACAAGTTTTTGCTGACATGCATGTTACTTTGCTCAATTTAAAACAACAGCTCTGTGATTATTTCCCCGAAGAAATTCAAAACAGTTACGATAGTTGCAGATGGATACTAAATCCGTTTTTAGCCGATTCCTTTCAGCATGTTGAAATACCAATA
The DNA here is from genome assembly GCF_040954645.1 of Diabrotica undecimpunctata. Lineage (NCBI taxonomy): Eukaryota > Metazoa > Arthropoda > Insecta > Coleoptera > Chrysomelidae > Diabrotica > Diabrotica undecimpunctata. The sequence goes on from NC_092810.1 coordinate 114,889,791, forward strand.
AACATGAAAGAAAAACTTATTGAAATATCAAGTGATGGAATGTTGAAGCTCCAATTTTTTTCCCAGAACTCGGACCAATTTTGGAATGAAAAGATGCAGGAATACCCCCAGTTGGCGAGTGAAGCTGTAAAATGTTTGGTTCCATTTGTAACATCATATTTATGTGAGTTAAGTTTCTCGTTTATGACTACCATTAAAACAAGAGTTAGAAATCGTCTCGCACTTGAAAATGATATAATTGTGTGTGTCTCAAATACACAGCCTAGATTTGAAAGATTAGTTTCACAGAAACAGGCGCATAGCTCTCATTAAGATTATAATATTTGACTTTGTTTTACTCTTTTATTTTTACGGATTTTTACGGACTATTTAGTTTTATATTTCGTCTGATAATTAATTGTTAATTTCTATTTACGGCGTTGTTAAAATAAAAATACATGATCTAACAAAGTGATGCTTTTGTCTTATTTTGGAAATGTTCGCCGACCCCCCTAGGACCTCATGGCGACCCCCACTTTGGGAAACACTGCTCTATGGCATTAAATAGGTAACAACAATCACCATATTCCATTGCTACTGTTGCAGTTTCGCAACTTTATAAAATTTTGTTGAAATATCGACAGACTTTTTGCTAGTTTTGTTGTTGACACTATCGAACAATAAACGGTTGTTAATCCAATTTTACAAACAACAGATGGTTGATTAATACATTGTTGTGAATAGGGAATCATGGAAAAATGAATGTCTTTCGTTGAAATTGCAGATCGCTTGGGTAATTATACACCCACGCGTCTCGTCAACTTGTAAAAAACAAAAATTTAACCCACCGCCGCCTCCAGATAAGACTGATTCCAGCTGCCAAACAAGAGAGTCGTATATTTGAGTGTTCTCGCTACCTCGTGATCAATTTTTGATTCCTGCCTCTCCAGTTGCGCTCCTGCCAGAGCCGATAGCTGCTACTATCAACCCCATGTTGCAAAGTACCCCTTTATACACCATTACATTGATATTAATAACTGCACACGTACGCTTATTGTGTATAATCGTTACATTATTAAACAAAGTCTTGCTGTCATATTCAAATACTTTTATTTGTATAACATAGTTATACACGTTCATAATCTTAATCTTAAGCACAAGAATACCCTCACTTTCCTAAACATATGAAATTTTTTGAAGATCATTATATTCGCATCCAATTGCTTGCAATATAAACAGTTTACAATGTTAGAAATTTGTCTAGTGTTAAGTTCAAGAGAGTAATTTATGAGCAGTTGTTAGCTAAACAGTAATTTAAAAATTTTATAATTTATTAATTTAATATGTAATGTTTTTATCATCCATTATAAAATACATATTTCGGTATTAAACCATACACTGCGCATTGTAACATATAATATGTCCATTTCAAAACAGATATTTTTAAATCCGTAAACTAATTTTTCGAAACCAAATTCAGATTTATGCTTTAATCTGTGCCTTCTAAGAATTTCAAGGCAAAACAGACGTTGATAAAGATGTTATTAGAGATATGGGGATCTAAAATTGCATTTCACAACATGTCTCCTCAACTAAGCAAAAATCCTTAGCAAATTGGTTTCTAGTACTCATAAAGAGTATACCGGAATAAAAGGAAAAAGACAGTTAAGATTTGATTTTACGTATAGTGCGTCTGTATATCCGCTTATACGTATTTCACCCTAAAAGGGATCATCAGAGTCGGCTATTCACAGACGCTCTGAACGTGAAAATAAATCTTTCCTGTCTTGGGAAGCAACTCTAACATGGCTTCGTATGGATGCAAATAGCGACATCTGATAATAAATCCGTAAACTAATTTTTCGAAACCAAATTCAGATTTATGCTTTAATATGTGCTTTTTAAGAATTGCAAGGCAAAACAGACGTTGATAAAGATGAGACATGGGGAATCTAAAATTGCATTCCACAACATATCTCCTCAACTAAGCAAAAATCCTTAGCGAATTGGTTTCTAGTACTCATAAAGAGTATACCGGAATCAAAGGAAATGAATGGAAATGAATAGCCGTCTCTGATGATCCCTTTTAGGGTAAAATACTTTTAAGCCGATATATACAGACGCACTATACTATCAAATCTTAACTGTCTTTTTGCTTTTATTCCGGTATACTCTTTATTAGTACTAGAAACTAAGATCCGCTTAACGAGGAGATATGTAGTGGAATGCAATTTTATATTCCCCATGTCTCTAATAACATCTTTATCAACTTCTGTTTTGCCTTAGAAGGCACACATTAAAGCATAAATCTGAATTTGGTTTCGAAAAAAAAATTAGTTTACGGATTTATTATCAGATGTCGCTATTTGCGTCCCTACGAAGCCATGTTAGAGTTGCTTCCCAAGACTTTTTCTTCTTAGGGTGCCTGTTCGTTCCGAACGTTGGCGATCATTCTGGTTATGATGACTTTGTTGGTTGCTATACGAAATAGCTGTGTTGAGGTCTTTCTATACCATGCTCTCAGGTTAGCAAGCCAGGATATTCTTCTTCGTCCTGGGGCCCTTTTTCTTTAAATTTGCCTTGCAAAATGCATTGAAGTAGCGCGTATCTGCCTTGATTTCTCATTATATGTCCAAAGTACTGCAGCTTACGGCTCTTCACGATTTTGACCAAATCCGCAGTTGTGTTCATCCTCCGCAGTACTTTTTCATTGGTAACTTTGTCTGTCCATGGTATCTTCAGGATTCTTCTATATAACCATAGCTCAAAAGCCTGAAGTTTTGATAGAGTTTCCGCCTTAAATGTCCACGTTTCTACTCTGTACAGAAGCACTGAGTACACATAACATTTACTACTACTACTAAGGATTTCCACAGTTTTCACTGTCTTCCTTCACTCAACCGTTTTCTCCAATTTTCCCTGTCATTCCAGTCTCCATCTCGCAGGGTTCTTTTCTCCATAGCCTCGTCGATTTCATCTCTGAATGACCTTCGGGGTCTTCCTCTCTTTCTTCTTCCAATCGGGCTCCATTCTGTGATTTTGTTTATCCAGCGTCCTCTGTCCGCTCTTCTGACGTGGCCGTACCAGGATAGTCTCTTCTCCTCTATATAGTCGATTATGTCTGATTGCACTCCCATTCTCCGCTTAATCTCTGCGTTTTCAATTCTGTCTCTTTTTGTAAGTCTACAGCTTCTCCTCAGGAACTCCATTTCTACTGCTCTTATTCTACCTCTATTTCTCTTGTTTATTGTCCAGTTTTCGGACCCATATGTCAGGATACTTCTTGTCAGGGTGTTATATATTCTCTTTTTTGTCTTTATCGTAATGTTCTTATCCCACAACACTGAGTTTAGTTGTCTTATACAGTTTCTTGTTTGTCTCAGTCTGTTGTTTATATCTTCTTCTGTTGTTCCCTGGTTCGATATTATGGTTCCTAAATACTTGAATTTATCTGTTCCATTTATTTGTCTTCCCTCGTCTATCTCTAGGTTTCTCATATCCTTGTTTTCTGTTGTTAGGTATTCGGTTTTCTCTAAGTTTATTTCCATTCCGTTGTTTTTATATTCTTCTTCTAGTTTTCTGAGCATAAAGCTGAGATCTTCTTCATCTTGTGCGATGACTACTTGATCGTCGGCAAAACTTAAGGTGTATAGGTATTCGTCTCTTACTGGTATGCCCATTCCTTCGCACTTTCTCCTCCATGGTTTGAGTGTCTTTTCCAAGAATATTTTAAACAGTGTAGGGGACGTAGCACAGCCTTGTATAAGTCCTTTTGTCGTCTTAAATGGATTGTAGGCTTTATTTCCACATTTAATAGCTACTTTGTTTTCTTTGTATAGCTTTAACTGCTTTTATTAGTGTTTGTCGGATTCCGAGATCATTCATTGCTTCCCATAATTTGACTCTAGGTATTGAGTCATATGCTTTCTTTAGATCAACAAAGGCCAGATGGACCGGTCTACCTTTTGCCATTTTCTTCTCTATCAATTGTTCTAATGTGTACGTATGATCTAGGCATGATTTTCCTACTGTGAACCCTGCTTGGTCTTCTTCAATTTTTCCTATTATTTCAGTTTCTAGTTTTTCTTTAATAATTTTCCCGTAAAGTCTACCTACCGACGATATTATACTAATTCCTCTATAGTTTTCACATTTTTTCCTGTTTCCTTTCTTATGTATGGATGTGATGTATGCTTGTGTCCATTCCGCAGGTATTTCTTCTCCATTTAGTCCTCTTTCGAACATTCTATGTAGCATGCGGAATAACTTTTCCGTTCCGTTTTTAATTAGTTCGTTTGGTATTCCTCCGGGTCCTTTGGCTTTTTTGTTCTTCAATGTCTTGATTGCTCTCTTAACTTCTGCCAGGCTTATTTCTATCTGGTCGTATGCCCCATTTCCTGCATGTTCTATATTCTCTTCCTGAAATTGGGGACGGTTTTCTGTAAGTAGTTCTACGTAGTATTCTTGCCACTCGTTTTCACTAATTTTGCCGATCTGGGTTTTCTCTGTCTTATTTCGTTGAAGTGCTTTTAATATTCGCCATGATTCTGAATTTCTCGTTCCTCCGATATGTCGTTCTATCTCTGTGCATGCTTGTTCCCATCGTTCGTTCTTTTCATTTGTTACTCTTTTCTTTACCTCTCTGTTTTTCGCTCTATATAGGTCTAAGTCTTCCTGTTTTTTGGTGTTTAGGTATTTTATGTGTAGTTTTTTCTTTTCTTTTATGCATTTCAATGTGTCTTCCCTTAATTTGATATTCTGATGGGTGTTCTTTTGGTCGTCTTCTCCAAGAGCTTCTAAGGCCGCTGAAATCAGGCAGGTTTTTATGTGTTCATGCATTTCATCTAACGTGTCATATCTGAATTCTTCTAGTTTTTGGTCTAGTCTTCTTTTGTATAAATCTTTTATTGATTCTTCCTGCAATAGATGTAATTTGAGCCTCTTTTCGTTTATTGTCGTTACACATAACATTTAAGGAGCCTTATTTTTGTTTCTAGGGTGAGGTCATAGCTCTTGAACACAAAACTCTTGAACATAGTCAAGAATGCACTTTTTGCCTTTCCGATGCGACATTTAATCTCTTGGGTATTGTCCCACGACTCATTAATTATAGTTCCCAAGTAGTAAGACAAAAAAGATTTATTTTCACGTTCAGATCGTCTGTGAATAGCCGTCACTGATGATCTTTTTTAGGGTGAAATACGTATAAGCGGATATACAGACGCACTGTACGTGAAATCAAATCTTAACTGTCTTTTCCAGTTATTTTTAATTTAAATAAGTTTACAGCTACCCTGCGCATGGTATATCTTCTGCTACAACCTTATCAATGATAATAATGTCGGTGTTCCGTCTTCTTATATTTTAATTAATTGCATTAGTTAGTTTGAATATATGTTCATTTAGACCCAGCTTTTTTATGTTTTCTAGGAGGTTCTTCGGAGTGACTCAAGTATTAGAAAGAATAATATGTATCGTCTGGGTACTTTTTATTCTTTATTGTCTTCTTATTTGTATTTCCATATCTCTTTACATGCGATCTTTTCGCTCTATTTATCACGCATATTATTGTTGTTAGGTATCGCCACATCGATTGGTGTTGTTTGTGTCGTTAGTTTATTAACTTGTACGAGATATGGTCTATTATGTGCCACTGTTTGGTCTGTGAGCACAGTGCGATCATAGTATAGCTTGTCGTTGTCATTCTTAAGCATACTCTCAGGAACATATTGGTAAAATGGGAGATGGTTTGTTTGGAGTAGTCCCAATTTAAAAACTCTCTTGATGAAGGATCTTCTCTACTAAGTCATGCCGTTCCTTATATTCAGTTGAAGCAAATGCCTGGCAGCCCCCGGTAAGATGTTGAATGGTTTCTCGGGCTTGACGTCCATGTCGGCATTTGTCGTTTTAAACCTGAGGGTTTTTGACGATATATAGTATATATAGTAGTTAGTATAGTTTTGAATGGCAAGTAATGAACCTTCTGTTTCAGGAAACATCTTTCCTGATGTCAACCAATAGTTCAACGTTGTGTTTTCGACATAGTCTTAATTGACTTTATTGGGATGTCAGCAGGACAGAGGTTTACCCATCCAGATGCTCATTTTTTTGTTCATAGTTAGATAGTTTATGCGCATTTCTGGTTCCCTCAGTTTGATAGGTGTTGTGTCATCTACTGGGCAAATAGCGCGATGTAGATTAGATGTCTGAGACTGCTTCTGAAAATAAGTTCTTAAATTAGTAATCTGTTTTTCCAATTGCTCACTTATATCTATAAGTACTCGTTCTCCTAAATACCGCGGTAATGTCGTTCTTTCTACTGCACTTCGAGCATGGTGTTTTTGTGCCTTTGTATGGTGTGTTTGTACTTTTCGCTGAAGAGTTTCTATATCCATTTTAGTCCACTTAATACATAATACCAAATGAATAGCTAAACGCGAAAAATGCGTAGGTGTTTAGTGCCTTAAAACAAATTTTTACTATTAAGATGTGAACGGAGCAGCTTTTTTACTCTTCATATGAACTCTAAAGTTAATTAAATTTATCCATCCAGTATTGGTGTTAAGCGTAGCTGGTGTGGAAAGTTGATTTCCTCAAAACTCCTGAATTTATTTCTTTCTGCAGTGGAATTAAGATTCCGATAGAACGCCTTCTCGGCATGCTCAAAAAGCGCATTGTCGCATTTTTAACTGTTACTGACTTTGTACCTCCTTAGCTGTCCTGAATAAATGGAGAGTTTTTGTTTTCATGTATCCAGGCACTGTTGGGCTGTGTTGTTTTTTAGATCATATTGCGAGTGTCTTGCACTGCTCAGCAATAAGATTTCTTCAGCTCTTGTGATGACTTTTCTACTTGCTATTTATCGAATACATTCTGTCATTTGACCAATATCCCTATGCAGTAAATCAATCTTGTTTAGAAGCCATTTTTCCCAGGATACAACTCTGTTATCTGTTCTTCCGACATTGGTACCCCGTCGTGTTCTGATCTTAATTCCTGTTACATTAGCTGTTGTTGTTGCTGCACTGTAAATAAGCATGTCCAAATATTGCAGCGTATTGGCTTCTGTGACGTAATTGGATAGTATCCATAATTTGTAACAGTTTGTTTCTTAGTAAAGTTTATTTTTAGAGTTTAGTTAGAGTTTATTAGATTTTGTTTTATCTTTAAAATAAACTAGTTGACAAAGGGCGGGGGGGAAAGTATACTCTCACTGTATAAAATATTCCCAACAAATTAACAGAATTGATTTATATTATTAGTCCAAATTTTTTATTAACAATGTACAAATATCCGGTCATAATAATAACCAAATTATCGTTTATATTGCCAATATTTTTTATTACAAATATGTCGATCATACCTCGAAAATAGTATTATCGTAATTAAATTTTGATACAGTTCAAAAGAGTTGTCAAATTTGATGTAAAATATATTCATATTCCATTTGCATTTTATTAATATAAGTGTATAACATATATGTTTAACTAATTATTAATAATACCCATCTGATATATACTAAGTGACAAAAAAGGTTAACATCTATGTTTATTAGAATTTATTAATTTTTTATATTTCGACTTACCTTGCCATGAACAACAAGTGATAATATTTTCAGGTTTATCTGATTCTGGTAAGTTTTTGTGATGACTACGTGAATTGCTTAGTGATAAATAAGCATTCAGTTTTCGTGAATTCACAGTGGTAGTTAAATTTTAAATTTTATGTAGCTGATTGAGAGTCGTTTTTTATTGCTCAAAATGCCTTAATTTCACCGGCTCACAATGGTAAGTGATTTCAGAGGAGTAGAATTTTTGGGCTGCTGGAAGCCGGTCTATCGATAAGAGAAGTTTCTAGGAAGACCAACAGATCTTTACGTAGTATGTTGCAGTGTTAAAGAGCGTGGACTCGAGAAGACCAAGGACACTGTACAGGGGTTCTTGACGTCACAAAGAAACCACAGAGCCACAAAATCGCCGATTCAGACCTTTGGCTGTAGGAGACAGATTCGGTACTATTCGAACCATAGCAAATCAGTGGTTTGAAGAGCATGGAAGAATGGTTGTTATGTCTCTAAATACAACAGTTTGTATTTTTTTTTTTCATCGCCTCCATTGGGTGCTACCTCTCACAGCTGAACAACGGCGTAACCGTTTGTTCTGGTATAGCAAAAGAATTCTTTACCTAAAACGGAATCAGGTGGCCTTTAGTAACGAATCCCGCTTCTGTCTGGGAATGTGTGATGGTCGGTCAAGACTAAAAAGGCAACGTGGTGAAAGACGTGGCCCACAATTTGACAAAGAGCAGCGCATTCACCACACCGTGCAAGTTCTGGTATGGGGTGCTATTGCTTATAGTAGCGGATCACTACTACAAATTACTACAAAGGCAAAATGATAGTCTGACGCTATATTCAGGAAATAGTGAAGACTCATCTTATTCCATTCTTTCAAAATCCGATTTTTTAAGAAGACAGAGAATCATTAGCCTTTATGGATCAACATAAACTATTTACTTTGACCACCACGATCGCCTGATCTATCTTCAATTTAACATGGCTGGGACATGCCAGGTAGGCTCTTAGGTAGAAGTAGGTAGAAGAGAACAGAATATCGAGCACCTCATCAGGAAGTTACCCAGTCATGTCAAAGACTGTTTCAATAGCAGCTTTAAATATTAAAAAAATATAAATAACGGGCCGCAAATTTGTGGTAAAAAGTCAAGGCGATACCTGTCTGAAACCCTTTGTCACTACACATAGTAACATCATTGTTTCACCAATAATTATGGTAACATGGTAACATCATTTTCTTATGGTACCATCTTTTATTGAAGTTGGGCAGCGCTAAACAGCAAATATGATTCCAAACCAGTCAATCGCTTATGTTTTTAAACCATGAGTATTTAGGTCTTCCAATTTCTCTCTTCTCTTCATCTTCCCTTCAATAATTGAGTTTAAAAACTTTGCCCTATTGCTTCTTATTTGTCTGAAAAGGAGTGGGAAGAAGAACAATGTCTTGGCTTAGCAATATCAGAGCTTGAACGGGCATGAACGTTTAACAATAATTACCAAGAGCGGCAAAAATAGAGAAGATTGTGAGGAAGTGATTTCAAACCTCCAGTAATGGAGGCACCAGAAGAAGAAGACTGCTTCTTATAACATAGCCAAGGTAGGAAGCTAAAAAAAATGAAATATAGTATAAAAACTTCTTTCTTTGTAATTGGTGTAACTATTGAATTTATACTAAAAATTATTCAAATGGATTAATTAACATTGTAGCATTTGAAATTTATTGGAATCCCCTCGTATATGTGTTAATTGAAATCCCCTTATATATGCATTATAATAACGAAGAATTTTTTCAATGTTTCTTAGTTCGTATCCTTCAATTTAAAACCCAAATAATCTTTCGTTCTTTTTAGGTCGCCGCCGTCGATAATAAATCATTTTATTGTTTGTTTATGTCACAGGCGCAAATTTCTTCGATATTTCTTTGTTCAAACCGCCCGATATTGCGTTTTCAAATTAAGAATTTACGTCTTAATTTCCGTTGTGTCTTGTTTATGTGTCTTAAACCCAAAGTGTTTTGTTTATTCCAACTTATGCGATCAAATTTTTAAGATAATTTCGTCAATTTCGTTGGAGCCGCGGTGAAGAGCGGTGGTCTTCAGCGTTATGTCCAAATTTTACGTCAAATTTGAAATGTTCCTCGTTGTTCGTCTTTTTTTATGAAAAATATGTAAAATATAGTAGCAGTTTAATGGTACAGTTACAGTTTTAACCAAGTCCAGTTAAGTTTCCAAGGTTTGTTTTCCAGTGACCCATTTTCCTTTTTGTTCGTGTGTCAGAGATTCCCAGCCATTGTTGAGTTTTTAAGAAGTCCAGTTTACAGCGCAAGTGTAATTTTTTTGAAATCCAGGTAACTTTCAAGTTTTAAAGTAAAGACAGACATTTTTTAATAATAAGAATTTGCTTTCATAACAAAAAAGATTTGTAATAATTAATAAATTGTAAAATTTTAGGGTTTGACTTTAGCTGTCAATTTATTTGTTCAGTTTTTTTTTTATTTAATGTTAACTAACGACAGCTCGTTTTATTATTTTTGATTTTAGTTTGTTTTATTTTTAAAAAATTGTTAATCTCTGTGCGGTAAATTTTGTAAGTTTATAATAGTATCTCCAACTCCTGGAATTTGTAAACAGATGAAACATGTAAGTCTTTTTTGTATTTTTGTATTTTGCTACTATTGTTGTATTATTTTTTTACTGTCTATTTTGTAACTGTTTGTGGTGACACAAAAATAAATGTTAAATTTTGTTTCTTAACATTTTGTTTATTCTTTTTTAACTAACCCTGTTTTTTGAGTTTCCATTTGGAAAAGATATGTTTTTTATGTTTAATAATTATATCAATTATATCAAGTTACAACTAGTTGTTGTAATAGTTATAATTAGGCACCTTGAAGTGGCGCTCTATATAAATTACTAGAGGTGTTTCCTGTTTCTTTCTGTTTTGTTTGTCCCAAGAGATTTGTATAAGTACCCCTTTATTTCATTTTGTTGTAGTTGCCCCAATCCAACCCCCTTGTCTTTTACTTATCCACGACCCCAGCTCTCCTACCAAAACCTGAGTGCCGTTCGCATATGTTTCGATTATTTTGCTTGCCCTTCTCCACCCCCAGTAGTTTCTTCGCCCAATTTGCTACCTCTTGTATTAATGCCCCATGTGGTAGGCAAAATATTTCGTTACAACATTAAGACGTTTGTCTTATGAGAACATCATCAGTAATATTTAAACACGTACAAAAATCCACTTACTATTAGATATAAAAACCTTTTGTTTATATGTTGAAAGTTATAAATATCTAAAAAAATAATGACGTGATATCAAATATTCAAGGTTTTAACCACTAATAATACAGGTCTGATCACAGTTTCGTATTGTTACAAGAGTTCAGTAAGATTTATTCCAGGCCAATTTATTTCAGCCCAAAAAATAAAACCAATAGTCATCAGCAAAGAACTGACAGATGTAAAATAGAAATTAACGGAACCAGCATTAAACAGATTATGGAAATCGACTATGTATTGAGACGGTTACGCTGATGTAAAAGCAGAGGTAACAAACCAAATACAGAAAACCAATATAACAGGTGGATGTGTAAACAATACAATACAGAGGGACAAATATATTACGATGGAAACTAAGACAAGAATGTACAAAATAGCTATAAGACCAATAATGACATAAACGACAGAAACGAGATCTGATACATCCAAACCGCAAAGGATGTTACAGACAACAGAAATGCGAATACTAAGGAGAAACACGGGAAACACACTGGGGAATCGAAAAAGAAGTGACGAAATCAAAACAGCATGCAAAGTAGAAAAGATAGGCGAGTGGATACAGAATGGAAAGAGAGAACGGTACAATCCTATAAGCAGAATGACAGGCGATAGTCAAGATACCAAGAAACCAATATCCGTTGTGTATAAAAAGTATGGGTCGACCACGGAGTCGATGGAAAAATAATATAGTATGAAGGTACAATCTAAAGAAAACAGAAACAGGCAGAATTGCGTAATAAGATAGAAGAATAATTCTTTTTATTTTGGTTCTACTTATTTGGACTTTTATGTTATAAGCCATTTAATATATTCAGCTAAAATTAATTAGATATTTCCACTATTCGTTTGTGGTTATCATTCTTGACATCTTTTCCATAATTTCCTATCTTGATGATTGCTGTTTGCTTATCCAGCAACGCTACAATTTAAATCTTTTGCGAGACAGAGTTATCTTCGATTCCCTATCGAAAGAACTATGATTTTCAGTATTTAAAATAATAGTTCAAATGTATTTGATATCAAATATTTTTATAGTATAATCCTAGTAATATGTGTTATGTTCTTATATTATCTAGGTACTAGATCCACACTACTCTAAATATATTATTATTCATTCATTATCAATTAATTGATAGTTACAGATTAGAAATAACGAATTATACAATTTGTGTTACTAGGAATGTTTTTTATTATGGTTTTATATATTATCAATGATGTAAACACAAATATTACTAAATATCCTAATCTCTCGTGTGAAATTTTCAAACGACTTGGCAACAGAGCTTCGCGGCGCCAATCCAGTTTCATGAGCGCGACTTTATTGTGAGGACGTATACCAACGATCTAGTTACTTGGTTGCTCCTTGTATTGCTCCGGCGACTGCAATTGTTTAAAAAAATCTTTGACACTGACGTTGATGATAAACATACACGGTCATGAATAACTGCAGTGAATAAATCGGATTTTATCTGACGAGACTACGCAATAAAAATTGTGAATTTGTGTTTTTTATTTATTTTAGTAAAACTTGTTTATAGAGAAGTAGTTTTTTTCGTGGATTGTTTGTGTATTTGTGAATAGATTTATTAGATAAAGTTGTAGGAAGTTTGGATGTTAAGACAGTTTTTGTGGTGGTAATTTACTTAGTTTAAGGTAAGTGTAGGTTAAAACTACATACCTTGATTTATTTATTTTTAAATACTGCTTGAAAAATCAAGTAGTAATTGTATGCAAATATCTAGAAGATTTATCGTCACGTTTTTAGGTTAGTTATATGTTTCTAAATTAAATATATATTTTTAATATTGAGGATATATAATTTTAAATAATATATATATATATATATATATATATATATATATATATATATATATATATATATATATATATATATATATAATGTTTCATGTTCATTTTTTTTACCTGCATCATTCAGTAAGCTAAAGACTGGTAACTTCATTTTGTACTTTTAAATACTATATTTTAATCTTAAATAATTCAATAATGTTACCTAAAGTCAATATTAAAATTTAACTCATTATAAATAAATTGTTGGAATCATGATCTTTCTAGTTCTCTAGTTCTCTACATATCAAATTTTTAATGTTTTTTTACTTAAGTTTTTATAATAACTTTTTTATATACATCTATGATTATCACATGTTCTTTTGCTGTGCTAATTCTGTTAATTTGTAAACTATACCTAGTTTCAATAAATTGTTTATAGAACTTTATCTCTAAATGTCCAGTATCGTAAGCTTTTTTCACACTTTTTCACACTTTTAATATCATTGACTGCTACATGTCTTTGTAAGATGAACTGATGATGCTTTCTGAGCAGAAAGCGAAACGTCTTCAATAAATAGATGAAGTAGCCACCTTCTTTCTCTTTTATTTCTCCACTTTGACCGAAAAACCCACCACTCTTCGAGTGTTCCTTAGTTTAATATACAGGGTGAGTCATGAGGAACTTTACATACTTCTACCATATGTAGAGTCCCTCAGGGAGCATATCATGTGGCCACTAAAAAATGTCAACTCCTCTTCTTTATTAATTAACAGGGTGATTTGTGTAATTGACCATTTATTTCATTTTACTGTAGTGTTTATACGGCTCATTTGATTTTTTTAATTTTTGCATGATACAGTACACTACTATCAAGCATTCGACTGGTATTAGCTAAACTAAAAAATTCCAGGACTGGCTTTGGAAAAATTAATTTAGGGATTCGTATTAAATATTACACCCTGTATAAATTTTTTTTAAAATGCAATAAGTGATTTTCAAACTACATAAATAGCCAATAAAAACAACATACGCGACAATGTTGTCGCACTTTTATTAAATTTTTAGTGAACGATCAAATCTTACCAAAAATAGAACAACCATAATGAAGTATCAAATTATAAGGTATTAATTTAAACAAATGTTATAAATTTCAAACATTTTAATTAAAATGAGTTCCTACAACATAATCTAATACGTAGAAAATTAACATCTTTACTGTCACTTTGTATTATCTCTACGATAGAATCAATTGTTTTTCAATTTTAAATTTTTACTCATAGATCGTATTGGGGCATTATTTTCGATAAATAATAAATTAAATTGATTAAAAAGTCAAACCTCTTGTATGTGTTAGTTTTTGTTGATTGTAAATGATTAAAATTTTATGTCAAATAATAATACATTGCATCAACTGTACTAAATAAAAATAAATCTAAAAAAGTTTAAAATGAAGGTTGGCGTTGACCGTTTGACGTTTCTTGATATTTTATACCCATTGTCATTATTGTCATTATCAATTGTTATTTATGTGTACAAGAATACATATTTCTTCTGTCATATCTACGTTAAGTACATTGTGTTAGTTTTGGTAGAGCTTTTGTTACTTTCGTTCAAAATGCCACATCAGTTTTCGACCACAGAATATGCAGACATAACATTTGTTTATGGATTCTGTAATGGGAATGGTAGGGCTGCTAGTAGAGAATATCACAGGAGATTTCCTAATCGTCGAACTCCCAGTCATCCAACATTTGGGTCATTTTTAATTATTTGCGAGAAAATGGCACTTTTCCTAGTGGAACAACAGAGCGACATGTAGATGAAGCGCAGGAAGATGACATTATGGACGCCGTTACTATGAACCCTACAATACGCACTAGACAAGTAAGTCGAGAACTCAATGTTACTCAATCAAAAGTAAGTAGAGTCTTACAAAAAAATAATCTATACCCATATCACTTTCAAATGGTTCAGCGACTACATGCTGGAGATGAGATCGATAGGTTGGAATTTTGTAGATGGATTAACAATAATCGACCAACGCTATACAGGACACTATTTACAGATGAAGCCCAATTTACCAGAGACGGGATAAATAATTCACGAAATTCACATGTGTGGGCAGAAGAAAATCCCCATGCTGTTCGAGAACGTCGTTCTCAGTTAAGGTTTTCGGTTAACGTGTGGATTGGTGTCATAAATAACCAATTAGTAGGTCCTCACTTTTTTGATGGTCCTTTAACAGGGCCGGTCTATTTGAACTTTCTACAAAATATTTTGCCGAATTTGCTTGCCAACGCGAACGTTGTTATCCGAGGGATTTATTTTCAGCATGATGGGGCACCCCCACACTTTTTACTGGCAGTGAGACATCATCCCAATAATGTTTATGGCAATAGGTGGATAGGACGTGCAGGTCCTATTTCGTGGCCTTCAAGATCCCCTGATTTCAATCCCGTTGATTACCATATTTGGGGACGATTGAAACAACTAGTTTACGCAGTGAATATTAATAACCGACAACAATTAATTGATAGAATTATACATTGTTGTAATACTATTAGAAACGATCCCCAGAGTATCCGTAATTCAATACGTCAAATTCGGCAACAAAAATGTGTACAGGCTGCAGGGTTCCATTTCGAAAATCTATTTTGAATTATTTTTATTTTGTTACCATTATTGTATCTTTTCCAGTTCTAATTTATGTGTTTATCGTAACTATGTACATATTTTTAGTTTTTTTTTTTTAAATTGTTCTTCGTTATTGTTAGTAGTTACTGTTTTTTGTTGTGCAGTGACTCAGTTTATCATTTCAATTAAAATGTTTGAAATTTATAACATTTGTTTAAATTAATTACCTTATGATTTGATACTTCATTATGGTTGTCCTATTTTTGGTAAGATTTGATCGTTCACTAAAAATTTAATAAAAGTGCGACAACATTGTCGCATATGTCGTTTTCATTGGCTATTTATGTAGTTTGAAAATCACTTATTGCATTTTAAAAAAAATATATACAGGGTGTAATATTTAATACGAATCCCTAAATTAATTTTTCCAAAGCCAGTCCTGGAATTTTTTAGTTTAGCTAATACCAGTCGAATGCTTGATAGTAGTGTACTGTATCATGCAAAAATTAAAAAAATCAAATGAGCCGTATAAACACTACAGTAAAATGAAATAAATGGTCAATTACACAAATCACCCTGTTAATTAATAAAGAAGAGGAGTTGACATTTTTTAGTGGCCACATCATATGCTCCCTGAGGGACTCTACATATGGTAGAAGTATGTAAAGTTCCTCATAACTCACCCTGTATATATACACGATAAAAAGGTTAATGCCAGTAACTAGTACCAGCTAAGGTAAAGAATAAAAAAATAGGAAAAACAGGTAGAAGGTAAAGACAGCATCAGTATAGTGACGAAATACCGTCATCAGTACGGTGCGACCAAGTTTAAATAGGAAAAATTGACTTAAAAGGTTCAAAGTAAAGGAGCAATGCAACCAATTTGTGATAGTAATGTCAGAAGACCTCGAGATCTCAGAGCTACAAGGAGCTATATCTAATACATTCACGGAGAGCTACAGCTATCTGGGAGAAGCCAATAACAATATTGTTGTCGTTCCTTTTATAATTTATCCTTAGTGTTTGTCTTCACCTTAGTTTATATAAATATACCTTTATGGAGTTTCTTGAACCATAGTATATTTAATATAAAATTAGTATTTCTTGGGTTTAGGTTTAATAAGTAACATTAAAGTTGGAACCAAATTTTATTGTCCATTGTAATCAACGTTTCGGCAGGAACCCCTGCCTTTGTCAAGATTCTAAAATGTATTCTAAGATTAGGAACAAAAAGTTATTGTAAAATATATAAAAAAAACTTACCAAAACGTAAAACGGGACACTGACATTAATGAACTGACAAAAATAAAAATTGATATTTGATATCTCATGGTTTACTGTCATTAGTATATAATTATGTTTATATGGGCGTATCGTTGATGTTTTCGAAAAAGGTAAAGTGGAGATATGTTATGACTTAAAAGTTTTTAATGGTGTCATATTTATTATTATTTAAATCAGATTGAAATATATTTTACTTAGGTTCTGTGTATCTTTTTTGTCATTGATTGCGTTGGTATTTCTTTTTATTTCTTTTAATTCGTATATCTCCCTCTTCTTTTTCTTTTGTTCGGTTTTTAAAATTTTGATGTTTTCGAAGTCAAATTTACCACTGACATCATTAAAAAGAAGTGGAATGACGTAAAAGAGTACACTAACATCCCATTGCAAGAATTCCAATCATCTCTAGAGCTAACATTAAACTCAACATACTTTTTATATAAGGACGAAATATACCAACAAATGGATGGATGTGCAATGGGTGCAAGTATTTCTAGTTTCATTGATCAACTGGTTCTGGAAGATTTAGAAGAATCTATCACGAGTCATTTAGATTTTAATGTACCATTCTTCTACCGCTATATCGATGACTGTATCTGTGCTATCCCAACAAATAAAATAAACGAAATTTTAGATAATTTTAACAGTTCCCATCCAAATTTAAAGTTATAGCAATTGAAAAAAATAATAAAACAAATTTTCTGGATATCACCTTCCATGGCAAGTTAAAATCATGTGGTTTACAAAAGAAACATGGTCTTCACGATATCTCAACTATAAATCTCCTCATCCATTCTCCCATAAGAAGTCTGTAATTATAAGTCTTGCTGATAAATATATAAAACTAACAGATCCAGAATACAAACTAACTGCAATAAAAAAAGCAATAAATGCCCTTCTAAATAATTCAAATCCCGAACATACAATCGAAACTATTTTCAAATCAAGACTTAAACATTTTTACGACAATACAAATAGCAATAATCCCAACAGGATCAAGACTACGTATACAACCCTTCCATATATAAAAGGTTTATCAGAACAACTAAAAAATCTTTTAGCCAAAACAAAAAAAGACAATGGCTCACAAAGGCAAAAACACGAACTGCAAAACTCAAAAAATCACATGTTGTTTGCGGGATACCATGTATTAACTGTGAAGGTGTCTATATCGGGCACACCAATCAACGGCTTTAATCCAGAATTCATATAAAAATAATTATATACCAATGACAGCAAACCATGAGATATCATATATCAATGTTTACTTCTGTCAGTTCATTAATGTCAGTGTCCCGTTTTACGATTTGGTAAGTTTTATATATATTTTACAATAACTTTTTGTTTCTAATCTTGTACACTTTAGAATCTTGACAAAGGCAAGGGTTTCCTGCCGAAACGGTTGATTTCAATGGACAATAAAATCTAGTTCTAGTAAATGGCTGATAATTAACGATATTCTACTGCAACAGGTTCAAAATAAATTTTAAACTAACATTTTTTTTACCAATAAACAAATTTTTAAAAAATGTCAAAATTTCCAGCTTAAAAAAGGTGTCTTAATATGAGACCATGTGGTATCCTAATATGAGATACCACATTATACAGGCTATAAAGGCAATATAAATTATTTTAACGCATTGTCCAGGAAATAAACTGTATTAATACATGAGCAAATATACAGTAAACATTAAAACACGTTAGCAAAAAATTAATAACACAATAAAACTTTGATTATTATTACATTTTAGCGATTTTCAGCAAACAATTACTTTTTTTTTTATTTATAACAGAAATTGTTCGCACTGCTTGTACAGGAAGCTGTCATTTGGCTCACAATCCTTATGAACCCATCGGCAACATCTTCTGCATTGTCTTCATTGCTCCCGCATTTTATCAGAAGAATGTAAACATCCACAAAAAAAAGCATTCTACATCAATATCGTCCATATCGTCGCTACTGTCGTGGAGAGAAATCTTCTTCATCACTCGTTTCACTAACATAATATTTTCCTTTGGTTTGGTTTGATTTAGGTTTCACTCCAAGTGAAATTCTTAACTCTTTTACCCATCGCTCTACCTGAAACATTTTTCTCTGTGTTCATTTTCACATTTCTTTGAGTATTTTTCTTTTTTTTCAGCGTTCTTAGGATTTCGGCTTGCATTAGATTGCATTATTGTGAACAACTCTTTCTTTACTTCAGATGCTGATTTTTTAGCAAAATTCTCATTTCGTTTTGCTTTGTAGGGTGTGGATGTGATTAAATTCGCTTTTTGAGTTCTGTCTAGCTTAGAGGGGTCCTCGGAGGTAGTCGTGGAAGCGGAACTATGTCTTCTAGTCTGACGATACCTTGCCCAGAACCGCTACAGGATGGTTGTGATTGTCCTTGGGATGCGCCATCTTCTGGAAGTAGATTTGCAGAGTCCGGGATGTGAATAGGGAAGTCCTGGTCACTAAAATATGTTTATTCAGTGGGTATAATCCTGTCTTGTTGAAACTGTTGAGAGGTGTTCAGTGTGGAAGCTCTGTTGTAGGCGATTCCGATTAACTCTCCGACCTTTAATTTTGTCACAACCTTCCTCTTCTCCTTTTTGTGCCAGCTTCAGTATTTATTAATGCTTTAGGGACTCTTCCTTCCTGCATTCTAGCTACGTGTCCGACGAGCCATTTCACCCTTTGAACTTTCGCATTGTTTGAAATTTTTTGTTCTTCATATATTTGCATTATTTCATTATTTGTTCTTCTTCTCCAGTTATGCCCATCTTTTATACCCTCATATATTCTCTGAGTATCTTTCGCTATCATCTATCTAGCTTTAGTTCTATGGGATTGCTTAAGATCCAGGTGTCGCTAGCATAAAGCACCGTGGTCTCCTCTGGATATTTTCTTTGAGATCTCAGCACCTTATACAGAGTTTCAGCATTTTTACTACCTTTAACCATTCTTTTTTCGATTTCTTGAGTCTCTTCATTTCTATTTGTTAACGTTATTCCTAAATAATTGAATTATCCAACTATCTTAAAATTGAAGACACAAATGCATAAAAGATCTATGTAACCTAAACAACTTTTCAAGTAAAATGAATTCAAAGTTTTTTAATTAGAACTTTTTTATTAATAAGCCTAGAATGATACAATTTTGAAGAAACTTAGACCTTAAAGTACACTTTTTAGTAATGATAATTTAACAATAATAATTCACAACTAAAGAAAAATATTTAATTATAAATGTACATAAATCCTTTATTTTTAAGTAACTTAGGCAAACATTTTTAATTCAAAATGCATAAAGGATACAAGAAACAATAAAACGATGTAAAACCAAATGTTATTTCTAATTCGTTCTTCTTTTTTTTATTTTTTTATTTATTTCATTTTCGATTTCTGCGCCTTCTTTATTTTCCCATAGACGAGTATAAAAATGTCTATAAGTTTCCTCTATAAAACAAAGTTGTTGTTTTAAATTATTAATTTTTTCAACGGACATAGTATTCGTTTTGTTTGGTATAACTTCTAATACAAAACCTTCTCCTGAATTCGCCCTTACATTTTTTATTATATCCACTTTTAAGAACGGCGTGTTTGGGTCTAAGGAGTTTTTGTAGTAATATTCACCGTAGCTATCCACACGTATCCATTTGATATCATCTCTAAAATTTATTTTATCTCCACAGCAATTCTTTTTTCTATTTAATAAGTGTAATTTATTTTCTATGTCTGCTATATTTTTAAAATGGTCGGTCATATTTATAATAACAGAACTTTTTTTACTTGATTCTCTTATAATATCTCTATATTGATCTGCGGCATATATGGTCTCAACTTTTCGTAATTTCTTTTCAATTATTCCAAAATCTCTATCAGAATCTAAAAAGGAATGCCCTACTTCTGGAAATTTATGGTCTATTATCTTCACGTATCCCTTTAAAATTAAGTACTGATATAGGCATATTAGGTTAAAATTTTTGTTCTGCCCTGCACACGTGTCAGACCATATGAGAAAATGGTTTATTTCTTTCTTTCTGCTTGTTAAAAGTTGAACAAATGTGTGCAAGCTACTGCCAACTTCAAGACTGCCCTTCGTTGCTACATCTTCGGTCCAATTAAAAAAGTAGGCTTTATCACCCTCTGACGTTATTGAGTGGATTCCAAAATTATAGAACCACATCTGCCTCAAATAAAATACCTTAGAAGTAGTAAGGCGTGGTAAAGGCATGGTCTGTTGTAGGTCCATGGTTAAATAGCATATTTCTTTATTATTATGTGCCCGTTCTCTATCGACTTTTTGTTGCTCAAAAGCAAATTTAAATTTTTGTTTGTGGATCTCATCCCCTAAATTGGCATCGCACATACTGCATGTATCACTTTTGGGCTGGCCAAAAGACAAATTAAATTCTGATGAGAAAATGTGCGTATAAAAACTTTTTGAAACCAAAAACCGTTTGTCCATCTTAGTTTCTTGAACATATTCTTGATACAATTCATGCAGTTTTGTTATATTTAACAAGGGAGACAAATACATTTTATTGGCATTTTTGTTTCGCGAATAGTGTGACTGTTCTGCAGGAAAAGAAAGAATGTGTCCTTTTACAGCATCAACCACATCTTTTTCTATTTTATTTGGTCTAGCATTATGATGCCCCCTTTTATCTGGTGAAGGAGCTGTAGTCCCTGATTTTAATTGATTCTGAATGAGTTGCACCTTTTTATTTGATATTTGGTAAAGGGAGATAAAGGCAGTCTTACAGACAGTTTTGATACGTGTCTGACACGTTATTGTGTAACCAAATGTATATGATTAATTTTTACTAATGTTTTTTCTATGGCGATTAACTGGCATAATCGAAACAGATTTAAAAAGTAATGAGTTTTTTGCATTTTGATCTAATGCGTAAAACTTACGAAATATTGTTTCCCTATCAAACTTGTTAAATTGCTCATCACATTTCTTTTTGCAGTTTTCTTTTTTGCACAAAGATCCTAATTCGGGACTTTTGCTTGGCATCTCTTTTTTACTTTTTAATGACATGTATGTCTCACCTCTCTGTCTCGCTAAGGCAGTCTTATTCTTCTTCCATGTTTCAGGACAGCGTTTTCTTATTCTTAATTTTTTTTCTGGCAAATTGAATACCGTTCTCTTAACATTATGTCTAGATATAAAAAGACTTTCCTTCCTGTCCAATAGATTTTCAGTATTTTCATGTTGAGTTATAAGTAAAACTGAATCTTCTGCTATGACATGTGGTACTGATACGGGATGACTTTCATCCTCACAATGAGAATCTTCAAAACTTTCGCTCGAATCAGTACTATCTGGATTGTAGTCGTCTGAAGTATATTCTGGAGAAATTACTTCATCTTCAGATATAGAATCTACAATTTAAAATTTTGTTTAAACATATAGGGTAGGTAGGTTACTTTATAATTTTTATCTGTAGACCAAAACCTTTAAACAATTTAATTTTAGAATGAATATTTACCGTTTAATGTATCTTGCAACTCCGGTGAAGATATCTGCTTTTCATGCAGGATTTTCTCGATTCTTGGTGGAGTTTTATCTTGTTCAGGTAAAGTTTCGGCAATATCTACTACAATAAAGTTATGCTTAATCTCTTTTTATCTGATCAAGTTGTTCTACAATGTTTAAATAATAAAAACATTGCTCAAAACAAGTTTTATGCAGGTATTTTGTTACCGTTCCGGTAAACTCTTAACCTCAAATTAATATTAAGAAGCATATTTTAGTAAAAAACAAGATTTATTATTAATTCAACATACCTTCATACTGTTTTTGTCCCAGATTAAGTAAAAGTCTACTTCTTGCTGACATTTTCGCAACTTATTTCACTATTTTCACTATAAAAGTACACAGTACGATTTTAGATGTAAAGAACAACATAACCTAACTTTAGGGATCTATGTAACATGACATGACAACAGCAATCCGTTTGGTCAGACATAAAAGATCTATGTACAATATTGAGCACATGGATCTTTTATGCACTTTTGTAATAAAATACTGCTTGGTACATAGATCCTTTATCCCCTAAATAAATCGTTGCTAAACGTTCTTAAGCCAAATAAATCTTATGAAGCAAATTTAGGGGTTAAAACAGACCTACTGAGCCTAAAAACTGATTTTTTTAAAAAATGTTACATAGATCCTTTATGCACTTGTGTCTTCAATTATATTCCTTGTCTGGGGCAGATACTTTCCAAAACTGTCCTAAATGTTTATTATTTCCTCTCATGTCCATATATTTTATTTTCTCTTCATTTATGTCCAATTCATACTCCCTGGCTGTTCTCTCGAGTCTTTTAAAAATTTCTTTTAGTTCTGTTGATCTTCTTCTTATTAGGAACTTACACTATTCTCTGATATTTGTTTCAACCTTTAAATAAAATAATAAACAATTGAAATTGCAACTCGAAAGTAATGATTTTTTTGAGATTAGATATAACGGCTAAATGTCAACTCGGTTCATTTATTTGTGAAATGCGCGTGCCCATATTCTTCAGCAGTGAATGAGCTATGACGTACGAATATCTTACCATACATAAAACATGTTATCGTAAATGCACAGAATAATAGGAAGTGCAATTCGCTATGTTGTACTTCTGCATTAGTATGCAAAGGGTTAATGTTTTTAATTATTTGCTCATATTTCAAACGTCCATTAATTGAATGGGTTCTATTGTGCTAATAGCAGTGAATAATGAACATTTTCCTTTGTTTTGATTTTAATATCGTTTAATAGTTTGATATGTATTTGTGGTCAAAGGCGATTACAGATGTTGGTTTTTACGGGGATTTATTATCTAAATCAAGTGGTTTAGTATAAATATATGTAATAATAAAATTATTAGTATCGATCATAATCTATTTTTTACAGCGGTTTTCGAATAAATACAAAAAATGTATTATAATGATTAATCATTGTGTTTATTTTATTAGACCTATTGTTTGTTAATTTTTCGTTAATGTTTTCCAACAACATAAAATAGTTACTTGCATATATATATATATATATATATATATATATATATATATATATATATATATTATATATATATATATATATATATATATATATATATATATATATATATATATATATATATATATATATAACAACACAGTTTATTAGGGTTGCAGTCAGAAAATTGGCCGGGATGTTAATGAAACACTCTTTTGACTTTTTGTCTAGCTTTCGAAATGGTTTTATTCCTTTTTCAAGACACTGTAATAAGAAGAATATATAAATATTTATAAATTATTAGTCCGGTAAAATAAGGATGCAACCTCGGAATGAATGATAATAAGCTGAAAATTTGCATACGTCTTTATTTTGATGGTATAAAACTTACCTCAAAAGTCTCATTATAATCACGTGTCCGCAACTTAAGATATTTAAGGTCACAGGTCACGAAAATGAGTTTTCTGCAAATATCTCGTTTTCCTTACACTTTATGACATTTAAGGTGGTAAGAAAAATTGTAGAATGGAAAATTCTCTTCAATTTTTGTCTTAAGTACTTTTATGTACCTTCAACCCTTCTTAAGATAGAGCGCAAAGAGTGGGGGACCGCTTACCTGTGTATACGGTAACGTGAAGTCAGCCAGTAGGATTCAATAAATAATAAGTTATATAGTTAATTATTCACTTAAAATACTATTATTATCATTAAATTTTTATTATTTATTATTTAATAAACTATATTTATAGATATTAATTATGAAATATATATTTTTTATATAATATTTATTTTATTTTTAACAAACATACAATATTAAATGAAATATTTCAAATGAACTTTAATGATATTTTTAACAGCTGTATATACGATAAATTAAGATCAAGTGCAGAATTCAACAATAATCATTTTTATATTTAATTAAATACTGAAAAAATCATATTTATTATTTTTTTAAATTATATATTTATTTATTAAACCAATAATCGATTTATTAAAGTTACAAATATAATATATATTCTTTTATTATGTATGGTTAATATTTTTGTATTAATTTTCTTCTTTATCGTCTTCTTCTTCTTCTTCCTCTGGCTGCTCAATATCGGATTCATCATCATCATTCTCGTTTATTAAAGTGTCAGAATAAAAATATTCAAGAATATCAGGTGCATATTCACTTTCTTCATTGAAATCATCTGAAGTTAATGAAGCGTTTAGACATGATTGTCCATTACACTGCCCACGAATTAAAGTACATTGCAATCCTGATTTCCTGCATCCGCAATTAGAACCACAACCTTTCTTGCAATTGCAAAATATTTTATTCAGCAGTTCTTCTGGTGCTGGCGGTAATAATGTTGTTATTGGTTCCAGAAATTTATTTTGCATTACCCAGCCGAATTCTTGGGGTTCTAAATCATTTCCCAACCAAATTTGGGTCTGATAATAGATACGAATGATATGCTGACGAGCTGCTGCACTTGAAGGTGGAAGACTTAATAATTGCACTGGTTTGTTGAGTCTTGTTGATTTAATGAACTGGGTATATCGAAAAGAGTCTATATCGTCTTCTGATGTTGGAGCATTATACGCTGCTAAGAAAATACGTACTCCATTTTCAAATAATTCTTGTACAGAGCAATTTTTTTGTTGAAATAGTTGAGGTGACTGATGTAAATGGTGATTTTTTTCAAAGAAATACTAACGCAGAGAAATAGCTCTACCCTACCATTCCCATCATCAAGTGAAATATCCCTCCACCGCTATTGTGCGTATATACATAGAAGTCCCAAACTCATTCGCCACGGTGTGTAGAAAGTCATATTAAAAAAAAAACCGGTTAGGTCATATATAACAAAGGAGCATCTGCTACAGCTTCGCAGAAACAGCAACCGCCGTACAAGAGATTTGTATGTCGAGATATAATATTCGTAGTAATATGGACGAAAAATATTTTATTTAATATTGTATGTTTGTTAAAAATAAAATAAATATTATATAAAAAATATATATTTTATAATTAATATCTATTGTCCATTCTACAATTTTTCTTACCACCTTAAATGTCATAAAGTGTAAGGGAAACGAGATATTTGCAGAAAACTCATTTTCGTGACTTTTGACCTTTAATATCTTAAGTCGCGGACACGTGATTATATGAGACTTTTGAGGTAAGTTTTATACCATCAAAATAAACACGTATGCAAATTTTCAGCTTATTATCTTTCATTCCGAGGTTTGCCCCCTTTTTTGCCTTATTTTATTGGATTATATCATAATTTTTCAGTGCAACTTACTTTTTTTAGGTTTGTTTTTGAGAAATACTAAGGCCCATCTTGGGTGATTTACTTTTTAATTTTTAAACTTGTCTTAATGTTATGCAACATGTTATGCATGCAAGTGTAATTTATGTACAGGTAACTATTTATGTTATTTTGGATGTTTTTCTAGTAAGTAACAATAAATGTTGCTCAGTTTATCTATGTCAGACTTTTTTTTGATGCATGATGTACTAGATTTTATGGAACATATCATCATCATCATCATCTTGGTGCTACAGCCCTTAGAGGACCTCGACCTTCTCAAGCTTTCTACGCCATTCTATTCTGTTCCTCGCTTGCATTTTCCAGTTGCCGACTCCGATCTTCTTGGCATCTTTGGTGTTACCCCGTCCATCCACCTTAGCATTGGTCTACCCGGTCTTCTCATTCCCACGGGTTGCGCTGTTAAAATCTTGTTTATCATGTTTGACTCAGGGGCCCGGGCTACATGTCCTGCCCACTGCAGGCGGTTTAGCTTAATTATAGTGGTAATATCTTTACCACCAAACGTATGCTTGTAGATATTCTGCAGTTCAAAGTTATATCTACGCCTCCATATTCCGTTCTCACAGACCGCTCCAAATATCTTGCGTAGCACCTTTCTTTCAAAAATGGATAGAGCGGATTCATCTGTTTTCGTTAGCGTCTATGCCTCTGATCCATATGTGAGAACGGGGACTATCAGTGTTCTATACAGCCTTATACGAGTTTTTTGAGACAGACGTGTGTTAGCTAAGTACTTTGATAGACCATGATAATACCTGTTTGCAATTATTATTCGCCTTTTTATTTCCTCAGATGTGTTATTATTGGGGTTAACCGATGTCCCTAGATATATGAACTCTTTGACTGCTTCGAAGTTTTGGTCATTGATGATTAAATTTGTGTCAACATTTCCAGCTCTTGTGTTTGTGTTAGTCGCAATGAATTTGGTTTTATTTCGATTTATCTGTAACCCCATTCGTTCTGCTGCTGCTACTAGCTCGGTTAGGATTTCCGCAGTTCTCGCCCTAGTTCTTGTTATAATGTCCACGTCGTCTGCATATGCTGGAATTTGGACTGATCTATTAAATATTGTTCCCCTATTCCCCTGTTCCCCGATATATATATATATATATATATATATATATATATATACGGGTGTCCAGAAACTCTCCTGACAAACGAAAACCGCAGATTCCTCAGATAATTTTAAGACGATTTATTTAACCCTATTCACCTAGTCCGAAAATGCTTCCTAAGGAAGCTAGAGCTCTTTGAAGATGGCACCTTGTAAGTAGTTTTTATTTAATATCTTCAGAACGCTTCTATTTAGCAAAATAATAACACACGATTATTTATCCTCCAGAGTTGAATCGATTCCATTAATTGCAAATTTCTAGTACCGTTCATAGGCATCCATTTTGGGTAGGTCAACGGTCTTTTTTCTGGTGGTTTTCCAAACATAGAATAGTGTTATTTTGCATAGCTATAAGCAATAAAAGATTTTTCGTGGGGATCTCAAATAATTCTTCAGAGTGTAGATACAGATAGTTTTGTTCTTGTTGTGCATTTTTAAAATTAGTTCAAATCACACGATTGCCAAGGAATATTTTTTGACATTCGTAAGCAGAACCCAAGAACCTTAGTCTGTCACGTTGCAGCTGAAAGTGTTTCACCAAAAATTTATGAAATATTACCAGTAAATTCATTCCCATTGGTTCACTTTTCTGGTTTCAAGGTTTTTGTCCGATATCTCGATTTTTTTCGGAGGGAGTTTTTCGCTAAGTGATATTGGGGCAGTTTTTGAGCATTGGATAATATTCCAATTAACAGTAATTAATTAGCAATGCAATATGCCGCCAAGATGGGCCCTGTAGCCCTTTTCCTTACCGAGATATAGCTATGGCTACGGAGTTTTACCATAAAGTTAGCATAAACATTGTTTCTCAAAAACGGTTGCTGCAATAAATTGTTTCTTGGCGTAAAACTTCAGCAATAAATTAGCAATTAATTCCTAACCATTCCCTTTACTGGTTTTAACGTTCTTCTTCGATATCTCAAATTTCCCGTGGGTAACTTTTTCACTATGTGATGACGGGGTAGTTTTTGTGGGTTGGTCAAGGTATCTATAAACAGCAATTGATTAACAATAAAATATGCCGCCAAGATGGATCCTCACCTTTTCCTTGCCGAGATATAGTCATGGCTATGCTAGTTTTACCGTTAAGTTATCATAACCATTGTTTTTCTCGGAAACGGCTACAGCGATACATTTTTTTTATCCTTAATAAATTATAAAGCAATAAATTAGCAATAAACTATAGTCTTATTCTGAAGTCGGCATTATAAAATGAATATGCTATCTTTATCGACATATAAATGAGCAGAGTCTTCTCACGGCACCGTCTCCTTTCGAAGGTTGGCGATCCAAATGGTAATTGTAGTTTTGGAAACTGCTGCGCGAAATATTTCTGCGGATGAGCGGCCGAACCATCTCCTCAGGTCTTTCAGCCACGAGTTCTGGCGTCTTCCTACTGATATTTTGCCCTGTACTTTTTCTTCCAGTATAACTTGAAGTAATTCATATCTTTCGCCTCTCAACACATGACCCAAGTATTGCATTTTCCTCTCTTTGATTATTCTTAGTAATTCTTTTTGTTTACACATGCGACGAAGTACCTCTACATTAGTAACTCTTTGTACCCATGGAATTCTCAACATTTGTCTGTATATATACATATCAAAGGCATCTATTCTTTTTTCTATTTCAGAGTCCATTTTCCAACTTTCACAGCCATACAATAAGACATAAAAACGGAACATCTGATCTTTCGGATTCTAAGCTGCAGACTAAGGTCTGATCTTGTAAAAAATGTTTTCATGCTCATGAATGCTTTCCTTGCTTCTTCGATTCTTGATAGGATTTCTTTTTTTTTTTGGATTATACTGACTATTGATATTTGCTCCCAAATATTTTATGGAATTTACCTGTTCTATTATTTGACCCTTGGCATACACATGTACGTTTATTGGCGTCTTTGAAAATACCAAAGTTTTAGCAGAGTCATAAAAAGGGATAATAATAAAAATGGCAATATTAGGGATGAGTCTAGAAGTGGCGTCAATTCCTTTAAAAAAAGACGTCCTAAACGTTTTGTAGAGATTTTATGTTCTGGAAGGAGTATGAGTGGGAGACACGTTGGGAGATGCTTAGGCAAGACATGTCGGTAATTTTGATTTTACTGTGATTGTGGTGATTGATTTTAGTATAAGTCAAGATAAAAGCTTATCTAGAACTATAATAAGAGAAGTCGAACCAGCATATAATAACAAAGATAATAATGACAACAGGCTTTTCCCAATAAATTTATTAGTGCTACTTATCCTGTATCAATAAATTTCCTTCTGCTTCTGTCATCTAGTCTAAAAATCTTACTGTATATTTGTCGATTTTGTATCATCGTAGATTTTATTCCCCTTAGCGGTTTAGTAGGAACCTATTTAGTTAGGTGTGAAGTTTTCCTCTTCCATATATAACATGAGGGTTAATGGTAATTATTGTGATCAAAATTCTGAATTTGATATTCATTTGTTGTATGAAAAAACCATTCATAATCCGAGAAAGAGTACGAATACCTTCTGATTTAAAAAACCTTAATAATATTTTCTGTAAATTCAATAACTTCTTGTTTTCTTATAGTTTTTTCTGCTTTGGATTGCATTTTCTACCAGCCTTTCATCGTATTTTTTATATCTTCCTTAATACTTTTCTTTATTGTCTTACAAAGTTCTGTGTATTGTTTTCTCTGTACTTTGCTAATTACTTTCATTTTTCTTCCTTGTCTTAGCATTGTTTTTGTTTTATCAGCCAGTTTACTATACTATGTTCATTTTGTTGTTCCGGGCCTCCGATTTCTTTGATAGTATAGGATGATTTCTATTAATTAAGAGCTGTCGATTTGGTCACGTAATCTTTCATCAATTGTCCTTTGGTAATGATCTGTATTTTCTTAGAAATTGTTAATATTTATACCGGTTACTGTTGGTTTTGTAAATAATTAAATTTTTTCTAGTTGCCTGTTTGAAATTTATTTAATATACTAGCATCTTTTATTGTAGCAATATTATTGGTTAGAATGAAGCCAGTTTCGTTAGTGGCTCTATTTGGTGTTATCCAAGTTCATTTTCTGTTTGATTTTGTCTTAAGAAATGTATTTGCAATTGGCAAGTTTTGGTAGTGCGCAAACTGAACCAGTCTTTCTCTTCTTTTATTTCTCTTACCAACTTGTTCCTTGCCGTTTCTTCCTCACACTTTGGCATTAAAGTCACCAATGAAATACTTGAAGTGACTTTTATTGTTATTTATTGCTTTAATGATATAATGTAGAGTTCCTGTATTTTTTCGTCAGTGTGAGTAATCCTTGGTGCATATATTTGTATAATTTGTATATTGTATTTCTTTGATAGTTGCAAGGTTAACCTAGTGACTCTATCCGAGATACTAGATATTTCTACTACTCTTCTTTTTCATTTTTTGTTGATTATGAATCCAATACCGCCTGTTCAGCCCATTCATGTTCTTCGGTAGTAGAATGTGTTTCCTGACGTTAATTCCGACAGTTCTTTATCTTTTCGTCTTACTTCGCTGATTCCCATAACGAACCATCTTATATTTTCAGTTTCTTTTTCCATTTCTACAAGTTTGGATTGATTTGATAGCGAGCGGTAGTTGTATGTCGCTATATAAAGTGCTGTTGTTTTATTTGGGTAGCCGTTTAGTACAGGGCCGTTTGGGCCTACTGAGAATGAGTGCTATGATTTGAATGTGTCTTTCGTGTTAGGTCTGGTGACGCGTACCTTACCACACTAATAAATAAAAATAAAATAAAAATAAAAACGTTTATTGCCTAATAATATTTTACATTGCATAGAGTATCTCATTCATTATAGTCTTCTTTCAGCGTCCCGCACTTGCACCGCCAGCTTTTTGATTATTCGTCCTCTCGGCATCCTGGACCTCTTTGTGTGGATTTATCCTCGTCTTCTTCTGTAGGTACTAATTTACTTCCCTGCTTGGCTGTTTTCCGGCAACCATCCGGCTAGACCCTGATCAGGTGGTCGATCAGTCTATGGGTAGTTCTATGCATCCTCTGGTTCCTGGTATTCTCGAGGATGCCCCTGGTCTTATGGAGTCTTCTTGTGGCCTGGTGGAAGAAATATCTGGTCCTTTTCTCGGCCACCTCCCTCAGTGGTGTATACTGGAACCTTTCTCTGATGGTTGCATTCGTAACTCTGTCTTCCCATGATGCTCCGTCGATGATCCGGTAGCATGATGTTTCAGTGGCTTCTAATCTTCTCCAGTGTGTCTCTGCGATGGAACTCCACACTGGAACTGCGTACAGCATCACCGATCTAACATAGGCCTGGTACAACTGGATTTTCTTGGCCTTGGACAGCGGGCTGGTCCTAAAAATGAAAGGGAGAATTAGTTTTTCAGCTGCATTAGCTTTTACCTTAGTTTTTTGTATATGCGTCCGGAAGTTGAGTCTTCTGGCGAGGTGGACTCCTAGGTATTTGACTGAGTCTTCTTCCTGGATCCTGTTGCCTCCTATTCTGATTTGGTTTTGTGTTGGTCTCGAACTCTGGCTGAAGACTATGAACTGCGTCTTCTGGGTGTTGATTTTTATCTTCCATTTTTCGGTGTACCTCGTGATTTTTTCCAAGCGTTTTTCCATATTCCTGATGATTCTTTCTTCGTCTTTTCCGGACGCATATACTGATGTATCGCCTGCATAAAGAGCTGTTGAAGTTCTTGGATCTGTGGGTAGGTCTGAAACAAAAATGTTATATAAAATTGGAGATAAAATGCTGCCCTGAGACATTCCTTCCTGAATATCTTGAATTGCTGACATCTTTTGGTCTGCTGAAACTTGGAATGTTCTGTTGGACAGGTAGGTGTCACAGATGTTGATGAGGTAGTGCTTACCACACTGCCTCAGTGCGGGTTGTTAAGGGTTCGCTGGCGTTTTCCAATTATAAGGTGGTGAAACCCGCCCTTCACCCTTCTCCTTTTGCTATATAGCATACTAATATTCTTCTTCTTATAGTGCCTATTCGTTTCGGATGCTGGCAACCATCAGGGCAATCTTTATCTAGCAAAATCACTTACGTAGATTTTTCAGCCAGAAAATCCTTTGCCTTCCTGTTCCTCGCTTTCCTTCTACTTCTTCTTGTAGAATTAATTGCAACAACCCATATTTTTCGCTGTTCCTCATGATGTGACCGAGCTATTCGATTTTATTTGTTTTTATTGTGGTTAGCAACTCTTTTCTTTTCTGAATTCTTAATAAAACGTCCTGGTTAGTAGTTATGGCTTAACGATTAAGCCATAATTCGGAAGCCCTAATTTTCTTGCTGGTAGCGTCTACGAGAGTCCACGACTCAACTTCGTACAACAGTATCTTAGACATTTTTTGAAATGCAGATCTTGCTTTCTCTATCCTACATTTTATTTCTAGGGAATGGTCCCAATTTTCATTAAACCAAGATAGGTGTATTTTTTACTTTTTCTATTGGTTGACCATTCACACTGATGATTTCAATTTGCTGTTCCTTCTTAGAGATCATCATACATTTTGTTTTCTTATTGTTTAGTGAAAGTCCATATCTCTGACCCACTTCTGTGATTCTATTCATTAACTCCTGGAGGGCTTCATAACTGTCAGCGAATACCACCGTGTCATCCGCGTATCTGATGTTATTTATACATTCTCCGTTAATTCGAATTCCATCTTTAACAGCCTCTATTGCTTCTTGAAAGATTTCCTCAAAGTATATGTTAAACAGCAAGGGTAATAGTGTACATCCCTGTCTGACCACACGTTTGATTTTAATATCATCGGATTCTCCTGCCTACGTACGGATAGACGATGTTTGATTTCAGTAAAGATTACTAATAATTCTTAGATCACAGGTGTTTATTCCAATATTTGTTAATATCTCCATTAGCTTGTCGTGTTTTACTGTATTAAATGCTTTATGGTAATCAATGAAGCATGCATAAATATCGCAATTCACATATCTCTATTATTGAAATAGCAATTGTATCCTGAAGAGAGCCTCTCTAATATAACCTTAAAATGTGGCTCATTAAGCTGATGATACGGAAATCATTACAGGATACGAATTTTGTTTTCTTTGGTAGAGCAATAAACGTTGACATCAACCACGATCTTGGTATTACTTCATTTAAATATATGTCATTGAATATTTTTGTTAGTCGTTGAGTACCGTCAGTGTTAAGTAGCTTTATGAGTTTAGCATCTGCATTGTCAGGTCCAGGAGCTTTGCCATCTTTTAATTGTGATATTGCTTTTTCCACTTCATCTGATGCGATTGGTAAGCGGTCATTACATATGTAGGACGGAGGTTGTTTGGACCTATTATCATCAAAGAGTTCTTGTATGTATTTGGTCCATATGCGTATTTCTTGATTTTTATCTGTGATGATGTTCCCCTGTTGATATTGCAGTTTGCTAGCTGTGTTGGATTTTTGAAGACCAGCTGCTTTTCTTACCTTTTTATGCATATTAAATGTATCGCGTTTTTGTTCCAACAACTCTATCTCTTCATACTGTGTTTTTAACCAATTTTCTTTGGTCTTTCGTATTTCGGTTCTTACTTGTCTCTAAATATTTTTATACATTCTTTTGTTATTCTTTGATTTTCTTTTTCTTCCACGTGTTGTATATTGCCATTCATCCAACTTTTTCTCTTCTCTTTATTTTCTATTGCATGTTCTCTGATCTTGTTAAAGGTATCACATATATTCTGGACTGATTCTTCTAGATCATATGTTTGCTTCATGTTACCTAGCTTTTCTGAAAGAATCCGTGTGACCATCTTCTTTGTTTCCTAACCTTTTAGTCTTCTCATGTGACATTTTTTGTTACTATTCTTTTTTGTAACCTTTTTAAATCTAAACCTAAATTTACCAATAACAGGAGTATGATCTGACGATACGTCAGCACAGGGATAACTTTTAACTTTATGCCTTCGTGGACGTAGGAGGGAGGATTCGTTGGCAGAGCTGGCTGACTTTTTATATCAGCTGTAACCCATCCGTCACCATCAGTTACCCTCCGATACCTATAGCAACGTTTAATCCACATAAATATGTATATAAAAAGTTGTCATCAACAATGGACACTATCCTGTTTTTCATACCTAGTACGGTATTATAAAAAAACTGATTTACAGCAGTCATTTGTATGACGGTACCATCCGTGATTCTAACAACAAATATTAGTATAGCTAAATATAATACCATGAACAGCAAACAACTATTTTTAAAAATCAAAGACCCAGTACAAACCTTATATAAAAGTAATGTTGTTTATGAAATACCGTGTCTAGGATGTCAAAATAGCTACATTGGCCACAACATAAAACTGATTGCCGCTTGAGAAAAATAACTTGCGCAGTAGTTGAGCACTATGAAAACACTGGTCATATGCTAGACTATAACAAAGCTCACATTTTGCCACAGACTGATAACTACAAAAGTAGATTATTTCTTGAGATGTATTACATTAACAAAAATAAAAACACTTTAAATTATAAAACGGACACTGGACAGTTAAGTAACATATATTGTAATATATTGAACAAAATTTATAAATATTCAAAATAGCCAACATTCACCTTAATAACAACTAACCTTAATAATTAATCAAAGAAATATCATTCTTCTAACGTTTCTTTTGTTGTTATTTTTATTTTTACATTTGAAGTAATTTTAATTTTTTTAATTGAGAATTTTAGATACAAGAAAGATTTTTATTATAGACCACTTTACCCGATAATTCCAACGTATTTATAAATTATTTTTTGGTGGAATTAATTGCATTTATATTTGACATGTGTTAGTGCATATTGCTGGTCTAATTATTATCTACATCTAAAGTATATAATTTTTTAATTCTGTCCAAACTGCCACAATTCATAGATAAACATATTAATATCCAAATA
Source organism: Diabrotica undecimpunctata (assembly GCF_040954645.1). Lineage (NCBI taxonomy): Eukaryota > Metazoa > Arthropoda > Insecta > Coleoptera > Chrysomelidae > Diabrotica > Diabrotica undecimpunctata. Next base: position 114,924,632 of record NC_092810.1, read on the forward strand.
TAAATAAGCTTGATTGATATTTATATAAACACACACTTGAGTTTTTAAATCATGTGCTACTAGGTATCAAATATTTCAAAATAATTATGATTAACTTACACAACACAAATATTACTTACTACGATAACCTCTATTTAAACACTTGAATGAAGGACTATCTTAATGGCGAACCAATCGGAAATTAAATTTGGAGAATACGTAAACATACACGTCGACATTGCGGAAATGTACAAGAGTGGTTTAAATAGAACAAACTTAGAATAATGACAAAACAATTTTCGTTTTATTTTAGAGACTTAATAACTTTAAAAGTAAATTATCCCAACGTGATGCCAATTAACTTTATAAATTCTTATAAATTTAGTTATTCATAAACAATAGTTATTTGCATATCTTAAGCCCAAATAAAACGCAGAATAGCAATGACTAAAACTACTGTTATGCAAATGAAGACATTTCTTTGTAATAATTATATCAGTTTAAAACTAATACAAAGAATGGTCAGTGCTATATTTGATCTGTACTTCTGAATAGAGCAGAAGTGTGGACACTAAAAGTATCGAGCATGAACAGAATTAAAGCATTGGATATGTGGATTTATAGACGGATGCTGAAGCTACCATAAACAGCAAGAAAAACTATTGAGGAAGTACTATGAAGGGTCAACAAAGGTAAAGAATTACAAAAAATTTACAAATATTACAAAAAATACAAATAAAAGAACGATTTCCGAAGTGGAAATTAAAACGTCAATAAACGTACTTTAACCTTTAATTGTGCCTTATTTCAATTTAAACAGTACCTAATTATTACAAAAAATAATACAATACATTAAAATATTTTAAACATTAATATACATATAAAGCATACATTATAGACAGTAGAATATAATTAAAATAATATTAAATTTGGTTATGTTGCAGTTTGGGCATTCACAGACACACTGTAACAAAAATTGTGCTAAGGAGTCTGGGTGACTCTATCCAGTGTAGCAAAAGGATGAACTCTAAAATGCACCTTGATACACCAACGAACTAATATGTGGAATAACGGAGGATGGAAGGGATTAGATAGAAATAAATTATGTAAAAGAAATAAATAAAGGGTAAATATGTATTTTAAAATATAACAGAATTAAGTGTTGGCTAGCGACTATGCAGGAGAATGACCACTTGACACTCAAAGAAGGATTCGGCCAATTTGCATGCCCTACAGAGACCGTAAGATATAAGAACTAATGACAAGAAAACCACCAAGAAATAAACAGATGAAACATAAAAGTTGCTCTAATGAATGTTTGGGCGCCAGGAAGTTAAATGTTTTCTTCCGAGATATCTTGTATCGCTGAAATATGAAAGATAGGTACTAATTGAAATATTAAATTTTAACCACAACTTTAATAACTACCAAACTTAGGTACAGACTATTTTAAATGCTTATATACTAAACCACCACCTCTTATGTACAATTAACTTAACTATATTTACAGTAAAATCCCTGAATATAATTATAAAACAATTTGCCCCTGATATACCCCTTAATTTCAAATCGTGACAAAAGTTATACCAAATAATAATGTATAAATAATAAATATAATTATATGCTACTCACTAATAGTTTAGTTTTCGTTCAAGAATTGTTTAGGTTTTTAAGTGAAAATTCTCCGGATATGTGTGCACACGATAACCTAACAAAGAGAAATTCAAGGGAGAGTTATAACCTCATCTCTTGGTAGACAATAAATAATTAAATTAAGTTACAATAATTACCATAATTACAATAATTAGGGGCCTGCGTAGCGCAAGCGGTAGGATGCTTGGCTCGCACGCCGGTGGTCCGGAGTTCGAATCCTACCGCCGGCAAAGAATAACTAGACATTTTTAAAAATGTCTAAAGGCCCCAGGTCGACTCAGCCTGAATAAAAATGAGTACCTTGGGTAAAACCAGGGGTAATAATAGGCCGTTGAAGCGTAGCACTGGCCATGTTACCTTCCTTGTATACCGTAGGCCCTAGATATAGCAGACTACCCTGCTATACTCCCAAAGCCGCGAAGCGGTATAAAACGGGAGACTATTATATTATATACAATAATTAATGTTTTAAGAAAATTGAAGGTATTTATTATTAATGATATATTTTTAAATTAAAAGTGGAACCAAAAGTTAAAACCTTGAAGAGGACGTAGCAAAAGTTATTTAAAATAATTGAATGAAAAACAAAAATAAAAGTAAGTTCTTCCTGCCGGTTTCCGTAGGTTGCCCTTGAAGGTGATCCGGTGGAGAACTAGACTCAGGTGGTAAAGGGTACCAAACCTGGATTCCCTGGATCAGGTACTATTAGACAAATAATTCAACTTAAAGTTCTTCTTAATTTTCAATAAAATGAACTTGAAACTTCTTCCCCTTGTCCTAAGTAAGTATAACCCCAAAGAACTAAAAAAAAATTTCTTCCCCTGACTTGCAACTGGATTCTGGGAGTAGGCCAAAAGGAACAATTGTGTTACTTCATGTTCTTTGTACATACAAAAGGTAAGGAAAAACACAAGGGTTATCAACCTTTAAAGGCGATACAAGAAATGTCAACAAGTGACCTTAAATTGAAATAAAAACCTTAATGGTTTTCGGTAAATAGTGACCTTCGAATGGTGTGACAATGTTTTTATAATGTCTGGATATATTAAATAGATAATTTTAACGGAAAGCATGATCTTTATATATTATAGAATAGGAAAAAAAAAAGAAATATTAGCCGGTTTTAACGGTATGAAATTGAAATAAATAATTGTGTGCTTTCACTCTTGAAAGGAAATAAAAATTTGAGATAGAAATAGAATCTAATACTTATAATTTATTTAGGTATAAAACATTTTCCTTAATGAAATAAGGTGAAATATGACATGTATAAAATATATGAAATACCTATCAAAGAAGAAATTAAAATAGATCTGAATTTTACTAACAATGGCGGACGATATGAAGGATTTTTCCTTATAATTTATTTGTAATTTTATCTTACCGGCTAGGGTGATCCAACTGAAAATATCCTCGTACAAACAACAAAATAACTCAAATGGTTTCTTCTAAAACAAACAGCTCTTTACAATAAAATAAACTTAAACTAAATTCGGGAAAAAATGGCACTCCCAGCCGCAAGTACTCTGATCGAAACGATGTTTCTTCGATCACATCCAGTTGACAAGTAGCCGTTTTAAGGTTCTAACGTCGTCGAGTGGATGTACTTTCAGAATTTTACCACTGGGGGAGCAGTTTAATGCCAACCTTAGAAAATAAGATTTACTGGGAGTTATTTACATATTTAGTTTAAGAATATTTCAATATGAACTTAATTTAGAATTAAATTAAAAGATTCCAGTCACAAAAAGAAGGTAAACGATTATTTAAGTAACGGAATAGTTACAACACTTTTATAATATTCACCCAGTGTATAAGAACACTTGGTCACTAGGTACTCTTTAACTTGGGTTTTAAAAGCTGTAGTTGAATTAATGATTTTAAATTTTTGAGAAAGTTTATTATACAGTAGTAAACCACAAACAGTAGATGACTTCCTACTAATTTCTAAATGTCGATATGGTACTACACACTCTCTTTCGTCTTGTTTTGTGTAACTGAATATCACTATTAAATAAAAAAGTTCTTTGATTCTTATGAACAAGTATCAAGTATTCCAAAATGTAAATTCCATACACTGTTAATATATTTCAATCTCTAAATAGGCTTTTACAAGACATACGGAACACCTGCAATATATCTCACAATACGATTTTGTGCCTTGGAAATATCCTTTATACTAGGAGAGCCACCCCAGATAGTTAAACCGTAACTCATTGTCGACTGTACTTCAGCAATAGGCTCAGATATCAAATTCAGCACAATTAATCTAATAATTCTGATATGCAATGTGAAGAAGAAGTCCACTTAAATCGATCTGGTCTTACCAAATATCCACCATAACATTTTCATTTGAGCTACCTACATCTTCTTTTCCAAAATCTTCTTTACAGGCCACACCTCACCGCCGTACACCAACGCAGGCCTGACCATACATTATTGTATATCTTTTCTTTCAACTCTTTCCCGACTATTTGCTTACAGAGTCTCATTCGCTTTTAGTTAAACCAACCAGTCCACATCTTGTGGTCAATTTCCCAATCTATTGTCCCATTTTCTGTTATGTAGGTGCCACGGTATTTAAATTCTCCTATTCGTCCCAGTTTTCTCTTCCAACCATTTTTGTTTCTCCCAACCACATATAATTCGTTTTCTTAAGTGCTTCTTATTTAATAGCTCTTCTTTTTCTCACCCTATAACTTCTCCTTCATTATTATTTGCTCTCTTTTACTAACACGATAATATCAGAAAAGAGCATTGACCAAGGATCCCCTCCCTTACCTTCTCTGTCAGTACATACATAACAAGATTACACGGATAGACTCAGTGAAGAGCTTTGATGCAAACCAACCGTCACTGGAACACTTTCGGTCAATTCGACAAAAGTCCTTACTTTGGTGTACGTTACCTCATACATTATCTTCACGAGCCTTACTTACTTCTTAGAAACTCATTTCTTTCTCAGACCTCTCCATAGGTACTGTCTAGGAACTGTGTCGTATGCCTTCTCAGGGTCGATAAGTACCAAATGTATCCCTCTTTTCTTCTAGCTGTATTTCTTTATCAACTGTCTCAAAGCAAACAAGGCATCTGTTGTCCTCCTTCCTGGAACAATCCCAAATTGTTCGTCTTCTATCGATTTCTCTCTACTTAACTTTCTCTGTACAGTTCTCTCTCAGCTTTTCATTGTGTGTGACATTACCTTTATTCCTTTTTAGACGTACAGTTCTAAATGTACCCTTATCTATATACAATGATACCATCATACACTCTCTCTATGCATTGGGCATTATCTGCTACAACACATCAACCTGTTCTTCTTCTAGAGCCTTTCAAACCCCCACAGATATTTTATCATGTCCTACTGCCTTACCATTTTTCATCCTATTAGCGCCTTGACAATTTTATCTCTTGCTATTCCCGGTATTATCTCTGGATCTATGGGAATTTACTTCCTTATTGCTTTAGGAGTATCAAATCGAAAAATAAAATAGCCCTAGTGTTGTTTTTGTTTAGAATAGCTGCAACTTTATTAAAAGGTGGACGAACTGCACGTGGTAACATGGTCAACAATAGATCAAATATTTACGATCCGATAAATATTAGAAAAACTGGAAATTCAACCGAGATTTAAACTAAATTTTTGTAGATTTCTAGCAAGCATATGATTTGATAAAAAGAAGTCGACTATGGTTAGCAATGCTAGAAATGTGAATGCTAAGAAAATTGTAGAGTTAACTCAAATGTACGTGACAGACTCATATGTACCGGTAAAGATAGGAAACAGAACATCTACACCATTTAGTATAATATCAGAACTTAGACAAGATTGCTATGATCACCGTTGCTACTTAGTTTGGCCTTTTAATATGCAATAAGTAAAATATCGTTTGAGTTGACAGGGGATTGCGAATCGAGGATCAAAACTTTTGTTGGCCTTGCCTGATGATCTAGATGTAGCCGCTCATTCTACATGAGATGTGAAAGAGGTGTTTTCACAACTCGAGGAGCAAACAGGTAGTCTAGGTTTTCGAATGAATAAAGAGAAGACGAAATACATGTTAGTAACCAAAAATTCAAGATTAAGAGTTAGGCAGAACATAACGATTAGTGATCACAACTTCGAAGTAAAAAAAAGAGTTTAAATATCTGGAGGATGGTAATTACAGATGACAACCACATAGAAAAAGAGGTCTCAACAATGATAGCTGCGGGGATTACATCATAATATCATCATTACTAAGATCTAAGCTACTAACAAGAAGATCTAAATTAATACTGTACTGATTAAGTCAATAAGTTGCTGGTATTGGAAAGGAAAGTTGTCAAAATAATATTTGGCCGTCAAAGAGATAAATTAATGAAGATAAGATAGTGAAGAAGCCGGCGCAATGATGAATTGGTGACTCTGTATGATACTAATAACATCGTCAAACATCAAACCTAACCTGATATGATGGACATGTCATCTGGTAAGATTAGAGGAAGACAGAGTGCGAAAGACAGTGTTTTTGGAGAAACCTCACGGAAGAAGATCAGTAGACCATCCCAGAAAAAGATGGAAGGAAGGTGTTAAAGCCGATTTATCTAGGATTAGGGTACAACAATAAGAAATGGAATCGCAAAATCGTAGAAGATAGAAGGTTATAGTGGATGGAGCAGTGCGCCTGCTGATTTGAAATTAACATTAAATATGCAAATCAATGAAACACCACCTTGAACAACGCTAAAAATTTGTTACAGGTATGAAACATTCGTTTGGAAAGAATGTACGATGGCCCACAAGAGATTATTAGAGGCACTAGACGTAACTTTGTAAGATATTCGTGACAACCAGTACATTTCTGGTGAAGCCATGATTATATTGCCAGACTTTCCTAATTATTCTCCGTTCTAAATAAACATATGTCTAAAGGTATTCAATTTGTGGTAGCACGCAATGACCGTTTAACTGGTAGCTTACATGTGAGTGTTTTTTCAACAAGATCAAAGTGCAATATTGTTTTCTAAACAGTTTTTAGGCATTGGAAGTGGTAAAGTCGCTATTGACACTTCGATTTCTGTTACTTTCCAGACTCGAAACAGGAACTTATTCAGCGTGTTTTTTCGGACATAGCACAATTATTTAATAAGTGAACTAGCCGAATGAACTATCCATATTGGCGGCAAAAAATACAGATGTCAATGATCTTGATGCGACCATTAACCATTTTCTTCAAGGAAAGTTGTTTTCGTTCAAATAAGTTGATATGGTCATAAACCAGGATGATGTACATGATTTGATGATTTACAAAATAAAAGTGGGATCATGTTGCATAATATTAGTCAAACATGACTGTACAGGAGAACGATATTGACTGTGAAAAGACCAATGAGTAATGTTATTGAGGCAACGGCCATCAAGGAAAAATATAAAGGAGAGGATTCTTGACAGCGCGTATACTGATAATTCCAACGCCAACAGACTTAAGCGTCTATATTTTCTCATTCGTTTGGCTTTTGCATAGACAATAATTATTTGCTATTGAGAAAACGGTTGTCGTTGTATATTTATGCACCGCAAGAGAACCAAAAATATTGTTTACCACAAAGCAATAAATTAATTAAACTTTTTTCATATTTACATAATATTTTTAACTATTTTTTTGGTTGTCTGTTAATTTTTAGTTATTGAACTTTAACGCATTATTTAATATTCAATTCTAAGGCGGTACGAAGTTCATCAAGTCAGCTAATATCTATATTTTTATTCGTATATTGAAAATTCTCATAAATGAACTTTGTAGTCGGGGTACTAAAATAAATCGCTTGTTGAGTCACTATAAGTAGTAGTCGTATTAATCGTTTATTATCTAATCTTTAAATTTTCCATATATTTACATAAAAAATATCCTATCTGTCATTAATAAATAATTATTATTTAATAAACAGATAACCAAACAAATGAAAATATTAAAGGGTGTTAATTGTCTTGAACCTAATGGAAACCCCGTGTCTAAGGTAACTTTGCTAAATATAGAAACAATTTTTGAAGTTATACTTCTATACGCACGGTCGGCGTTGGAAATTTGCATGAGAGTGAATCTGTGAAACCATTAAATATGTAAGATAATGAGTAAGAGAGAGGCAGAAGATATATTTTCTCTCTCTTCCTCTCTCGAGAATAAAAATCTTCCTTTTGTATATGTATTTAATATTATATATATTATTGTATATATATATATATATATAATATATATATAATATATATATATATATAATATATATAATATAATATGTATTAATATTATTATTTATGTGATATGTTTTGTATTATTTAAAATTAAACGATTATAATTATTTTAGGCTTTTGTATTTCAAAATAATCAATGTTTTACCGAGAACTGTCAATTTTGAAATCCGTTAGCGTCATATCTAATTGGCAAATCCTTTACTTGTTTGGTTTATACGCTGGTGGTTGTGAGTTCGAATCCCAATTATGAATTTCCTTTTTTATTTTTGAAATATTTAAGAACCTCACGTTAACCTTATTAAATATATGTAATATACACAAAAAATATAAATTTTAAAATAGAATTAAAATTTACAACATAATCCGAGTTGTTGGTTTTTTTATTTTTGTCTTCGTAAAGTAAGTTATGTATATTGGCTTTTTTAAATACTTATGAATATTACATATTTTAATTTATATTGTATTATTATATTGAATTATGTTGCAGTGTATTTATTGTATTGTAATTTTTATATTAATAACAAAATAAATAATGAATTTTACTGCAGAGTACGTCTAAATTTTTTTTTGCATTCAACTCCTTTATAAATATATAAAAATAAAAATATATATTTTCATTAAAATATTGATACAATCCTTCATTTACTATACTCCTATTACAGGTCAAATGTTTATATACAGCAAACGATGCACCATATACCTATATAACTAATTCTTTTTCTCTTTCGGCTCTCCCTTACCTATACCATTACATATGTAATGATTGTGCAGATTGACTTCTATATAAATTTTTAACGGCGAACGCGTATATAGAAGTATAACTTCTACCGGCAGTCCCTCTGGACTGCCACACCCGTTTTTTTTTTATAATTGTTTTTTAGACGCTTTTGGGACGTAATAAATTATTTACGTAAAATCACAGGGGTTTATTATTTTACGTTCTACTTGACTTTTGTAATTGAGCCCAGGGTTGTTTTTACTTGGGGGGCGAGGCGGAGGGGTGAAAAAAACATACGTTTAAAACAATTATTTCGGAAGTGGATAAATTGATTAATTCTAAGTGTTGTCTTCTTTTGTTCTAGTTCTATAGTTTTTTCAAGTTTTTCGAAGTCTAACCTTTTGAGTTAAAAAGAACGCTTTTAGACGGTTTTGAAAATACCACAAGACAAAAATATTGTATTTATGAAGTCCGAGAACCCAGTAGAAGCAGAATTGTAGCTCATAAAAGTATGTTCTTATTTTAGCCCAGTCTGGTTATAAAAAATCATCGATTTCACGGCAAAATTTTTCGCAGATATCTGAAGCTTATAAGATATAGGTGGGAGTTCTAGATGACGAATAGATGAAAAAGTACTCGTATTTTTACCTTGCCGTTTTTTTAAACAATAATTTATGGTCACAATTTGATTTTTTGTCTGTAAGTTTTTTCCCTAATATTTTACATAAACATAAATATATATATCATTTTTTTATATAAAATATATTTTTATTTTCCTGTTTTTTAAATTAAAATTGATAAATAAATTACGGAGATATTTTCAAAAAAGCAGTTTTTTTGCACTAATTTATAAATTTTAATAATTTTTTTATTAACAAAATGAAATGGTATATTCATAATTCAAAATACCTTTGAACATCGAGGAATTACGTACTGTTTTTTAAATTTCTGTGAAATTTCCCCCCGATTGGTCAAATAGTTTCAAAGTTATTTAATTTGTTTATAAAGCCAAATATTTACACTATAGAACTATTGAACAATTGAATAGCTGGTAAAAAAACTCACATTAAAACAACGTTCTATGACGAATAGGAATGAAGTTAGGGACTATTTTTAAAAAAATCATATCTCCATTGTTTATAAACATTAAGAAGTAAAATTTGCCCAAATTTTGAATGAAAATCTAAACTTTATACTGAAACTTATAGCTATTCTTCTTCTTCTCGTGCCACTCCTATCGGAGATTGGAAATCATCATGGCCACTGCGACTTTGTTAGCAGCGCGCCTAAAAAGTTCAATCGAACTACACCCGAACCATTCACGTAGATTACGAAGCCACGATATTTTTCTTCTTCCCACACTTCTTTTGCCCTTAATTTTGCCCTGCATAATATTTCTTAAAAGTTCGTACTTTTCACCTCTCACAATGTGCCCCAAGTATTCCATCTTTCTAGCCATTTTCCCTAGCCCTATTCCATCTTATAGCTATTACATTCAACCAATTGTTCGAGACTTTCAGCCCTTCGAAAAGAAGGTACTTTCGAAAGATCGACATAGGAAAGTGAGGGGATAACTGTTTTAGTTCCGGTTTTGTTTTCGAGATCGGAAATTCGAATTGAAACACGTAGGAAAAATTTATATTATCTCGGCTTCTATTGTAGCTAGAAGCCACTTTTTTTTAATCTGGGGTAGCGTGTCGAAATATGAATAACTACATAGTTTTCACTGGCCGGAAATAAGGGAAACCTTGCAAAAATTGAGTCCATTTTCACCCCACCGGAAATCTCGGAAAATCCACGTATACTTTTTTTCATTTTATATCAATGATGTAATAATACTTCAGGAGATTTTCTCATATTTCCGGGGTAGTAGTTATTCATATCTCGACGAGCTACCCCAGATTAAAAAAAAGGCTTCTAGCTGCAATGGAAGTAAGTCGAGATGAAGGTTATTTCCATTTTTGTCATTCCACAGTACTGTGTTGAAAAAGACATTGAGATATGTGGACTGAAGTGGCATTATAATTCAAGTCAACAAAGAATTTTAGTATGCTACAGATATCCTAAAGGTAAATTTCATGTATTTCATGAAAAACTTAATCTTATTTTAAATTCAAATTTTAAACCAAATCAATTCATATTTTTAACAGGCTATTTTAATGTAAATTACATGACACTAAATAATTCACACAGATTTTCTGGTATTCTAGCATCTTATGGATTGTCACCCAGGAACTTTACACCTACAAGGTCGACTTTCACATGCAGAAATATTTTAGATCAGGTATATACAAATTATGATGATTGTATAGACACTGTAAATGTAAATACTGAATCGGATTATGATACATATATTCCTTTTGAGGTTTAAGTTTATTAATATAAATATAACATCAATTCGAAATACTTTCAGAGTAACACATGAAGGCGCTATAAATGCCTTCAACAATCTCTTGAGTAAAGCAACGTGGCAAGAAGTTTATCATGCAACTGATGTTGAGAGTAAATATAATGCCTTTCATGATAAATTACAGTTCTATTTTAATATTAATTGTCCTATTAGAAAAATCAAACATTATCAAATCCAAAAAAAATGGGTCACACAATAAGTAAAATCTTCTTCAAATAGTTTGAAGGATTTGTATATTTTGAGTAAGACATACCCTGAGCTAAAACTCTATATAGGTGAAAAAATATCAGCACAAAGTTCTTGTTGAGACCACAAGGGTCAGTTTTATTTTACCAAAATCTCAGAATCCTCTGATAAAAATAAAACCACATGGGCTGTTATAAATGAACTTAATGGAAAACAAAAAAGCACAACATTATCTGTCTAAAAATAGATGATACTAGGATTACAGATTCAGATATAATATCAAACAAAGCTATTAATTACTTTATAGATGCACCAAAAGATATAATTAGTAAAATAATTAAATCAAATTTTAATTTTTAGCATTCCAACGACTTTTTTCAAAACAGTTTGTTCCTATCTTATATAACAGAGGAAGATATCTTAGACATAATAAAATATAAAATTAAAAACAAAGCATGGTGTGCTTTTGATGAAATATCAGATATAGTAATTAAGAAAATTGCGTCTCAGATTTTGACACCACTTGCTCACATTACAAATGCTTCTTTCAATACTGGTGTTTTTTCAAGTATGCTGAAAACTTCTATCATTTCACCGGTATTAAAACAATGTATTAATGTCAAATTTTCGACCATTATCCGTTCCATCTGTGGTATCTAAGATTATTGAATGTTTTATCATTTTTAGATATCAACCAAATTATCACAAAGCACTGGATGGATTTTGAAATAAATTTTCTACTTCTACAGCCATTACTTAACAGTTTCTATGAGAAAGTTTTAACCTCAATTGAAAACAGTGAAAATCCAACTGCCATTTTTTGTGACCTTAGTCGTACTTTTGATTGTGTGCAACACAAGGTACTCCTCAATAGATTGTACAGATATGGTGTTAGGGGAGTTGCCCATAGTTGGTTCGGTTCCTATGTGACAGACCGGCACCAAATAGTTAGAATAAAAAATAGCTTCACGATTTCAATGTCTGGTCCGATTTTTAATAAGAATCGAGTACTACAGGGCTCCATATTGGGCCTGATATTATTTATTTTGTATATTAACGAACTACCATATATAATGTCTGATGCTATTGTATCAGTTTGTGCAGATGACTTAACAATACTATAGTGCGATAAAGACATACATTTTTTGCAAGATAAAATAACAAACTCACTGAAGACCTTCTCTGATTGGTCCAGTAATCAGTCGCTCTTGTTCAATGTTCACAAAACTAAATTTTTATCATTTACATCCCGTGCAAATTCTACTAAACTTGATCTAAGTATTTCCATCAATGGTGAGGGTGTTTTGAATTGTAGTGATATGAAATTTTTAGGAGTGACTTTCGACTCTCATTTATCTTTTAAGATTCATTGTTGGAATATATGTAAAAAACATTAAATTGGAAATTTTAAATTCAATAAAAACAAAAAAAAATTGGAATATCTCGGACATATTACACGTGGAGAGAAATACACCTTGCTCCAACTGATCATGCAGGGAAAGATCCAAGGAAAGAGAAGCATAGGGAGGCGTAGAATGTCATGGCTGCGCAACCTGAGAGTGGTACGGATGTACATCAAATGAACTTTTCAGAGCAGCCGTCTCAAAAGTTCGAATAGCTATGATGATTGCCGACCTCCGCCGCGGAGATGGCACTTGAAGAAGAAGAAGATGTAAAAAACTCAATTCTAAGAGATTTAAATATATTAACAGTGTATGGAATTTACATTTTGGAATTATTGATGCTAATTCATAAAAATAAAAGAAACTTTTTTATGTAACAGTGATATTCACTCACACAACACAAGAAATAAGAGACAGTTCTTAGTTCCCTATCGACATTTAGAAATAAGTAGGAAGCCATCTAATGTCTGTGGTTTACTACTGTATAATCAACTTCCTCAAAAATTTACAAAACATTAATTCAGCTACAGCTTTTAAAAACCAAGTTTAATACTACCTAGTGACCATGTGTCCTTATACATTAGGTGAATATTACAGAAAGTGTATCTGTAAATGCTCAAGCTGCAAAATAACCAAATTTAATATGTTTTTGGTAAAATAAAGGCAGATATCGAGCACAGTTTTATTAATTAAATCTTGCCCAAGTACTTTCGCTCACTAGAGCATCTTCAGGTGCATTTCGTCAATTTTGGGCTATCCAACAATACCAGAATGTCATAAACATAAAATTAAACATAAAGTTGAACATAACACTACACTAAACAAGGATAAACAGTTTAAAATTATTCAAAAAGGCGAAGCTACATTCTGGTCGGCAACAGGAGAGATAATAGCTCCCGGTATTAACGGAAATGTTAAGGTGACATAAAAATTTAATATTATTTTAATTAAATTACGATGTCTATATTGTAAGTTTTATATGTATTTTAATGTTTTAAATATTTAAATGTATTGTTCCATTTTTTTGTCATCATCATCATCATATAACATTTCAGCCTCCATCTTTTCCTATCTCTCCAATCTCCCTCTTCGAAGCTTCTAGATTGCATTGTTTTTGTAATTTCTCTTTTCCAGGAATTTGGTGGTCTTCCCTGTAATGTATTCCTCTGTAGGACTGTTGGACATAACATAAAGCTACTTACGATAGGTTTTATTAATTTATTAAGCTTTATAAGAATTGTATAACTTAACCTTAATTCAGTTCACATGTAGTCCATGACCTAAATCTATTGTCATGTGTGGTTGTCATGTCACTGCTGTCACTTGAGGTTCCGTTTGCCAAGTGCAACGTTGCCAAGTATATCCGTACATGAAAACCATACATAACACGTCCCCTTTAATAAAAACAAAATAAACAAAAATTAATTCACATAATATATCATAAGTACATAAATAACAATAATTCACAAATATATCAATAGGTAAATCTATCAGGAGGGCGAATGACTCTACCACTTCTGGAGGTTTTCAAACCAGGTGAAGTACTGTATGATGTAGAAGGTACATTAATGTCATTGATGGGTGATGTTCTATTAGATGTTGAAGGTACATCAATATCTTTGATAGTGTTATTTGTTTTACAGTCCCTTGTATCATCAGGTACATCAGGACAAAGAACTGCTCTCATATTTCCCATACTTGTCCTTCCAGTAGTCACAATATCATTTTCATGACTAGTTTTCACATATGCTTGCTCACAATTTGCACTTGCATGTTGCTGTGCTTCTGACCGTACAGGTCTAAGATAGTGTCTATTACGTCTATAAGCAGTATCATTTACTTTAACCATGTAATCCTTGATCCTTTCTGTGCCATAACCACTCCAGGGTTCCATTTCCTTTTCTTTTCTTGAAGTAAAATTTGTTGTCCTGATTTTAATTCTGGTAACCTATTTGTTCCTTTGTCATAATAGTGTTTTTGTTTTCTTTGATTTTCTCTCAATTGTGTAAAATATCTTTTACTAGAATGTCTGGGCTTTAAAAATTCCATACTGACTGGTAAGTTGGTTCTGAAATTTCTTCCAGTTAGCAACACACAAGGAGCAGGTAAATTTTGTTTTGGAGTTGTATTATAATCTAATACAGCTAGAAATGGATCTTTCTTAGTTTGTACAGATTTTAAAAACAAGTTTTTTATTGTTTGTATTGTTCTTTCCACCATGCCATTGCTACGAGGATATTGTGGACTTGATGTTGTTACTTCAATATTATATATACGGACAAAATTTAAAAATTCATGAGAGCTGAATGGAGGACCATTATCAGAAAATATGTCACAAGGCAGTCCATTAATAGCAAACAAATTTTTTAATTGTGTTACAACACTGCTAGCCGTTTTGTTCATTAGTTTATTAACAATTGCAAACTTCGAAAAATAATCAACCACAACTAAAAAATCTTGTGAGGCTACTGTCATGAAATCAATACCAATTTTTTGCCAAGGTATTTCAGGTACATCATGTGATTTTAATGGCTCCCTATTGTTGCTCTTATAGCTCATTTGACAAGTTAGACAGTTCAAAACAATGTTTTCTATATCCTTCATCAATCCCGGATAATACATTGCTTCTTGAGCCTTCTTCTTACATGATACTACACCCTGATGAGACTGATGTATAACATCAAGAAATTCACCCTTTAATTCTTCAGGAATAATTAACCTTTTTTTTATAAAATAATACATTCTTTAATAAATATATATCATGTCTGTCAGACCAGAATTTTTTCACCTCACAAGGTACAGAGCTTTTATGCTCAGGCCACCCATTTAAAACATAATATTTAACTTTTTGTAAAGATGGGTCAGTATCAATTGCATTTTGCAATCTTTTTTCATTTTCTTTTGATGTTGCTACAATAGAATACACTTTTAAATTATTTTCATCATCTATAAAATTAGTATTTATGGTTTTATTCAAAGGATCTCTACTTAAATTGTCAGGAACTTTGAGATTTTTACCAGGAACATATTTGAGTGAAAATTTATATCTCATTAATTGCATTGCCAGTCTTTGGATCCTAGGTGACATTTCATCTAAAGGTTTTTTTAACAAACCTAAAAGAGGTCTGTGGTCTGTCTCTATTTCAAAATCTATGCCATAAAGATAGAATGAAAATCTTTCACATCCATACACTATACCAAGAAGCTCCTTTTCAATGTGGTTATACCTCCTTTGGGTTGGAGTTAATGACACTGATGCAAATTCAATTGGAAACCCATCTTGCGAGACCATGGACCCCAAACCATATGGGCTGGCATCAACAGAGAGTATGGTCTTTTTGTCAGGGTTAAAATAATGCAAAGTAGTGGCTGACGCCACAAGATTCTTTAGTTTATCAAAACATGCCTGTTCATTATGTCCCCACTGCCACTCATTTTTACTAGAAAGTAAACATCTTAGAGGACTAGTGTGTTCTGACAGGTTTGGTATAAATTTTGCAAGATATACTATGGTTCCCAAAAAACGTTGTAATTCTTTTTTATTACTTGGTGGTGTCATTTTTGTAATAGCTTCTGTTTTATCATGATCAGCTGAAATGCCAATATTACTAATCTGATGACCTAAAAATTTCACTTTTGTTTGACAAAATTTAGATTTTCCTAAATTCAAAGTTAAGCCACTCTGTTTAATTTTTTCTAAAACACATTTCAAATTTTTATCATGTTCATTTTTAGAACATCCAAAAACCAAAATATCATCAAAATATGTTATTGTTCCTGATATACTATCTAAAAGTTCAGACATATATTTTTGAAAAATTTCAGGTGCACAGGTAAGGCCATATGGTAATCTCAGATATCTATAACGACCAAAAGGTGTAGTAAAAGTACATAAAAGTGAACTTTCATAATTCAAAGGCAACTGAAGAAAAGCAGATGACGCATCTAATAATGTGAAATAATTAGCCCCTGAAAGCTTAGCAAATAAAGTATCTTGAGTAGGAATTGGAAACCTTTCTCTTTTAACATATTTATTTAGATACACATAATCCATACATATTCTAATATCAGATCCCTTATTTTTCGGAACAACTACAATAGGATTTTGCCATTCTGTGGGTTCACTAACTGGTACAATAAGGTTTTTACGTACCATATCATCAAGTTTATCTTTAACTTGGCTCCTTATAGCCAGTGTAATTTTTCGTGTCCCACTTATGAATGGCACTGCATCACTAGATAAAGTTATATTAAAATACCTGTTGACCTTTCCTACACCTGAAAAAATGCTCTTATAACTATTTATAATATGATTTGTTTCATTATCTATCATACTAACACTAGGCTGATCAGAAACAATTTGAAAGTCTCTTGCTGCCTTTAGGCCTAATAGAGATTTTTGTTTATCATTATCTAAAATATAGAACAGACAATCTTTAAATATTTTCTTGAAAGAGCAAGGTATATAAATTTTACCAACAACATTAATAACATGTCCAGTATAGCTAGATAATGAACTATTAGTATTTTCAAGCACTTTATAATCAATATTTAAATTTTTAAAATCACTACTGTTCAATATATTGACTTCACTTCCAGTATCAACTTTTAAAATACTCTCTTTACCATTAATAATGATTTTTTGAAACCATTCGGATTAATTTCATTAACAGTCCACACTACTACCTGTTCATCAGTTAAATCAGTGTCAGAATTGCTACAACTACTATCGTTATTATTGATTTCATGGACTTTGTTGTTATTATCAGGACAAAATTTACGGTAGTGTCCTTTTTTGTTACACAAAGAACAATATCTGAAAAATGCAGGACACTTACCCCTAATATGCTGAAGTCCACATTTATAACACTGAATGTAATGGTTACCTGTATTTTTTTCAGTAACTTTGTGGCTTGTAGACTGCTTCTTCTCATACTTTGAACCATACCTTGACTGTCCTGTAGATCCAGGTCTGTTTTCTTCATTTCTTTTCTTCACAACACTAACACTTTCACTTTCTTTGGATATTTCACGTTGAGTAACAGCACTATTTTCCATAGCCCTACAGATGTCTATAGCTTGTGCTAGTTTTAAATCAGCACATTGTAATAATTTTTCTTGAATTCGTAGATCATGTGTACCCAAAACAATCCTGTCCAAAATTAAAGTATCCTTTTCTTTAAACTCACATGTTGATGCTAATTGTTTCAAGGCAGTTACAAACTGATCGATACTTTCATTTTGTAATTGATCTCTTTTAAAGAATTTAAAATGTTCATAAATTAAATTCTTAAGAGGGCTGCAGTATGTATCAAACTTACACAAAACAACATTGTACTTCTGATCATCTCCAACATTTTCATACTCGAAGGTATTGAATATCTTTAGCCCTTCATCTCCCAGCTGATTTAGGAGAATAGCAATTTTTATGTGGTCTGGTTTTTCACTTTTGCCGGAGGCTGTTAAAAATAACTGGAACTTTTGCTTCCAAAATTTCCACTCGTGAGAAATATTATTTCCTTGGAAACTAAACGGTTCTAAGCCTTTACAAGTATCTGTCATCTTGATTCGAGCACAGTATAGCTCCTTTACTTACATATATTTTTTATAGGCTTTTGTCACATGCACCGGCTTTTAACACAACTTAACCTATCGTCACTTTTCCGCTACCACCATGTAATGTATTCCTCTTTAGGACTGTTGGACATAACATAAAGCTACTTACGATAGGTTTTATTAATTTATTAAGCTTTATAAGAATTGTATAACTTAACCTTAATTCAGTTCACATGTAGTCCATGACCTAAATCTATTGTCATGTGTGGTTGTCATGTCACTGCTGTCACTTGAGGTTCCGTTTGCCAAGTGCAACGTTGCCAAGTATATCCGTACATGAAAACCATACATAACATTCCCCTTTTCCTTCTTTCTGGCGGAACATACATTAAGGTTAGGTTAGGTTAGGTTAGGTTAAAAAGGAAGTCATGGCTGCGAAATATTCGAGACTGGACAAACATGACTGTAGACGAATTATTCCACGTTGAAAAAGATAGAGAAGCCTTTAAAAATGTGGTCGCCAACCTCCGTTAATGGGGACGGCATAGGAAGAAGAAGAAGATACATTAAGGCTTTTTTTGGCCACCGCTCCTCCTCCATTCTCATTACGTGATCATACCATTGTAATTGCCTTCCTTGTATTCTATCTGAAAGAGTATCTCTAATTCCTGTACGGTTTCGTATTTCCTCATTCCTGATTCTTTCCATTCTCGATACTCGACATGACCTTCTAAGATAATCCATTTCCACAACGTCTACTTTATCTCGTTCATTCTTTGTCATCGTCCAACATTCAGCACCATATGTGGTAATTGGTTCTACAATTGCTCTGTATACGCGAAGTTTGGTATGCATCTTTATTTTATTAGACCACAGTAATGAATTCAGTATTCGGATGCATTTTTTCCCTTGGGTTATTCGGTTTTGTACATCTATCTTAACTCTGCCATCTGCTGATATGATGCTTCCTAGATATTTATTTTCCATTTTTTGTAATGTTTAATATTTATAATTTTGTTCTTTTGACTTGTTATCAACCTTGTTGTAACTTATAATCAAATAAACTAACTAACTATCTATCTATTTTTGATGTATGTTTCATGTTCATTTATCCTGACACTTAGTAGTCTTGCGGTTTCTCCCACATAGAAATTGTTGCATTCACAGGTCATTTTATTTTTACTATTCTTTACATTTTGACGAGCAGTTTAATATTAAAAAATTCATAGCAAGCTTGCCATAAAATAAAAGGATTAAATAAATTATTTACCTTTCGTATTATAAAAAACTAACTCCATACCTTAAAATTTACCAGTGTATTTAATATGAACGTAGGTAGCTAGTGCAACTAGCAAAATCAACCTTTTGAATTAGGTTCATTGTTACTTTATGAAAGCAAAATACTGTTCGTTTTACTATAATGAAATTCTCATATATACAACGTGCGACGTTCCTACAAAGCTTAATCCATGACAATTTGCATTATTTATATAAAATCCTCTGCTTTCTCGGGTTCGCTTCGTTTTCATGAGAGTGCCTAATTGGATCACCCCACAAATTAGGTAATTAGAATGATACACGTTTTTGTATTATTAAAGAGCTCATTAGTGTAGAAAATATTAAAATATGTACGTTTTGCAGAAGAATTACATATTATATAATATTCTGAAGAAGAATTCTTTTTAATGTATAAAGTATGGTAATAGTACATAACCTATTTTAATTTTAATACACTGAATGGCAAAAAAAGTGGCCACATCTATAAAATAAAAATTCCGAAAATAAAAATTCATTGGAAGTTTTATGCACTGTTTCATATTACGTCTCAATTTAAATATTTATTGCGATCATATATGCTTGTTTTTGATAGTTTTGACGTTTATGTTGTTGTTTTGTGTAGTCGCTGTTTATCTTTTAAGTTGAAAACATTTAACTAAACAGTAATTTAACTTTTCAAACGTGGATTTCTACTAAGTGAATAATTAAAATATGGTGTTATCTACAGTAGATGTTGCTCGAATTATTGCATTGCTATAACACGGAAGAACTTAATGTATCCGAATCTGTAACTATTCCGAGAATAAAAAAATATGGAGAGCTTTCCATCGCTTTATAGCAGGGATGCACAGACTTATTAAGACTAGGGGCCACTCGGGCAAATCATGAACTATGAAGTTAAATGTGTCGATAGCAATTAAAGTAAATTGTATACTCACGCTTAATCAAGTCATTAAGAGCGATGCTGGGAATATTTATATTCCACTATGCATCAACAATTTACCCATGTAAATTACTATCTTTCTTGTACTCATTGCGTCGAGTAAGGACGATAAATATGCGAAAATGGTTGCGTTTCGATTTAATTTGAGTTTCTTACCACTCCCTAACACGTGTTTCTGGGTCTTCCCGTCATCAGAGAGAGCTTGTAAGAAAACTCAAACTAAACCAAAACGCACCGACTACTCGGCAATTATAGAAAAAATAATTACCAGAGTATGCTACTAGAGACATCTAGTGATGAAAGATGAAGTTAAATGTGTCGATAGCAATTAAAGTAAATTGTATACTCACGCTTAATCAAGCCATTAAGAGCGATGCTGGGAATATTTATATTCCACTATGCATCAACAATTTACCCATGTAAATTACTATCTTTCTTGTACTCATTGCGTCGAGTAAGGACGATAAATATGCGAAAATGGTTGCGTTTCGATTTAATTTGAGTTTCTTACCACTCCCTAACACGTGTTTCTGGGTCTTCCCGTCATCAGAGAGAGCTTGTAAGAAAACTTAAACTAAACCAAAACGCACCGACTACTCGGCAATTATAGAAAAAATAATTACCAGAGTATGCTACTAGAGACATCTAGTGATGAAAGATGAAGTTATTATTTTTTCTATAATTGCCGAGTAGTCGGTGCGTTTTGGTTTAGTTTGAGTTTTCTTACAAGCTCTCTCTGATGACGGGAAGACCCAGAAACACGTGTTAGGGAGTGGTAAGAAACTCAAATTAAATCGAAACGCAACCATTTTCGCAAATCATGAACTGATGGCGGGCCGGCCGCCAGAAGTATAGGTAATTAAAGACAATAAAGAATTGATAATAATTTATTAAAATTGAAAAATAATTTATTAATTTAAAGCGTGGCACTGCATAGTGCTTATAATCTTTTTTATATTTGGCTCAAATTTACTTGTAGCAACACGTAAAACTGCTTCCCAACTTTCATTTGCAAGGCGATTTCGATTTTTTGTTTTATTATTATTTAGTATTGAAAAAGTTTGTTCACATATATAGGTAGAACCAAAAAAGCTAGCACATTTTAGAGCGTTTATGCGCAACTCTTCGTACATATTTTTATCAATGCAGCGCTAAAAGTTCAGCAAGTCTCCTTCGTTGAATTTGTTGCGTAAATCTTGGTCGTTTTGAATGTCGATAATTTCTAACTGCATTGACTCTGGCGCATTTTCAACTGAAATCGTTGATTGCTGAATATGTCCAACAGAGGTTTCACTTTTTTAAACTCAGAAAATCTTTCTTGAAAATATTGAATCAAAATATCTAGCTTTTCTACATAACTGAAATTAATCGCAGTTTTGTTGAATTTTCCAGCCATTTTCTTATAATTCGGAAAATGATTGTAATCTCCAGAATTCAACTGTGATCTGAAAAGTGTCAGCTTGCATTGAAAGGATGATACATGAGCGTAGAGCTGGGATATCAGTTGATTTTTCCCTTGAAGCCGTGTGTTCAAGACATTCAAATGATTTGTAATGTCAACTAAAAAAGCCAAATCACACAACCAATCAGGATTTTTAAGTTCCGGGACATCCCTTTGCTTTTCCGCCAGAAATATTCCAATTTCTTCTATTAAATTTAGAAATCGTTCCAGTGTCAATCCACGACTTAGCCACCTTACTTCTGTATAATACAGAAAATCTCCGTATTTGCTTTCGATGTCATCAAGGAATTGTTTGAATTGTCTGTGATTGAGTTTTTGTGATTTTATGAAATTTACAATCAAAACTAGCACTTTCATGACAATTTGAAATTAAATTTTTTTAGAACAGAGGGCTTCTTGGCGTATAATGCAGTGAAACTGCATAAGATCTTCAGCGTTTATGTTTTTTTCTTGCAGATGCTTTTTCAGCAAAGTAACTAGCCCGGAATTGACACCAATCATCGAAGGAGCACCGTCAGTCGCAACTCCCGATAATTTTGATAAGTCCAAATCAGTTTTTAAACACTCATCCAAAAGAACATTGAGTTGACATAATCAACTCCTTTGGTTTGACCTTTCAATGAACACATTCCTAATAACTCTTCTAAGACTTCAAAATCTTAAATAACACCTCGTATGAATATGAGAAGTTGAGCTGTGGAACTAATATCAGTGGATTCGTCGAGTGTTAATGAAAAAAATTTAATGATCTTAGTTTTTTCTATTAATTGTTCCGCAATATTACTCGACAAAGATATTATTCGTCTTTGGATAGTCATACGATTCAGTTGAATTTTCTCAAACTTTTTTGATGCTTCTGGACATATTTTCTTAGCGGCAATTTCTATGCATTCTTTTACAAAATCGCCATCATTGAAGGGGCGACTTCGCTTTGCTATCATTCGAGAAATTTCATAACTAACTTCTGTAGCTGTTTCTGAATCTTGAATGGGTTTTGTAAATATAGCTTGCTGACCAATAAGCTCCCGTTTTAAAGACAACATTTTTTGCTTTCTTAATTCGCCTGTAAACTTGGTAAAAGAAGAATGCTGCGTTTCATAGTGCCTTTTTACATTATATTCCTTTGCAATCGCAACAGAATTCTTGCAAATTAAACAAACGACTTTGTTATGCGACCATACAAAAAAGTATTTCTCAGTCCAAATTTCTTGAAACTGCCGATTTTCATCTTTAACCTTACGTTTTTTACTGGGTCCTGGCTTCTCCATGTTGCGTTCTAATCCTGGCTAGGATTAACACCACCTGAAAACAATTATAGGACCTACTTAAATTACCCATCCTTTTTTAAATTATCAAAAATAATTGATTGAATATTATTCCTAAGAAATTTCAAGATTTTTATACAGATTTTATATCTGAAATAATGACGCAATTATTACAATTAGAAAAATTCTGATAAAAATAGTAATTTCTTTGTTTTATTTTAATATTTGGCCGACAGTAAAGCTAAATTTGATTAAATAGGTAGGGAAACACTTACTAATAACAGAGTTTTACTTACGATTTCACAACACAATTATACACGGCACTTGACGGGTTAACACTACAATAGTAAATCGACGTGTAACTGTACTCTGTGCATACGACTGTGGAAGCTTCGTATTCCTACGCGAGCAATCGGGAATTCGGAACTACTGCTATCTCGCTTGCTCGCACCGCGCTAGAACATTCTTGATTTCTCTACTATTTTAAACTTTATATAAAGGCAGCAAGCGATGTTACTTGACTTAGCATTTTTGGGCACTATATTCAAATTTCAAAACCTTTTTTTTTTTTTGGTTTTATTCTGGAATAGAATTCAATAGTTTTCGAATGTACAAGAGTATTATTTTTGCTGTCAGCGGGCCACCAGTATTCGGCCGCCGGACCGCATGCGGCCCTCGGGCCGTCGTCTGTGCATCCATGCTTTATAGAGACTAGTACATCCTCACCTCGACCTGGTTTCGTTCGTAGATCTTTCACGTTTGTAGGTCTTTCACGCGCTACCTGGAACGAGACAGGGAGCCTCCTTGCTAACAGTATGTGAATGAATGAAGGTAGTGCTTCGGAAGTGATGCCGACCTTGCAGCGGCATTCCGATTCCGGATCGCTGGATGACAGAAGCTGGTCTGGTTTAGCAGGTAGGCGTTCGGTGTAGACTCGGCGACGAGAGGGCATTTTAAAGTACCTCGGTAGCTATCGCCGGGAGTACCAAGAACGAATCGTGCTCAAAGGTCAATCAGGTGGCGTTTTGAACTGAGATGTCTTCTGAAGATTACAGACCCCCCCCTATAAAGACGAAAAAAAAGGAGAAGAAGAGTTACCTCGCAAAAAGATGATTGTTTTATTGTGATGGAACTTTTAAGAAATCGCCATTCCACTGCAATTGCTACAAGAAACCGTCTGCAGGAGGTTCGAAACTTGAATGTAAGTGAGAAAACCCAGACACTGTAGGAATCGAATAACCTTTAGGTAGACAAAATCAACATTGGGATATACAGTATTGGAACCAAATTCTCTCTACTGATGAATCGCGGTTCTGTTTGAAGTCTTGCGATGGCCGAGAGAGGGTTTAGAGACGGGGAAATAAAAGATATGCCTTAAATTGTATGTCCCAGAGAAGAAAGTTTGGCGGTGGTGGTGTCATGGTTTGGGCTGAAATGTCATTTGACGCTTGAACTGAACTTATTTTCATCAATAGCTCCCTGAATGGTCACCGGTATATAGAGGATGTTTTGTAAGAAGCAGTAGCTTTATTTGGCCCATTTATTGGGGACAATTTCGTGTTTAGGCATGATAATCAATTATCTACAATTAGCCTATATTTGTCCACGTAGGCCTCCCGTAAAATTTTAAACCTATTTTTATCTTAAGCTTCTTTCATCCAGTTTGTGGTGATGCGCTTGATATCATTCGTCCCTCTAGTCGGTGGTCGTCCTCTGCTTCGATATACCTCTTGTCTTGGTCGCCATTCCATAATCTTTCTGATCCATCTATCATCCGTTAAACTGGCAGCATGTCCAGCCCAAGCCCATTTAGCCATGGCTATTTTTTCAACTGCATCTGTGACTCCTGTTCTTCTTCTTATTTCTAGGTTTGGTACTTTATCTCTGATGGTAATACCTTATATTGATTTTTCCATAGCGCGTTGTGTAACTCTTATTTTATCTATTGTTTTTTTTGTCAGAGTCAGTGTTTCTGCACCATGTGTAAGAACCGGTAAAACGCACTGGTTAAAAACCTTTCTTTTTAAACAAACTGGGATAATAGACTTGAAAATGTTATTCAATCTACCAAAGGCAGTCCATATGAGACCTATCCTTCTTTGTATTTCAGTTGTCTGATTATCTCGGCCTAAGCGAATCTCATGCCCTAGATATTTGTAAGTTATTACTTGGTTGATGCTATGGCTCTCAATCAGAATTTTACCCCTGACCATAAGGTTGGTCATAAATTTTGTCTTTGAGGTGTTAATTTTAAGACCAATTGTTTTTGACACTTTATGGAGCGTGTGCAGTATTTTTGTAGCTTTATCAACTCTATCAGATATTAAAACGATGTCATCGGCAAATCTTAGGTGGCTCAGATCTTCCCCATTCATATTAATTCCTATGTTATACTGTCGTTCCATTCGCTTGAACATATATTTAAGAACAGCTGTAAACAATTTAGGGGAGATAGTATCACCCTGTCTAATTCCACGTTCTATTCTAAACTTCTCAGTATCTTCATGAAGGCGGACACAAGCTGTACCAGTTTCGTAAATACTTTTAATCAAGGCGATATATCGGTAGTCAATGTGGCAGTCAGCCAATGCTCGAAGCATTTTAGGATGATCCATAGTATTAAACGCCTTTTCATAATCTACGAATATAAGAAAGATAGGCTTGTTATACTCTGTACACTTTTCTATTAGCGTTCTTATAACGTGTAGATGATTATTTGTTCCGTATCTGGAGCGGAACCCAGCTTGTTCACAAGGTTGGTAACTATCCAGTTTGTTCACAAGCCATTTTGTTATTTTCTTTATGAATAGTTTGTATGTATGGGAGAGCAAACTAATAGGTCTGTAGTTCTTTAGGTCTGAAATGTCACCTTTTTTGTGCATTATGGTTATTATTGCATTATGCCACTGGGAGGGGGTTACGCCTCTTGTCAAACAAGTATTGAATATCTTTATCAACACATTTACTAACGTTTCTTTTTCTTCTTTGATTTGTTCAATGACTATCCCATCTTCTCCAGGTGATTTATTGTTTTTCATCTCCGAGAGAGCTGATTTTATTTCCTCTGTTGTGATATCTGGGATGTCTTCTGAGCCTACATTTTAAACTTTTGGTATTTGATTTTGATCAGGATCTGGAAGTTCTTCTCTATATATATTGGGAATATAATAGAAAATGTAACTTAATAAGAGACAGTTTATGGAGATGTCTTATATTTTAAAACAACCTAATGCATTAAATAAGAGAACTGATATCAGCAACTTAAGCCAAATTTACCATGCACTAATACTACAAAATTGATTCTTCCATATTCTACTTTTAATTATTGGTTTCTTCTACAGTTTCTTTTATTATATCATAACCTTTATGTTGGCATCTACAAAACTTTTCCTTCAATCTCACCAGCTGATTGTCAGTTCTGACATTCGAGCTTTCAAATACTTAATTTTGCATGATATGGTCATAACAGTCAAGAACCCTAGCCGTGCCGTTGTTAATATAACATTTCAAAATTGACAAGTACATTTTTTGAGAGATTTTATAATCAATCAATGTTGTCAAAAGTTAAATAAAAAATTAATATAAAATTATGTTAAGTGGGAATCTTCCGGCGTTCTGTATTTCTGTGTTTTTTTTTGCTGATGTATTTATTAGATTAATTTTTGATGTTTGCCTTTTTGGTGTTTCTTCACATTAATACCATTTTAACGCTACAAATCTTTTAAAGGTAAGATCATTTACTTAATTGTTTCTCATATTGATGTATCGCTAATAACACTCTTTTAGATGAACTGATGATGCTCATCTGATGATAAATAGATAAAGTAGCATAACTCTTGTCTTTTTTATCTCCCAATTGACCGAAAACATCCTATTCACTTACGAGTGCACTTTTTTTATATTAAATTAAACGGTCATATTCCTTAAAGATATATATATATATATATATATATATATATATATATATATATATATATATATATATATATATATATGAAACGCTATATTGTATACATGTGTACTTGACTTATACTATAAAGATTCCCCGACACTGTGTGATGACAAAACAAATCGGCTGTTACGCATTTCCGGTAATATTAAGATATGTATCTTTTAAATGTTAACATGATCGTTGCTCTCTGTTGTGTTGTCTTGTGTAGGAACGTGGTTTAACGTTATTGAACCTTTGTCCCCTTAATCTAATTGAGGACCTGAAAGTCTGACGACGACGTCATGTATTGTCTCCCAAATGAATCAATCACAGCTGATTTATGAATATGGTGATATCATACATACGATTAGTTACTGCTAAACTTGTTCTTGTCAAAATTATATGTTAGATATGAGAATTACTAATAAAGATAATAACAATATAAAAACTATTCAGTTCGTGCTTATAATGGATAAAAGGTGTAAATAAACAATTATTTAATAACGTTAAGATGATTTTATAGATCGCACACTTTTAATTATCATTTATAAATTATATCTTTAACATTTTTAACATCTTTAAAATGAATAGTAGGCTTATTCAACCTGTCTGAAACATATTGCAAAAGAAGAGTATTCCTTGCTTAAAATACAAAAAATAAGTACAAAATGGTAGAGAGCAAAAGGTCTAATGGACAAGACGGAAGTAAATAGATTAATTCATTAACTTCTCTTAGTTTTGCAGAAAGCTTGTAACGATATTTCCTTTATTATGTTAACTACTTAGTATCAAAAGATCGAACAATTTAAAATGTCTGCGTAAATAATTCTACAAATAATAAATTCTGATATAAGCTATTATTAGAGAAACTAAAGAAATATTGAGAAATTAGAGGAAGCAAAAGATAATGTTTTAGCAGAAGATCTTACGAAGATTTCCATTTCAAACGACGGACAAAGAAAACTAATTTTCGAAACATTAAATGTAAAAAAATGGAAATCTCATGTTAAAATTTTCTTGCAATGATTTTATACGATTTAAAAGTTTGATCAACTAAAATCTGTCAATCGTCTACGTCTTGGTTTTCTTCATAAAGCACCAGACCCATCAACTGTCCATAGTTGGTTTAAAGAAATCAAGCCTCAATAAAAAAATTTGTGAACGAATTCTGGTCACAGCTGGACGTGATACCTGATACGTGATACCTGATGAGATTCCCCATAATTTAACTGCTGCTCATAAAAAAGTACCTATCGATTCTTGCTGCTCTACACGCAAACGATTTAACAAAGGCAGATTAAATTTGGTATGGAACGTCGTGATTGGTGATCACACAAAGATATAATGCTATGTGACTGAAAAAAAAAATCAATCAATGGTACGAATATTTCGAAACGAGCCAAAGCCAACAAAAGTAGCAGTTTTTTTTTGGAAAAAAGTGACTATACTACAATTTCGTTAGAGAATTGTAAAATCGTCAATTCTAAATTGTATACAACCACTTGTCTGCCAGAAGTAGTTGATGAACTCCCAAAAATCAACCGGAATCATGAAATCTTCGTGTATCAGAAGCTCTCACAGGGTTTGTATAATATCCGAGTATCTAAAGGCGAAAAACATCGATTTGTGGGCCATCCGTCATACAGTTCTAACTTTGCATGGTATGACTGAGTTAGTAAGTTAATTTCAGAAAGGAAAAGAAACATAACATAAGATACGCGGCCAGTATTCTCCTAATATCAAACAACGTACCAGAGTTTTTGTTTTCTTCCTAGGCCTGACTGATCTAAAGACCTCCGTTATTACTGAAGCTAAAGCTTATTATCATCTTTGCTGCTCATTGTTGTTTTCTACACCCAGTCTTAAATTTTTATTTTCTGTTAAAGTTTGTACAGATCTTTTGCTTGGTGTGTCCTAAGTGCACCAGGATTTCCTCTTGGTTGACCATATAGTTATTGTCTTTTGCGGTCTAGCTCCTTTTGTAATTGCATATACATGTTTTATAGTTTCTCGTTCGTTATCGCATAGTCTGCAGTTAAGGTGTCTTTTTATACAGAAATTCTCTTGGTCTCAGGTGCATGCCTGGTCAACATTTCTGTTACTGTTCTCAGTTTGTTCGTGCCCATATTGATCAGTTTCTTTGTTCTTTTTTTACATTACATTACATTAGTGTTGATTTTTCCATGTGCTAATTTTGGGATTCTAACGTATGCAGCCTTTGGTACTCCCAGAGTCACAGCCCATCCTTTCGATTCGTTCGATTCTCTTTTAGCAAGCTAATCTGTTTTTTCATTGCCTTCAATGCCCTGATGCCCTGAAACAAGCTCAACCTTGTTTCAATCTCGAAGTTTATTTAGTTCTCTGATAAAGTTCCACACCAGCTTATACGTCACTTCCTTATACGCCAGTGCCTTTCGTGCCGTTTAACTGTCAGACATAATATGGATCAGCTCTTTTTTAAAGGCTCTCTCATTATTTCATTTTGCAAATCGCAGTCTCGCATAGATTTTTTCTTGAAAAACAGTGCAGTTCCTACCCAATGCAAATTTTGCGTTAATTCTTGAATTTTTGTGTGTTTCTGCCACACACTCTCTCTAGTCTTGGATCCGTTTGTATATCAGATTTTATCCTGTTGGTTGCGGTACTTCTTTTTTCTCCATAGATTCCTTTCTGGAATAGACATCCTGTATGAATTCTTAAAATTGTATTTTTGTCATGTGATCTGTCACGTACCAAAGCTAAAAATATAATAAATTTCGTAGTCTCTTATATTTAACTATTCGGCTTACAACAAAACATATACAAAACCAAAATGCTCGTCTTTTTAAAATTACCAATAAACAAGAATCTACATGTTAAAGGGACAAAAATACAACCGACAACTTTAAAAAATATCAGCAGTGGCTAACAAAAAAAAAAACAAAAAAGAAATAAGATCAAGGATTGAATAAGCGAGGAAGCCATTCATAAAGATGAAGTTCTCTTAAGTAAGGTCAGACCTCTAAAGTTCGAAACTCTGATGACCAAAGGCTACGTTTTCTATGACTATGATTTTTATAGACTGTATGGATGCGAAAGTTAGACAATAGCAGACAGATAACCAATAACATGGTAAAAATAAACTACTAAACCCCATCACCGAAAGAAAAATGCAATTCTTGGGTCACATATTAACAGATAAAAGGTACAATATTCCTCAACTCTTAATAAAGGGTAAAATACAGAGCAAACAGTCAGTAGCATTACTTCAGAATTCAGAATTCATGGATATGGACCTAAGGAAGTACTTTAAGTACTTTATCATCATCATTAGGCCTCCCCTAATTTCTTCCGGTTCTGTCGGTCTTGAGGTTCCTGCAGCCAATTTTCAGCGATTCTTTTGACGTCGTCTGTCCATCATGTAGGTGGTCTACGTCTGCTTCTTCTGTCAGCTCGTGGTCTCCATACTTAAATTTTTTGAGATCACAGCCTGTCATTCATTCTGACCACACGGCCCGCCCTGTTCCATTTAAGCCATGCTATGCACTATATGACATGTGTAATGCCTGTCCTTCTTCTTATTTCTTTGTTTCCAATGCTGTCTCTAAATGGCAGTCCAAGTAGCGATTGTTTCATTCGTCTTTGGGCTACTCTGAGTTTGGTTGTTGTAAGCTATGATTGAAAGTACACATTGGTTGAACGCACAACCAAACGCACAGTTCAACAGTTTGGCTGTCCCTACCAAATTGGATTTTCTAACCTAAGTATGTATATTTATGGAGTTTGGAGTAGCACCGAAAATCTATGCGACTTTTCTCCAACGCATCTTACGCTGTTAATTTCTATCTATGAAATCTACGAAAGCTTGGACCTATGATTGTATCCAATGAATTTTTCTATAATACCTTTTGTAAAGTAAAGGTGGTCGTTGCTGCCAAAGTTTTTACTTAAACCCGCCTGTTTCCTAGATTGGTAAAAATGTAATTTTGTTTCTGGTTCACGTGTTATTATTCTTGTTAATAATGTTTCTGTGAGAAATTAATCATGGTATTGTTGACTTCTGTATAATTTTATATAGAAATCTTCGACTACCATTCGTAATTCATCTCTGTTGGTGATATTTCTATCTTTACTCTTTAGTTCTGTTATTTTTTTTTTACCATTTGTCAATTTTCTTCTTAGAACTTTGAAACTCTTTTTATTTTTAATCATTTGTTGGATTTGTTCACTTTTATGCTTTCGGTTGTCCATCCTAATAGATTTTTGTATTTTTTTACTCATCTCTTTAAGTTTATGATGTTCTCTTCTTCTATTACTTTGCATTTTTCTCCTCTCTTCCATTATTTTTTGTGTTTAGATACCTATTCTTTCGTTATATGATTTCTTTTGGCAGTGTATCTTCTGGCTGTCCTCTATACCTTCTATTATAATGTGATTTTGGGCATTGATATTTGTTTGCCTTATCTGCAAAAAAATATCATGTTGCTGATTTTAAAACTAGAAAAAATCGCCAGTTGGATTGCCAATCTTTATAAGGAGACCACGTAATAAGACAAACAATTAAAATTAATAATTTACTTTACCTGAACTTAACGCCGAACTGGTTTAATATTACTCAATTTAACACCCTAGTATATATCTAAAAACTTCTATTGCCCCTAGTATGATTGAAAAATTTTACGGTATTGTATATAAACATCAAGTAATAGTTTGCGAAGACGAATATGCTATGACAAAAAATTTACATAAACATTCGGAAATGAAGTATTAGGTGTCGAAGGTAGCAAAACAGATCAAAAAGTGCCCACTTTCACCCAGTGATTCAGGGGCGCACCCAGAATTTGTCTTAGGGGGGAGTTTTGAAATTTTTTTATGCTACCTCTATTTTGAGTCCCTATTTAGTTTAATTTAAAGTACCAAAGATAGCGGTGCCAAATTGCTACGCATTCAGGTATCTTTTACCCTGCCTACTAACTAAAACCACTCTCACTTACTTGTGCACAGTTGACTGTCGCACGTACCGTACTTCAAAAGTAGGGTGGCCACTGTAAGGCTAACACAGGCTTTGGAACACTCCCTTCTCTTATCTAGATCTTATCTATTGTTCAGAAGCTATTTTCTTGTGGCATTTTAAAGTATTTTAATGGGAATGAGCCACAATTGAAGCTTAAAATAAGGTTATTGTGGTTTGAAATAAATCCAACTTGTAAATACAATATATTTTGGAAACGGCTATCGCCGTATTCCAGTTCTCCTCCGCCAATCCTCCCAGTCCAATGTATGCTTCTCCTCCAAACCTCTCGATTCAATCGCTCTTATAATTCCTTCATTCCATGAGCGTCGAGGTCTACCTCTTTTTCTTCTTCTAGGGGGCTCCCATTTGTGAAGTTTTTGGGGCCAACGTTTGTCAGGCATTCTCAATAGATGTCAAAACCATTTTGAACTGTTTCTTTCTATTCTGTCAATGACCGTTTCTGTAGCATTCATGTTATTTCTTATAGATTCGTTGGTCTTTCTTTCCTGCCTTGATGTTCTAGCACTTCTTCTCAAATAAGCCATTTCAACTGCCATCAATCTTCTCTTCAGGTCTTCATTAATTGTCCATACCTCAGAGCCATAACAAAGAACTGATTCAACCCTATTCCCTATTCTTTTTTTGTTCCTTTTGGAAATGTTGTGATCCCACCATAAGAAGTTCAGACATCCTACAATTGTACTTCCCTGATTAATTTGTCTTTAATTTCGGTTTCTCCCAAGCCGTTCTTAGCAATGAGTGGATCTAAATATTTATATTTTTCCACTTGTTTGATTTCCACGTCCTCGTCTATCAACACTTCAAACGTTGTATCTGAATTGATAACTAAGTAAATATTCTGTTTTCTTCATGCTGACTTATAACCCCCATTTTAAATATTCTCTCTATAGACGCTTTATCATAAATTGTAGAGCATAAAATCTTAAGCTAGGATGCAAAAGTCATCCGCAAAGTTCAGGGAGAACAGTACGTCATTTCCTATGGGGATTCCCATTCCCTGGCAGGGGTTTTTCCAATTTTGGAGGGCTGCATACTGCATCCTTGTTTTAGTCCTTTAGTTATTTTTATTGGCTCTTATAGTCTATATCCGATTTTTACGTAAGTAGTGTTATCCCAGTATACTTCTGTGATTATTCCTAAAAGGTATGGACTAATGTCGAGTTGTTGTTAAGCTTGCCACAATTTAAGTCTTGGAACTGTTTCATACGCCTTTTCTAGGTCGATAAAGGCTAGATGTACTTCGGTACCAACCGCTATTCTTTTTTCTATTAATTGTTTGAGTATAAACAAGTTATCAGTGCAAGATCAAAGATCAAAAATTCAAACGTCAATAAACTTATTTTAACCTTCAATTGCGACTTATTCCCATTAAAATGGTAATTAAATCTTATCTTTTTCGTTAGCTCGGTTGGTATTTCTCTTCTTCTTATTTCTTTTTAAAGACTGCTCGGATGTAATTGTGAACACTATTCCATCCCTCCGTATTTCCCGTCATCTTCATGATCATCTCTTTTACAGTCACAGGGTTCATACCTATTTTTTTATACATTCTGTTTCTTTTCACTGTACATCTATTAAACTCCAGCATTGTGTGAGCAACAATGTCGGAATATTCGCAGTATAGCCATTTATCTGTATCTGTCTTTCTGAACCTATGAAGATACGCCCTAAAACAGACAATCTACCCAGTCTCTTAGGCTCGGGATCAGCATCTTTATCCACTGAGCAACATCTTCCTTGTTGTTCCAATCTTCTTGCCATCTTTCCATTGATCTTTCCCTTTCTTCTTTTTTTTTATAGCTGTTGTCAAAGGCTTTCTTCTCCCATAGAGATGTTTCTTTTCTACTGCTAATACATGCAGAGGAATACAAACCGTGATAGTCCACAAGGCCGCCGTAGATACAGTCCTGTAGGCGCATGCTACTCGCAACAGACTTATTCTGTCTACTTCTTCATAAGCCTAATGTATTTATACAATAATACAATAATTATTGTGTTCTACATATTGAAAGTGGCAATTTAATTATTCAATCAGTGTTTTGGATTTTTTGTATTATGTGTGAAAGACAAGTATTTACCTACTATTCTTTATATATTGTTTACTTTATATGCCCTGGGGGAAGGGGGGTTTAACCCCCAAAACCCCCCCTGGGAGCACCACAGCAGCGATTATTACTTGTATATAAATCTGAAAAATTATAATTATTATTAATCAAGACTATACGTTATTGCTTATTTATTGCTCATTTAAGGCTAATTTCTTTCTATTCTAGCTAATTTATTGCTAATTTCTAGCTAACTTCTTACTAATTTCTTGCTAATTTATTGCTAATTTAGTACTAATTTAATGCTTATTTATTGCTAATTTATTACAAAAAAAAACAATTGAGTGCTGTTGCCCTTTCCGAGAAACAATGGTTATATTAACTTTACGGCAAAGCTCGCATAGTCTTAGTTATATCTCGGGAATGAAAAGGGCTATATGGCTAATGGTGGCAGCATATCTTACTGCTAATAAGTTACTGTTGATTCGTACATTGCCAACTTACAAAAAAAAAACCCTTCATCCTCTAGCACAAAAAACACTCACGGAAAAATAGAGATATCGGAGAACAACGTTGAAACCAGAACAGTGAACCGCAAGGAATTAATTGCTAATTTATTGATAAAGTTTTACGCTAAGAAACAATTTATTGCTTTAACCGTGTTTGCAGTGCACTCTTCTCAGAAGTAAGTTTCAAGGAGGTGATAGAGGATCTTCCTTTCCTGTCAGTACGGGAAAACTGATTTAGGTCGTTTAATTAGTCTTAATTTTTTGGAAGGGGGAATCATCTACTTCTAAAGCTAACATGTAGTTTGTCAGACTTTTTAAAAACATATACCTCTTGTCACTTTCTTATTATAGGCATAGTCTGCAACTACCTGGAATTTCGAGAAATACATTTTGGACAACTTTAAAAAATGAAAAAAAGAGTCATTTCGTAATTCTTAGTTGACAAATATCTCACGATATTTGACGATATTTCATGTCGAGTAGTACTTTAAAATTTTAAAGTTTTAATATTTATTTTATAAAAAAAAATTACGTTAATATTAAAGTAAACATCTGTTACAGCTCCCGGACTAATAAAATGGAGAAAATATGCGTTAGTGTCATTAACAATGTTAACATTAATCTTTGTGTAAATTGAATTAATCAGTGTCAATGAAATGGTAGATTAAATCTAATACAAGTTTAAGTACATTATACATTTTGCATCAATTGAATTATGAATGTGAAATTAACAGACATTATTATAGTGAGGGAGCTTTTAAACCAATTTAAAACAAATTTTGTTTATTTTTGGTTAGAGTAAACAAAGATATTTAAAAGAAATATTAAATGATTTAAATTTTTAGAAGTTATAAGAATACTGTTCTCTAATTAATCTGTTTATAAAAAAATCCATTTAAAATAATTTATAAACTACTCAATAAGGATTAATATTAAAATTTTTTTAAACAGTAATAAATTCTTTTATTAACATTTTTGTCTACTAAGTGAAAACCTAATGTGAGTTATCTTTGTTAGATATCTCACTAATTTTGTAATACCCACCATAAATTTTTTCCGTACAAACGCTATGATCATGGCATTTCATGCACAATGTGCAGGGAAGACTAAACTCTAATTTTACTATTTGAGAGAGTGATTCATCGTTTGAAGGCGGAGAAGTGGGGGAAGACGTATGAAAATCCAGTGGCGTACACTTACTTTTATTTCAACGTTAATTATATTATATTGTTTAAATATTATTGTTCAAAATAGGCCACAATATATTTATTTGCAGGTTTTCACTGAAGTTTCCATCTCTATATCCAAAGACCGTTTTTAAAGATATAAATTATAGTTATATTTATTTTATTTGTTTATTATTATATAGTTATATAATCTTATATTATTTATTTTCTTTTTTTTTAACTTTAAAAACGGTCTCTGGAATAGAGATCGAAACGTCAGTAAAATAAACATGTAAATAGATGTGTTGTGGCTTATTTCCAACATTCTCCTTAAAAATATGGAATGCCACAAGCAAAAAGCCACAGAAAAATAAATATTACTATAATTTGTATATTTGAAAACGATCTCTTTATATAGAGATCGAAACGTATGTAAATTAAACATTTTAATCAAATATATTGTTACTTATTCCCAACATTATTTCTAAATATACAGAACGGCAAGCAAAAAGCCATAGAAAAATAAATATTACTATCACTTGTGTATCTGAAAACGATATCTTTATGTAGAGATCGAAACATCAGTAAATTAAACCTAGAAATAAATATTTTGTGGCTTATTCCCTATAGTCTCATAAAAATACAGAATGCCATAAACAAAAAGCTATAAAAAACAAGTAATTTTGCTGAAAGCTTACTGATGCCATCCGGTTGTTGCGGACGTTACGCTAAAACGTCTTTTGGCGTGACCCATCTTTAAAGAGTTACACAATGAAATTTTTTTAAAACAAATTTTAAGATATTTTCCACATCACCCCAAAGGTATGTCTTGTGGCGCGTTACTTTTTTTTAAATGGGTGTTTGCCAAGAGCCATATTAAATAAAAATCCCATTAAATAAAATGAACAAAACACTTAGACAGTATAAAACAAAATAAAATCCTATAAAATAAAATAAAATTCTATAAAAACAAAATAAAAATAATTTTTGATGTAACAAAACATTGTACTATTCTATTTAAACACAAACGCTATACACACTTACTATGTTCTTCTCGTTTTTCTTTTGTTTTTGGTTTTTTTATGCTGATGTTCCTACTATTAGACTATAGCTACTATTAGAAAATATTATTTGTTATCTAAATCTCAAGATGCAGTGCTGCTATCGCTGTCATTATCTTCACCTGGTATAATTATAATAATTGGCTCTAGTAAAACTTCGACATGAGTGTCAAGTTCCCACAAACGATGTTCTTCTTTAATTATGTGGCCTATACATTTAGCTCATTTCTCTGGAGTTACATGGAGGATTGCTTAAATTAAAAGTTCCTTAACTTCGTTTAAGTGGAACGTTTTGTTATTGCGTGCTACTTCTTCTTTCACTTGCGCCCAGATAAGTTCAATGGGATTAAGTGCGCAATGATAAGGTGGTAGACGTAGAACTTTGACACCATAATCTTTTGCAGTTTCATCGACAGCATATTTAAGATATTCACTTTTCCTTAACCCTGCAATGTCAAGTAGCTGAATTTTGAGCATTGATTCTTCGTATGCAATCCCCTTTTCTGTAAGCCATTCTTGAATTCTCCCTTTCCGCCATGCCGTCGTCGGTAATTGTTCTAGTCTGCTTCTATGATATGGCGCATTGTCCATAACAACCACAGACTCAGATTCCAATTTTGGTAAGAATCTTTTAAACCAGCGCTCAAATACTTTCGAAGTAATTTCTTCATGATACTCACCTGTTTTTTTCGACTCAAATTGAAGCAAACCACTATCAAGGAACCCTGTATCACTTCCTGTATGGGTAGTGATTAAACACCGTCCGTTTTCTGATAGAGCTTTTAATCCTGTAGACCAGCCTTCTATAAATGCTTCGCGTTTACTTTTGACATTTAAATCTTTTCCAACTGTATGACCTTTGTTAATCCAAGTTTTATCCAAATAATATATTTTGCGTCCAGTACTCCGAATTTTTCGTATTTCTTCTAAATATTTTCTTCTCCACAGAATAATTTCATTTTTTTCTAATAGCATACTTTTTCTGTTGCGTTTTACATATCGAAAGTTCATTTCGTGCATGGTCCTGTTTAAGACTCTACGAGATATCTTGGGTAAGGAGTCATCGTTTTTGAGCTCTTGAGAAATATTTTTCAGTGTTGGAATTTCACTCCGAAAATAAAATGAATGAATTTTTCGACGTATAATAAATATTCCTTGTCCCGTCATCCAAAACAATGCTTTTCCTACCTCTAGTTTTACTTTTTTCTTGCTCTTTATTTTCCGATGTATTTTTAAGTACACGATAAATACAGCTAACGGATACTTTTGTTAAACTGCTACAAATGTCGACCGCTTGGCTAACATTTAATGCCATTTTTCTGCCGACAATTCCTTCATAAACGTTTTGTATCAATACTTTCTCTTCGGACGTTAACATTTTCCGTCTCTTTTGCGGATTTTTTTGGAATCAACATCAGAATTTTACTGTCTTTTCTTGGAACAACTCGGTTTTTCTTCCATTGTATTTCAATAATCACAGAATATAACTAAAAATTTACTATAAAACGACAAACTATAACACTCAATACATAACAACACTTATAACACTAACAATATCAATAACACGTTTTATCAATACTACAATACAGTATTGATAAAAAAGTATTGACAACAATAAGTTTACAAATTTGTCACATAAAATATACTCATAAAATGCAACACATGCACTACCCATAGAAACGCCAATGTAAATGACCCATCGGTTATGTCTTGGTGGGCATTTCTTCGGCCAAAAAAATAATAAAAACTAGTTTTACATGTCTGGGTCGAAATTAATTCCAAATCGTTGCGTCGAGTTTCCTCGCTAAATTTAACGTTGCCAAACGATTGAAAAATAATGTTTTAAAATATCGATTTTTATTTTATAAATTTAAATATGTAACGAAACGGAAGATATAAATAAAATTTATTTCATTAAAATTTTGTGCTTAATTTTTACTATTGAGAAAAATCATGTTTTTTGGTACTTTTATGACGGTAATAATCGCTGCGTGGAAGATTACAGGTTTTGTATGACTATAATTACTACTTGCGAACAAGAATAGGCTACACTGTACGACAACTTCTGGTCAAGTCTACTATAGAGAAGCACAAATAAATATACTACTTTTTATATTCTGTAATTTCTTATGAGGAAACGCAAATTGCAATTGAGAAAACGGATAGTTTTCGAGGGCCGCTGTGTACATTTAAATTTGAGGATATTCGGCGTTAAAACTGTGAAATCACTCGTCTAAATTGAGGATTTCTACTATAGGAGAAAATACGATTGTGATGTTTGTTTATTAAGTGATAACTGTACATTTTTTTATTACCTGAACACTCAATAAAATGTTGTGAGACATCACACTTACACATAACAAACAGGCGTAAGCACATACATACACACATACACAAACAGATAATACACGTACGCGCATTCATATCTACATCATGATCATTTAACAAATCACTAGATAAGTGCAGTATTCAGTCTTATCATACGACTGTGTGTGTGTATATTAATACACACACACACACACACACACACACACACACACACACACACACATATATATATATATATATATATATATATATATATATATATATATATATATATATATATATATGTGTGTGTGTGTGTGTGTGTGTGCGTGTGTGTATATTAACGTTCACTATTCTTACTTAACTTATTCTTTGATAAATATTTAGAAACCATATTTTTTGTATTCTGTTCTAGGTTTTTAAGATATTTTTATGCGCGCTTGTATTATACAAGAAATGTCTCAATAAAGCTGTTAGGGATTATCGCAAAAAATCAGAAATATTTTGTTTTTGACAAATACATACAGGAAACAATTTTTTTGGCAATTTTGCGAATATATCTTTTTCCTTTCGACTAGAAGGTATTGATTTGCAATTTCCGACCCGTATAAATCGTCTCAAGATGAAATTGTAGAGCTGCGATATTCTTATCGGTATAAAAGTATATAGACTGCACTTTTAAACTTTCTGATTTTATTCAGAATATGTAGAAGGTATACTTTAAATTTAATTTATTATTCATATTTTTCTACTTGGTGTAAAAAAATTAAGAAAAAATGGTAAAATTAAGTTAAAACTGAATAATGTGTCCGTACGATTTTCACTTAAAATTGAGAGAAAAGTGATACATTGCTTAAGAATAATATCTAGTGGACAAGCAATTACTCTATTGAACTTATTTTATTTTTACTCGTAATATATTATAACATAATTCTGGGTGATATGATGAATCGAGTAAAATGGTGAAATGCTCTGTTACTTTTCTCGGTACAAAAACCATCCCCGTTTTAAAAACTTTAAGTAATTTGTGCAAAACTGTTTCCAGTGCTCAATTATTTTTATACATATACAATGCATGCATTTGTAGACGTTGCTTCAGGTAGCTTAGTCCGCGAGTTATTTTTCGATATATTCTTCCTTCTTTTGCTGTTTGTATACAGCATAACCTAAAAATCGAAAAATATAACTACTTCATGGTACACCAAAAAAACCTGGTCATCGAGATATCTGAATTTCAACTCTCATCATCCCCTGTCTCAAAAGAAATCAGTAGTTATCGGACTCGCCGATAGAGCTATTAGATTATCCGATCCTATTAATAGACCTCAGGCCATTAAAAAAGCAAAAACAGCACTAACACTTAATTCATACCCACACCACCTTATCGAAAACACTTTCAAATCGCGACTGCATAAATTTTACAATAACAATAATAACAATGAAACCAACACGGTAAAGAAAAACTATATGTCTCTTCCCTATATAAAAGGATTATCAGAACAAATTGCAAATCTTCTGTCCAGACATAATATTATGGTTGCTCATAAAGGACACAATCTTTTGAAAAAGAACTTTACAAGATTAAAAACAAAAACCCCTGTATTAAAAAGATCGCATGTTGTATATGAAATTCCCTGCTCGAATTGTGATGGAGTTTATATTGGACAAACCAGTCAGCTACTTAACTCAAGAATACGTTCCCACAAATATGACAAAAAAAACTCAACCGCCCTCACAAAACATGAAAACGAAAAAAAAACATAAATTTGATTTTGAGAAAACCAAGATCCTAAAAAGTGAACCCAACAGGAAAAAGAGAGAGCTTCTAGAGTCTATACAAATAAAAAAAAATAATAATGCAATAAATGATAAAAAAGATGTCAAAAATTTGAACAAAATATATTTTAACTTAATTTAAAAACACATAAAAAGACAATCTCAGAACGCCTATGATGTTAAAATAACTGGTTGTTTAAACGATAAACTAACTTCAATAAACAACACATTAGATCTAAAATATATTTTACATGTAGTGACTTAGTGGGTATGTCCTATGTTTTTAATATTATTTTAATTGTGACGTCTACTTGTTAGTAACAAATTTTTACATGCTTGGTAAGTCAAAAGTTTAACTTTTAAATCGTATTGTTGTGAATTTATTAATTGTTATGTCTTTAATTTATAATGTCTTTACTAATTTATTATATTGTTCCTACTTTAATTTATTAAAAGGCACGATAATTTATATAAGTTTATTTCTCACTAAATAATACACATAATTTATTTAGGCGAGCGTAACATAAATATCGCGAGCGCGAATCTTCTTTATTAACTGTCCCTTCCAAATAAAATGTCCTTTATATATGCCATTGCCTTTACGCTAGAATCATCGAACAGCCTTCTCGATTAGCCGGCGAAATTATAACGGTAAGGCAAACGGGTATTTTTACATCGGCTCGACCGTTTCTGGAAGGTCCTTTCAGGTAAATTTCTGCCGGCTAATAGAATACTCTCGTAAAATCTAAAAACAGAACAGCATTAGTCATAATATGTACGGTTATTTTAGGCCAGGATAATTATCGTAACATTGCCCCCCTCTTAAAAGATGGTTCCTCCTGGAACCTTGTCGGGACTGGAACCGGAACTGTATGCTGGTATCGGCAACTGGACCCTCTTTTACAACTTCCAGTTGTATAAAAATGACAAGGGACGGTTTTCTCTCCGCACCAGTAACTATGCGGATTGCAACAGACTAACACCTGGACTTCGGTGTCTTTAAAGATCTCCTCCACCATATTTCGGATAACCCTCCAATCTAATTGGCGGCACTCCAACTTTGGCATGGCTAACTTTTGCACGTCGGACTCTAGTACGTGCTCTCTCAATTGAAGTAAGGCTTCCCACACATCTCGGTAGGTAGGTTGGTCACTTGCAGTGTCTTTTGTTACCAGGTAGAAAAGGTAACGTGATGCATCTTGGAGTTTCAAGGTTTTACCGGGAGCTGGCACCTGGCATTGAAGTTCTGCAACTCGACCAAACTTCCTTCGAAAGACGGATGCCAACCCTGGTGCGTCTTTGATACTGGCCGGGATGGTAAGGGCCAGCGAGTAGTCATCGGGGAGCGCGAGTAGATCTTGCTTTTCTTCAGTGGTAACACCATGTCTTGCTTTACCGGTACCTCCATAGGCACCCATGAATTCCTCAAACGTGAGGTCAGACACGTCTTGGACTTGGTTTACTTCCACTTCTTCATCTACGTCGTGGTCACCTTCGAAAGACGCCAGCCGGTTATGGTGTACTATCATCGGCTTTCCCCTCGGAATCTTGCTTATTCGGTAGATGACATCGTTGATCTTCTCCATGATGAGGTATGGACCTTCCCAAAGCTGCTGCAATTTGGGAGAACAACCTTTTCGCTTCTTGGGATTATACAGCCATACTTTGTCGTTCTTCTTAAAGCAACCCTTTTCGGCTTGTGTATCGTACCGTTTCTTCATTCGGTCGCTAGCGATCTGAAGGTGGGAACGGACCAACTCATGTACATCGTCCATTCTTCTTCGTAATTCGATCACATAATCTTCACCTGCTACATCTTCTCCAGGTCGACACCCAAATTCTAGATCACAAGGTAGTCGCATTTCGCGTCCGAATAGGACTCTGGCTGGTGTCTGGCCCGTTGATTCGTTAACAGCAGATCTGTAGGCCATTGTGAAGAACGGAAGGTATTGGTCCCAGTCTCGCTGATGATCGGACACCATCTTTGTCAAATACTTGCCAACTGTCCTATTCATTCGTTCTACCATACCATCCGATTGCGGATGATACGCGGTAGTTCTTGTTTTCTTCATGCCTAGTCTATCACATATTCCTTGGAATAGATCACTTTCAAAGTTCCTGCCTTGGTCACTATGGATCTCCAAAGGCACTCCAAATCGGCTGATATATTCTTGGATCAACTTATCTGCAACGGTGGCGGCCTTCTGGTCTGGAAGTGCGTAAATCTCGACCCACTTAGTGAAGTAATCCATTACTACCAACATGTACTTGCCCCCATTTTCAGTTTCTGGAAATGGCCCTGCAATGTCCAAAGCTATTCTTTCAAACGGGCTTCCAACATTATATTGTCTCATAGGAGCTCTCCTTTTCCGGTGAGGCCCGTTACTCGTAGCACAAATAGTACATTTCTTACACCAGTCTTTTACGTCGTCGGAACTGTTCATCCAATAAAACCGTTCTCGAATTCGCTGAAGGGTTTTCCTTACACCAAAATGCCCTCCCGATGGACTGTCGTGTAACTGACGAAGTACTTCGGCTATTCTGCTCTTTGGGATCACCAACTGTCTTCTTTTCTCTGAACCGTCATCATTTTCCAGGACTCGTTTGAGCAAGCCATCTTCGATGATAAATGAGTCCCACTGGGCCCAATACGTCTTAACTACTGAGCATAGGTTTGATATTTCCTGCCAAAGTGGTCGACGGTTTTCCTCTTTCCATTTTCGGATTTTCTGTATAACTGGATCTCTCTCTTGTTCTGCCCTTATCTTAGTAGGCGTCCAGTCGTCGTTGACAATCGTCGTTCTTAGCACTGCTGCTTCCTTGGATTCCGTTTTGTTGCAGTGGGAACACTCTGCTGGGCATGGCCTTCTGGAAAGAGAATCAGCGTTTCTGTGGCTAACTCCGGCCCGGTGCTCAATCTTAAAATCGTATTCTTGGAGTCGTTCGATCCACCTGGCTATCTGACCCTCTGGATTCTTAAACTGCATCAACCACTTAAGGGCGGCATGGTCGGTTCGGATTAGAAACTTTCTGCCATAGAGGTATTGATAGAAGTGTTCTACTGATTTCACTACTGCCAGAAGTTCTCTTCTTGTGACGCAATAATTCCGTTCAGGTTTTGAAAGAACTTTACTAAAATATCCGAGAACTCGTTCCTGTCCTCCTTGAATCTGAGACAGCACTCCTCCAATTCCCACATTACTTGCATCCGTATCTAAGATGAACTCTCCTTCTGGCAGTGGATACCCTAAAATTGGTGCTGTTATTAGATGTTTTTTTAAGGTCTCAAAGGCATTTTGGCAGTCTGTATCCCAGCGGTATTCTCTTGCTTCCTCTGTAAGTCGCGTTAATGGCTTAGCGATATCTGCAAACTTCTTAATAAACCTCCGGTA
This sequence comes from Diabrotica undecimpunctata, assembly GCF_040954645.1. Classification (NCBI taxonomy): domain Eukaryota; kingdom Metazoa; phylum Arthropoda; class Insecta; order Coleoptera; family Chrysomelidae; genus Diabrotica; species Diabrotica undecimpunctata. The sequence goes on from NC_092810.1 coordinate 114,968,918, forward strand.
GTAAGTACATAGTCCAAGAAAACTTCTCACTTGATGTTTGTCAGTTGGTTTTGGCCATTCCTTAATGGAATCGATTTTTCCCTTATCCACGGCCACTCCTTCTTTACTGACTATATGACCCAGATAATTGACTTTACCTTGAAATAGCTGGCACTTCTTGGGGTTTAGCATCAATTGGGCAGCTTTAAGTCGATTAAAAACGTTTTCTAAATTCCTCAAATGATCTTCGAATGTCTCCCCCAAGACGATTATGTCATCTAAATAAACCAGGCATGTTTTCCAAGATAACCCTCTCAACACATTTTCCATAAGCCTCTCAAATGTCGCAGGAGCATTACAAAGTCCAAATGGCATAACGTTGAATTGCCACAATCCAGATCCTGTGGTGAAGGCTGTCTTTTCTTTATCGACTGGGTCCATTTCTACCTGCCAGTATCCAGACTTCAAATCTAAAGTAGAAAACAATTTACTTCCAGCCAATGTGTCCAATGTGTCATCGATCCGAGGCAGAGGATAACTATCTTTCTTGGTAACGTTGTTCAGCAAACGGTAATCCACACAGAACCTCGTCGTTCCGTCTTTCTTCTTAACCAGGACCACCGGAGAGACCCATGGGCTCGTAGAAGGTTCTATCACCCCGTCTTTCTTCATTTCCTGAACAATCGTTTCAGCTTCCTCTCTCTTCGCCTGTGGTAATCGTCGAGCTGTTTGACGAATTGGCTTAGCATTACCAGTATCAATTTTATGCTTAACAACGGTAGTTCTTCCCGTCTTTCCTCCTTTCGGTACGAAAATATCACGATACTGCCGCAGAAATTCCCTTAATTTCCTTTTCTCCATCTGATTTAGAGACTGTCCTGCAACTGCAACCATTTGGTCGAATTTGTCGTTGGAATTATCAGATGTTGTCGCCTGACGGATTATGGATGTCACAGGTACACAAGTTCCTACTTTTGTCTCTTTCTTTATGGTCACTGGGTAGTCGTTGACATTGATAAGTCTCACAGGAATTTCTTTAGCCGAAGTCACCAATTCCTTTCCAATTATGATTCCACGGCCAACCTCATCGTCGTGGTTCCAAGGCTCCATCATAACAGGTCTCCCTTCGTCCACAATTCCCTGTAGCCGCGCTACTATGATCGTTTCGCTTCTCGCAGGCACGACTGTATCTTCTGTAATGGCTGCTTGCACAGTGTTGTCATTATGTGGATGGAGAAATACCTCCTCGTTGCCAACTTTGATTACCTTATTCTTAAAATCCAATTGGAATCCATGCATATTCATTACGTCCATTCCTAATATAACATCCTCTTCCATGTCAGCAACTATAACAGTATGGACGAACTTTTCTGCTCCAATTCCCAATTGTACCTGGATTTCTCCATGAATGTTGGCATTTTCACCTGTAGCGGTCCGAAGTCGCAACCTCGTTGGTAACAGTTTCTTACGGCTGTTTATAACTGTTGGACGTATAATGGTTCTGGTCGCTCCGGTATCCACCAACAACGTATGTCTTTTACCATTTATTTCTCCATCTACATATACACTATCTTCACGACATTTCAAAGAAGCTATTAGTATGAGAGGGTCTTTGGAAAAGTTTTGGGTCGAAGCTGCCCCCCTAAGGCTGACCCGTTCTAGTTTTCCTGATGGTGAGTTTCTTGATTTGCGTCGTACCTAGGGTGTCTACAGGAGCTTCGTACGTGTCCTATTTCGCCACAATTCCAGCATCTGATGGTCTTCGTTTTCTTATATGTCATGCTTTTCATCATATTAACGAGCTGGTCAAGTTTATCTTCATCTCCTTCCTCTTTTACAGTCCTAACTTTACTGTACCCGCCAGAGGCCTGCGTAGCTGACTCGTATTCGAGGGCGGCGGATAAGACATCAACCAGCGTCTTGTGACGAGCTAATCGTAGTGTTCTCTGCATTTCATGATCACGAAGACCATCAATAAACGTTTGAACGGCCAATTTTTCCATCATGTCTTCGGGAGCTGTTGGATAAGCATATCGTACTAATCTGGCAATATCTACCTCATATTCTTGAAGAGCCTCATCTTTCTTCTGTCTACGATTTTTAAGCTGCGACTGATATACATGCTCCAAATGTTCGTGGCCATATCGCATATTTAACCTCTTCTTCAGTTGTTCGAAATCATCGGTCTCCTCTACTGCTATGGTCTGAAGCACATCTAAGGCATCTCCTCGAAGAGCGATAGTCAGGTTTATAGCCTTTTCTTTTTCAGACCATCCATTCGCTCTTGCAGCTGATTCGAACTGTTTCATGTAGTTGTTCCATGACGATTTTCCGTCGAAAGTTGGGACTTTGACATGCACAGAACTTCCACTTCCTTCAAATTTCGGCCGTGTTTCCAACTTACATTTCGTCTCGTCTTCTTTTATCTCTACTCTAATTGGATTGTTTCCTCTCTCTGCTGTCCCTGTTTCCTCCATCTTCCTTTCCATCTCTTTCCATATCTTTTCTTCGAAGGCCAACATATCGGCAGCAACTTGGTTTTTTAACGAAGACACTCTATCGTCAAGAGCAGACATCTCAGAAGTGACTTTAGAGATATTAGCAGAAACTTTGCTTTCCAGAGAAGAAATCTCGTTAGAAACTTTGCTTTCTAAAGAAGCGATGTCGCCGGAAACTTTCGAAATATCGCCAGAAACTTTGTTCTCTAATGATGCGATATCACCGGAAACTTTGTTCTCTAATGATGCGATGTCACCGGAAACTTTGGAAATCGACGAGAGGACAGCATCTTCAAATATATAAGTCTCTGGATCTAGTCCTTCTTCTAGCAAAGCGTTCTTTAGTCGTTGGACTAACTCAGCCTTTTTTCCGGTAGAAGCTAATTCTCTGTCTTCAAGATGTCTTCTTAAATTAGTCACTGTCAGCTCATAAATCGTAGCCATTTTCACAATTTATTTTATATCACACTTGTATTATTATTATAAGTCTAATTTATGTTCGATCCCACTTCTGACACCATTTGTTGTGAATTTATTAATTGTTATGTCTTTAATTTATAATGTCTTTACTAATTTATTATATTGTTCCTACTTTAATTTATTAAAAGGCACGATAATTTATATAAGTTTATTTCTCACTAAATAATACACATAATTTATTTAGGCGAGCGTAACATAAATATCGCGAGCGCGAATCTTCTTTATTAACTGTCCCTTCCAAATAAAATGTCCTTTATATATGCCATTGCCTTTACGCTAGAATCATCGAACAGCCTTCTCGATTAGCCGGCGAAATTATAACGGTAAGGCAAACGGGTATTTTTACATCGGCTCGACCGTTTCTGGAAGGTCCTTTCAGGTAAATTTCTGCCGGCTAATAGAATACTCTCGTAAAATCTAAAAACAGAACAGCATTAGTCATAATATGTACGGTTATTTTAGGCCAGGATAATTATCGTAACAGTATTATGTCTATCATAAAATGTTTTTTAGTCAATATTACTTCTTGAAAATGGCATGGATTTCCTGCCGAAACGTCGAAAAAATATATAAAAATGCCTTAGTATCAAATCAAATTTTTTTATGAACCTAAGTCCAAGAAAATCCACTAAAATATATATATATATATATATATATATATATATATATATATATATATATATATATATATATATAAATCTGTATTTGTTTATATTTTCATTTATGGGGAAAATAAATAAAGATGATTTAGTAATAAACTTTCATGAAATAACAATACATTTAACTGTACACAATACACAGTGCGATTATAAACTTCATATCTAGAGGTCAGTAAAACTAAATTCGAAGATAATTTATTATTAAATATACCAAGATCGTATTAATGGAATTGTCATTGCAGAAATAAAAAAAGTATTTATCTACTTTAGAATGCCAAATTTATATAACCTTTTATTTCCTATTTACTTACAGTATACGAGAGAAAGAGGTAAGTATTCAGCTTAGCAGTAAAAAAGGTAAAGTTTAGGATATAAAATGCATTTATGTCTCGACAAAATCTTTCACTTAGCTAAATGTTTTTCCAATAACAGAATATCGTGCTGAAAGTACGACACTGCACTGTAACACGCATACGCTTATAAATTGCCACTTTTAAACAGATTGAATATATTAGATCGATTTTAATTTTTAAGCAGTACTTTCTAAGGTATGATTTAATACACACGAACCGACTTCTTGACACCAGGAAAATTCAAATCAGAAACAACGTCAACGCCAAAATTAATAACCAATTAATAGAGCCTATGGCAGACAAGAGAGGCACAATTCACTGAGCTGTCTTCCTGATTAGCCTTAGCCCGAACACGAACTTACTAAAAATGACACAAAAATCCCGGTCTGAGTTACAAAGTCATCATCAATGGAATTCTAACTCTTCGTGACTCTTTGCCGCATTTACTGTTGTCTTCCATATTTGTCAGTCCTGTGTCACTTTTCTTATTGCCTTACTTTTCATTTGGTCCAGATCCTCTCTGACTGCATCTTTCCACCTTCTTCTAGACGGTCATACAGACCTTTTCACATTTGGTCTTTCCCAAAAACATATTGTTCTTAGATATTTAAACTCTTTAACCACTTCGAAGTTATGATCGTTTCTATTCATATTTTACATTATTCGCCGTCGCTCTTGTCCTGAAGCTACCATCCATTCGTTTTCTCTTTATTTAATTTTATGCGGCTTCTTCAAAGCTCAAGAAAATATCATTAACTTTTAATGTTGATTATGCTCCTGCATCTAAGTTATCGGCAAAGGCGAGAAGGATCTTTGCTCTCCGAGCAGCTATGTCTGGTTTGATTTTCGGATAAGAAAGAAGAAGAAATAGCAATAGCGCTGAAAAGTATTAAACTAAGAAACGCAGCTGGTCCAGAAAACCCACAAGTTCCAGCGAGTATGATATGGTTTCAACAAAATGGAGCACCACCTCACTACCAAATCCATGTCCGGCAGTATCTCAATTAAATATTTCCAAATCGGTGGATAGAGAGACGAGGATCGATGGAATGGCCACCACGATCCCCCGATTTGACGCCATTAGACTTTTTCTTATGGGGATATGTGAACAGTATTGTATACAAAACTAAACCCACTGACTTAGCTGACTTACGAAGACGAATAACGCTTGCGATTAGATCGATCACATCTGAGATGTTGAGTAACGTTAAAAGGAATTTCTATTCGTTAGGGTTTTGCCAAGATGTTCGTGCGGAGCATTTTGAACTTCTCCTATATTGACATTATTGTTTAGATTTGTACTATTTAGAAGTTTTTGAATCTGTCGTACCGACTTTCGGATAATAGATAATTTTCTTTTCTAAATGTGAATTTTACTGAATATTTCCAAAACAGTCAAAGATAGGTATAGAACATTGTATTCAAAAAATGTCTAAAATGATCTGAGGAATCTAAAAATTAATAATTATATAGGGTATTCTATTTCAAATAAGCAAATTGATATTGGCCACCGTTATCTGATACACACCGTATAAAATGTTTTTATGGAAAAAATGCGCATCTATAAATACTAATCGACGTGTTTGACCGTTTTTTCGAATACTCCATCATTTATTTATTAGATAATTTATTCCATTTGGCTGACACACAGTGTATGTAAGAAATATTTAAATTGTAATTTGTTGCTAACTTCGATTTTAGTGAATCATTATATCTTTATTGTTGATATTATGTGGCTTTAAAATTGCAAATATTTTAGCGCTGCATTTCTGGATGGCTGCGAATGTTTCTGTATATAAACATAAATATTTTGAATGAACATAGACGAAATAAAACCTTTTTATTTTTTTAATATTGTCACTGGATAGGTACTAAGCAGTGGTTGCTACGAGTATATTATGCAAACAGAAAATAATGCGCAAAAATTGCATATTCATGACTCTCCCTTCTCCGTTCAGTAAATCAATACATGAGAATTGTGCATTGAGCACTTTGCAGAATTAAACTGAGGTAATATTTGGCTTAAAAAAATAAGAATATTATTAACAGTCGTTCTTCGGTCTATGTACTCTCTAAACTAAATGAGTTTTCGAATTTTTTGGGTAAACAATAATAATTGTAATATATGTAAGACGGTTTTTAGTCTTTAGTAAATAATTATTTACTTAATAAAACCCAACCCTAATTTGGGTAAAATTGGATGGTTTTCACCATAGTCGTCCGATTTTTTTTTATGAAAAGGGTTCTCTTCAGTTCCCTTAATACGGGATGTTTTGAAATCTTTATTTCTAAATGATCCATAAAAATATCTGATAGCAATGGGCTTAGAGGATTACCCAATCTAAGTCCTGCACTGTTATTTGTATATATTTGATTATTAAATTCAAAGTAGTCCTGGTTTATACAAATTTCAAGAATATGTACAATTTTAGATGTAATGATTGGATTAGTAATATTATGGTCTAAAAGGTTTTTTACTAGAACAAAAGTTTCTGTAGGAGGAATACTAGGAAAAAGATTTTTTACATCAAATGAACTTTTTAAATCTGAATAAAAACAAAAAAGTTAAGTCGTACGACCAGAAGAAAGAAAAGAAAACCAAATTTATGAGGATATCAAAAACCCAAAATAATGAAGAAAGCCTGATAATTAACGGTAGTGCTTTAGAACAAGTTGAAAACTACCACTATCTTGGCACAATAATTAATCACACAAACGATTATTCCAAAGAAATCAAAGTTCGAATTGAGAAAGCACGTACAAACTTCAATAAAATGAGAAAGGTACTTTGTGCAAGAGAACTAAAATTGGACTTGAGAGTTAGGCTGGCAAGGTGTTATATTTTCTCGACTCTGCTTTATGGGATAGAAGCATGGACACTTAACGCGTCGACTGCTAAAAAGTTGGAAGCATTTGAAATGTGGGTGTATAGAAGAATCCTGAAGATATCATGGACCGAGCATGTAACAAACAACGAAGTCAAGAAGAATCAACAAAAGAACGGAAGTATTGGAAACCATCAAGACACGAAAGCTGCAATACCTGGGGCATGTTATGCGTAATGAGAGATACAACCTACTTCAATTGACTATACAAGGGAAAATCCAGGGCAAGAGAAGTGTAGGAAGAAGAAGAATCTCATGGTTGCGTAACTTGAGGGAACGTTACGGATGCACATCAATTGAACTATTCAGAGCAGCAGCATCTAAGATCAGAATAGCCATGATGATTGCCAACCTCCGTCGCGGTAGTGGCACGTGAAGAAGAAGAAGACGTACGAACTAAAGTCACCTGATTTACTTTTTACGGAAACATTTTCGGACGTTTGTTTTGAGCATTACTTGGTAGCCTTTTATAAAAAAAGAACAGAGATTATAAAAGAACATTACCACTAATTTTTTAATACCTCTGTAATCAACAACTTACAAACAACTTGCGAAGAAATAAGCAACACAAAAGTAAATTTCTTTTTCTATAAATTTTGTTAAAATTCCTGGTAAACATCTTCTTCTTCTTTTTCTTCTTCTTCTTCTTCTTGTAGTGTCTATCCGTTTCGGATGTTGGCGACCATCATGGCAATATGTATTTGGCAAACTGTTGTTCTGAAAAGATTTGTGGTTGTGTTGAATCACGTACGTAAATTTTTCAGCCTTCTCCTTCCTGGTCCTCGTTTTCTTTCTACTTTTTCTTCTAGAATTAATTAATTAATTGCAGTAACTCATATCTTTCGCTGTTCCTCATGATGTGACCGAGGTATTCCATTTTGTCTGTTTTTATTGTGGTTAGCAACTCTTTTCCTTTTTGCATTGGTAGTAATACGTTCTAGTTAGTAACGTGGTCGGTATAGGATATCTTTAGGATTCGAAGAGAAAGCCACATTTTGAAAGCCTTAATTTTCTTGCAAGTAGCGTATGTGAGAGTCCACGACTTAACTCCGTACAATAGTATAGGAAAGATATAATATCGCAGTAATCTGATTTTTATGAGTACTGATACATGACATTTGAATAGCTTAGTCATTTTTTGAAATGTAGATCTTTCTTTCTCCATCCTACATTTTCTTTCTAGGGAATGTACCCAATTTTCATTGACGTTCGTACCAAGGTAGGTGTATGTTTTTACTCTTTTTATTAGTTGACCGTTCACACTGATTCTTTCAATTTGCATATCTCTGATTCACTTCTGTGATTCCATTCATTAATTCCTGGGGAACTTTATAACTGTCAAAATTCTCTACTGGTCATTGAAAGATTTCTTAGAGTATATGTTAAACAATAAGGGTGATAGTACACATCCCTGTCGGACTCCACGTTTGATTTTGATATCATCGAATTTCCCCTGCCTCTGTACATATAGACGATGTTTGATTCTAGTAAAGATTGCTAAAGAATCTTAGATCACATGTGTTTATTCCAATATTTGTTAATATCTCCATAATCAATGATTATTTTAATTATTGAAACACGCATATATATCGCAATTCACATCCCTACATCGTTGAAATAGCATTTGTATGCAAAAAAGAGCCTCTCTCATACCCACTGCGTTCCGAAAACCAAATTTTTAAAGTTATTTCTAAAGATCATAAATCAAAGGATATATTATATCCTTTGATGTATAATTTTTAGAAATAACTTTAAAATGTGACTCATTAAGCTGATGGTCCGGAAATCATTGCAGTATACGCATTTTGTTTTCTTTGTTAGAACAATAAACGTTGACTTCTGCCATGATCTTGATATTACTCCGTTTAAATATATGCCATTGAATATTTTTGTTAGTCGGTGTTATGTGGCTTTATTAGTTCAGCATATGCATTGTTAACTCGAGGAGCTTTGCCATCTTCTGGTTGTAATATTGCTTTTTCTACTTCATCTGATTTGATTGGTAGGTGGACATTACATACCTATGTAGGACAAAGGTTGTTCGGACCTATTAACATAAAAGAGTTCTTGTATGTATTTGGTTCATATGCATTTTTCTTGATTTTTATCTGTGATGATGTTTCTCTGTTGATCTTGCAGTTTACTAGCTATATTGGATTTTTGAAGACCAGCTGCCTGTTTGATCTTTTTATGCATATTTAATGTTTAGTATTTTTGTTCCATGGCAACAGAAAGGAATATACATCGACGGAGAAAGATTAAACCATCTACGTTTTGCAGACGATATCGTGCTTCTGTCAGATAATCTGGGAGAGATCAAAGACATGATCCAAGAACTGAATGACATACTACAAGAAACTGGGCTGTAGATAAATTTCGAGAAAACCAAAATAATGACCAATATGGTTTCCAGCGAAGAGATACAGATCATTAACAACAAGGTAGAATTAATCGATAAATAAACATACTTGGGTCATGAAATTAGAATAACCAGAGACAGCCAAACCTGCGAGCTAAATAGACGAATCACGTTGGGGTGGGCGGCATATGGAAGCCGACAAAAACAAATACCCCAAGTCACCTGAAAAGCAAGGCATTTAACCAATGCATCTTACCAGTCTTGACCTACGGAGCAGAGACCCTAACTTAAACAAAAGCTACTGCCGAAAAACTGAGGGTAACACAAAGGCGAATGGAGAGATCAATGCTGGGCCTGACCTTGAAAAATCGCGTGAGAAATGAGGAGATACGCCGACGAACTGGCGTAGACAATATTATACTGCAAATCAATAAACAAAAGTGGAGGTGGGGTGGAGATGTTGCTAGAATGGAAGACGGAAGATGGACGAAGAGATTATTGGAGTGGAGACCAAGAGCCGACAAGCGAAGTCGAGGCAGACCACCCACCCGATGGACCGACGACCTAACGAGAATAGAAACAAACTGTATTGCAGCAGCTAGAGATAGAGAGAACTGGAGACCTATATCCAACTGGTTTGGAGGAGGCCTATATCCAACAATGGATGTGAAAATGGGACTGGATGATGATGATGATGATGATTTTTGTTCCAACAACTCTATCTCTCCACACTGTGTTTTTAAACAGTTTCTTTTGGCCTTTAGTATTTCGGTTTTTATTTGTCTCTTAATATTTTTGTTTTGTACATTCTTTTGTTATTCTTTGATGTTCTTCTTTCTTCCATAAGTTGCAGTATATTGTCATTCATCCAACGTTTCCTCTTCTCTTTATTTTCTATTAGATATTCTTCTCTGATCTTGTTAAAAGTGTCACATATATTCTGGAGTGATTCCTCTGGATATATTCTGGAGTGATTCTTCTGGTTCATATGTTTGCTCCATGCCACTTAGATTTTCTAAAAGAATCCTCCTTTGTTTCCTCATCTTTTCATAATACATTTTTTGTTAATATTTTTTTTTTGAAACCTTTTTAAATGTAAACCTAAATTTACCAATAACATAATCTATAAATATATAATCTAGTTTCAAAATATAAAATTTAGCAATTCTTCATCCTAATGTTGACTACAGAATATTTTGAAAATATTTATTTTATTTTCTTTATTCAAAAAAGTCGGAATTTTTAGAAGCCATGTCAATTACTTTCCTTGAGTCTCGAGAAACAACTGCGATTCAAAACTCAGTGAAATTGGTGCCCCAACTCCTAAGAAAAATATGTAAAATCTCACTATTTACCGGAGATGTAATGCTGACAATTGCAGAACTTCAACTTCTAGTACAGTTAGACCATCAAGTTAATCCGTATACAACAGGAAGGAATTCTAAAAAGTTTGTCAATGTCGAAAGTGCAGAAATATTATTTGCATATATAAGCTTAAGAAAGGCACAAAAAAAATTGCGAAAATATCAGAATTGGGCGACGAGAGGTTTAAGGTTGAGGTTTTTACATTAAAAGTAATTGTTATTGTTATACTTACAACAAACAACTTTTGAAGAAAATAAGCAACAGGAAATTAAAAAATACTTTCTCTCAATATCTATTAAAAAACGTGTATTTATCCATTTTTTTAAATATCAAGATTATGAAACCATTGAATACCTAAACTAAGTAAAGAAAAAGAGATATACACGTACTTTTATAACTATTTACAATATTTTCTTAGAAAATAGATCACCATCGGTTTACTTAATCTAAACCTTTAAAAAAGTCTTTATTACAACAAAAATTAAAATGTTTATTCTGCTTTAAATATTATATTCTCGGACTAAGTTTATAAACGTTAAACATCATACTGATTGTACTCTCTGATTTCATTAAATCTTTTAATACCGTATCCATGTCTCCCACCCACAATAAACAACAATATTTAGGTTATATTATTGATTTCGCGCGAACCTATAACATAATAACGAACTACAATAAACACAAATTATTTTTCAGATAACTTTTTATTCAGTACTGTGTTTGTAAATAAATATTTTACATTTTATCTGTCGTATAATTTTAATTTATTTTATTTGTCAGTATATCACATTATTAAAATTAATTATTAATTATATTAATATGTATATGACAGTCAAAAGAATAACTGACAATGAAAATAATATCACAATAGACAACTATACTATCTAACGAGTGGATGCCTTTACATATCTCGGCACAGAAATCAATCAGAATAACTCCGTAAGTAGCGAAATTAATGCACGTATTTCCAGAGGGAATCGTACATACTATGCTAATAAAACATTGATGACATCGAAATTATTAGACAAAAGAACCAAAATGACTATCTACAGAACACTGATTAGACCCGTAGTAACCTATGGATGTGAAACTTGGGTAATGACGAAAAAAGATGAAGCCCAACTCAGGACATTCGAGAGAAAAATACTGAGGAAAGTATATGGCCCGTTACAAGAGGAAGATGGCACATGGAGAATCAGGAGAAACGACGAGGTTAATGAGTTAAATGAAGGTTATGACATTGTAAGATTTGTAAAAAGTCAAAGACTGTCATGGCTGGGACATGTGCAGAGACAAAACGATGCAAAAACAACAAAGAAAATGTTACAATGGAAGCCCATAGGAAGGCGAAAAAAAGGAAGGCCCAGAACGAGATGGTTGGATGACGTGGAAGACGACCTGAAAACAATGAACAAAGACAATGGAGAAGAAGGGCACAAGAGAGATCTGAATGGAAGGACATAGCCAGACAGGCAAAGACCCATCCAGGGTTATGATGCCAAAAGAAGAAGAATTAATTATATTAATATATAATTAATATATATATATTTCTTTTCTAGATGGCGCCGTTACCTTATTGGACAAACGGTGGGACTTGTCATCATAGCCTTTTGTATAGATAGATATCCATTTTTTTTATTACATTAAACGTTAATTTACATCATATAACCATTATTATTTTATTTATTTTAAAGTTTGAAAGATTTGTGCTATTGTAAAAAAAATGAATTGGTTATCTTAAACATATCTCAAACCACTTATCGAGAAAATTTATTTTATTAATTTAAACAAGAAATAGTGTTTTACAATAAATAGAGGTATTTAGTTTTCTTACTGCGTAAGGACTTGTCATAGATCTAAGAAACTATCTGAGCGTAGTTTGCTCACAAAATTATCAAATCCAAAAACATTGATTATAGTTTTGAATTCTTAACTTTTTGAGTCAAACTATATTGGTTCACTCGAAGTTGCATAAAACGTATTCACACTTTAAATGCTATAGTTTAGCTTGAAAGCAATTACTATTATCTCACAGTCCACATAAATTTTGAATCGTTTTCAGCTGCAAACTTCCTTCGACTACGAGGAGTATTTCTCGAGTACGGTCAAATGATGTTCGAAATGTAGTATGAACAATCGAAATGTATTCTAGTTTGATTTTTAGAAGCGATTACGGAGTTAGAGTCTGCTGTTAGTAATATATTATACTTTCGTAAATTCAGTACTCTATAATTATTATTTGGTAAAAGGTAAATTGTTGAGAGTTTTGAACGTTTATAGAAGGTTGTGTATTATTTTCAATGTAAGGTAAAATCAGGTCAATTTAATTAAAAGGAATACAAAAGACTTACAATTACATGTGATGACAGAATATTCTTCTTCTTGTAGTGCCTATCCGTTATGCATGTTGGCTACCAGCATAGCTATTCTAATTTTACTGACTGCTCCTCTAAAATATTACGTAGTCGTTAAGCTGTACTAATCTAATAAATTGCGTATCAGGATGCTTACAAGATGTGATATGGAGAAAAAAGATCATGAGAATAGAAGGAAAAACAAGCATATATAATACTTTTATACGACCGATATTAACATCGATCTGTTACAAAAATAATTTAAAATTTCTGTCCTGTAAAATTTCTGTGGCATTTTTAAAGAATGTGTTTTTATGTTTTGTTTTATTATTTTAGCTAATGTAGACGTGAATGGATTCAAAGGCAACAATTTATCTTTATCAATAACGAAATCCTTGTTTTTTAAAGAATTACTTTCTTTTGAAAATTCCAAGAATTGTATCATCTTAATCATTAAGGATTGCGAATCGACCAACTCTTGAGCATTTAACTCGTTTAAATTGCACTTATCTTTTCCCTTAATAAATCGACGAACATATGCAATCACGCGAATTCATTTATGCATCGAGCTATATTTTTCTAAAATATTATTATTATTCAACAAAACGTGCATACAATTTATTGATTGAGGTCTTATCATTTTTAATTCGGGAATTTCGATCAAATCCAAAATCCCTTTTGGCCATGAAGACTGGGTTCGAGATAACCAAGACGGACCGATTTGCCAAATATTATTTTCTAAAAATTCTAAGGGAAGCTGACTGCGCGATAAAAAATCTGCCGGGTTGTCTAACGAAGAAACTTGTTGCCAATGACACCGACTAGTCAATCTTTGTATTTCCGCAACCCGGTTGGCGACAAATGTGCGAAAAAGATACGGCTAGGTATTTATTCAGTGAAGAGTGATTGTCGAGTCCGACCAAAAATAAGTACCGTTGACCTCCATTAAAAGAGAATGCTAAAGCGTCCCATAGAGCCAAGCTAGAAGTAAAGCGCCGCATAACTCCAATCGCGGTTACGATATTGAGCTAATGGGGGCTACGCGAGATTTTGCACAAATCAATCGCACAAAAATATTTCCCTCAGCATCAACAGAACGACAATAAAGACAAGCGCCGTAATCCTTTTCGCTGGCATTGCATAATCCATGAATTTGGATATCGACGGGATTTGGCATTGTGATACGAGAAAATTTTAAATGATAAGTTTTAATTGAGCCTGAAATGACAACCATAAATCGTAAATTTCGAGCAGAAGTGATTTATTACAGGTTACTCCTGATTCCCAGGACATTTGCATAATTATTTTTGCGTACACAATAACTGGGCCAAACAATCTTGAATATACTTGAAATGCCCGAGATATATAACAGAGTATCTTCGCGAGAATTCCATTGAATTCCTAATGCCTTGATGGTGGCATCAGGATCTAGAGACATATGAGTACTCTCAGCGTGTTTATTTTGATTGACTATTAAAGAACTTTCATTTGATGCCTATTTTTGTAGAAGAAAACCGCGCTTTTTTCTCACCGCAGTCAGAAGATTATCGACGTAAAAGTCTCTGTTAAATGCGATAGCTGCGAGAGGATGCGCAAAACCCTCATCTTGAGCTAATTGCTTAAAGGTCCGAGTTGACAAATATGATGCTGGAGCGGTACCGTACGTGACGGTATTAAGAATGTACGTTTTAATTGGCTCTTGTGGATTTTTACGAAACAAAATTTTTTGATAAACTGCGTCATCGGGATGTACGAGAATTTGGCTGTACATTTTTTCTGCGTCGTACGTTGCAAAAGAGGATCTTTGCGTGAACGATTTTCTAGCGAATAAAAACGTTTACAGCGCTATTGTATGGATCACCTGATTTCGATTTTTTGTCAGTAAATGGCCACCTTAGGTGGTATCTCCCATTAATATATCGAGTAGTGTGACACTCGTAATGCTCTTCGCATGCTTTTTCTTCCGGTGACAAAACTTTGATGTATGGAATTTATTCCATTTCCCAGAAGCGATTTAAATTGAGGTCCGACATTGGACTATTTCCAACAGTTGAGTTCTTTGGAGAACAGCATTAGGCTGATGTTTCAACGATATTTGACCTACACTGAGAAGTTTGTAAAATAATTGTATTCCCAAAAAAGCATCTACTTTTGCGGGTTCGCAAAATTCAGGATCAGCTAACACGATATTTTTTGGTATTTCGAGTTGAGTAGGATTTATTTGAATCGAAGGCATTGTTTTGCTGATTTGTGATACAATCAAAAATTCAACATTTTTTTGAAATTTTCTAAAAAGCGATTTGATTGTGGCATGTGCAGAATTTGTTATTTTAGTCGGTAAATCGTCTACCCCGGAAACTGTGATATTAACGGGCTTTTGATCTAAATTGAAAAATTGAGCCACGGAATCGGTAATAAAATGTGCTGGAGAACCTGCATCCAAAAACACTCGACAAGTTTTGGCTTTTCCGCGACTGTTTACGATATCTACCACTGCGGTAGCTAATAGTACTTCCGTGGATACATGAGCGTGCAAATTTACGCTAGCACTAGGTGTATCCGTGTTTGTATTTTTATTGTTATTCGAAGCTTTTTTTGGTTTATCGATATGTAACAAACTATTATGTTTTTGATGACAAATGCGACAGTTGGAAGCGGTACATTGTAAGACGCGATGATTTTTGCGTAAGCAATTAATACACCATATGGTTTTTTAGCAACTTCATAACGTTCAACAGGCGATAACGATGTGGATTCGGGCGTGCATGATTTGGACGCTGAATTTAAAATTCGACACTGAAAAATAAAATTACCTGTTTCTGCATACATAATTTGGATGCTGGGTGTAATTAAAATGTAAATGGAAAGTCAGGTAATAAAATTCTAGAGATTAAGCTTGATAAGGTTTATTTGTCACTTTGAAATAAATACGACATACATTTTACGAAATGGAATCGATCGATACAGTTAGTTTGATACTCATGTATCCTATTTCTAACGAACATAATTTTTTTTCTACTCTTTGGATCTTTCCATTACTTTCACTATTACAGACACTATTAATTTTAATGTAAGTTTCAGTTTGAAAATTTTTTAAAACATCAATAAAATGGAAAATATTTGGATGAGCATGGTAAAAATTATCATTAAAACGCGAGTGGAACGATTCACAAGCATTAGTTGTTAATTGTAAACTCTCACTCATCGCAGCCCACATCTCCGACGGAAATGTTGCGTGGTCGCTAATGTAGTTGTCCAATAAGTAGTCGGAAAACTTTTCAATTTTTGAATCCTTTGGTTGAATAGCCATAAAATCATATATGAAAGATTCTTCGACTTCTGAGGGAGGTAAAAATGGCAGCCCAAAAATATATTTCAGCCATTTAGATATTTCACTGTCTGCCAATTTATATTCCCGAATTAAGCCACAACCACCGATATTACGATACCAAGCTTGCATAAGATGAAAACGGCACCCTTTAATGTGCACATTCCATTTTTTACCAATTTTGAATTTTAGACCAATTACTTCACATTTGCGTTTCAAAACATTAAATAGTTTTATATAGGTTTGTTCCGATTTGTCGGGAAGTAAACAATGACACAATGGTATATAATGTCCATTGATAAATACATGTATGGTAAAAAATTGCTTGAAATATTGAGCACAGTAACTAAATGTACCGTCCATATAAATCGTTTCACTGCCGCACAGAAAACGCATGTTAGTGTTACACGAGAAGATGATAATGTTAGAACTTAGTTCAACCGCAAATATAAAATTCTCGTCTTTAAGTGTTTTGATATTCATAATATTTACCGCAGCAATAGTTTCTTCTTTACTTTTGGGCAGTTTCGGTTGAGCCATTCGCCCTTCACTGTATATTTGATTTCGTATTAAATTAACGTCTTTAACAGACATGTGGCTCAAGCAATCTACATTTTCTTTCAACGCACTATGTATGATTTTGAATGGCCTTTCGGTCAAATTATCCTTAGCCTTCCTTTTGGCACTGCTACGCACAATCTGTCTATTAAGCGTCTTGATATCACACTCGAGATTATGTTCTAGATTACTTCGGATCACTAACTTTTCTGGCCCTTTCGTGAATATCTTCGCTTTATACGACCGTTTTACGCATCTCCAATACGTTTCTTCCGATTTTAGTACTTTATCTTGAGAAAAAGTAAAACTGTTCACTTTGAGCAAAATTTTACCACGATTATACTTACTAACGTTGAAATTTCCATGTTCACTTTTCACTATTCTCTGACAAACTAATAACTAGTAACTAAGTAAATTTCAATGACCATTATTAAACCCTAATTATATCTAATATCTGGTACCTGCGATAATCCTTCCGGCAGCGTCCAAAACAAGGGTACTTTTAAGACCCTCAGGTACTTCAGCGTCGAAAACATGCCCGCCCGTGGATTCACGGCAGGAATTTACATAATGCTCACCCTCACAAAAAATACAATTATTTTGTGAAGCAGTTGCAGTATAAGTTAGTTGATTTTGCGAATGCAGAGTCATATTCGACGATTTTGCTTTATTTGGTGGAGGATTTTTGATAGTAGATTAGTGAGATCGCATGTATTCGAGTTGAGTTTTTCTATTTAAAAACGACATCATTTGTTTCATTGTTGGATTTTAATCTTTTAATAGATTTCTGGAAACTAAAATCTACTCAAAACTTTAAAAATTACAACTATGATTCTAAATAAAATCGAAAAATAATGTGAACTAAATTATAATGAGACGGAACAATGGAGTTACTACGTTATTAACCCTTTGTCGATTATAATTTATTATTTTGCTGTTACCGTACACTAAATTACGTCTGGTTTTAGCATTTCTCATTATTGCTTAAAAACTACCAGCTATACATACCTACTATCTTCTTTGTTGTTTAATATCGCGCTCTTGAACTTAATAGTATTTTATTTTAATGTCGACGTATTTTACGGTGAAATTCTAATGTATATGACGTTTTATGATGGTCGTTATTTGTTATTTATAGTCGACATCTTTAGTCGTAAAACATTTTAGGTATTTAATTTTTTAAAAACAATTTTCTTTCTCTGCATTATCTTGTACTTTCAGATGAAACGAAACATTTTTATTCAACGAAATATCGCAACGACATAATAAATACGGGTTACAACCTACAATTCAAATATATTTTTAAATTGAAAATAGATTGTTATCTTTTACGGCTGTGAAATGGTTTCACTAAAGAGTCCAGCAACTATTTTGTTGCCGGCGAAATAGGAACTGAATTTAATTTCAAAAATGTTTTTTTCGTAGAAGCTCTAATTTTAAAAATAGCTTTACATAAGAAAAAGTAATGTTTCCACTTCCATATGAAGGGTACAGGGGAAAAGGCAGCTTAGTCAAAAAAAAAAAAAAAATTTTCAGGAGAAAGAAAAGAAAATTTGAAACGATAAAAATCCTTTGCTTTTTATATTTTTAGCTAAATATTTTTATATATTTATTTCGATATGCACTTTTTATAAATAGCTGAAATAATGTTATGATTTAATTTTAATTTCGTAGTTAGAAATTTTGTAATTAAATAAAATGGACTGAGTTGGTTCTTTCTCTGAACAGATCAAAAAAAAATTATTTTTATTATTTTTTTATTTTGTAAGGCATTTCTATATCACATTAAAAGAACAAACCAAGCTAGAAAATACTAATTAAAGTTAATCTGATTTTGATTTTCGGAAACATCATCGGGCTCAGATGGTAACTTAGGCTGATTGGCAGAAAGAAGTTGGTTGTAGTACTCTTTAGATCCCTCTTCTTTAGAGAATTTTATTAAAACTTTTAGATCAGCACACTTTTCTTTGGGCAAAGGTATAAGCAAAGGTATAATATGCATAGGTGACGATCGCATAAAACGCGTGAAAACTTTTAAATACCTTGGCACCACAATCAATGACCAATCGGATCCACAACAAGAGATAAAACCCGAATACAAATGGCAAGACAAGCTTTTGTGAAATTCAGACCGCTCCTATGTAATCAAAAACTAAATTTTGAAATACGCTACAGAATGGTCAAGTGCTACATACTTGCTTTATGGCATGGAAACGTGGACTTTGAAAAAAACATATATCAACAAACTTGAAGCATTTGAAATGTGGTCATTGAGAAGAATGATGCGCATACCTTGGGTAGATAGAGTTCGAAACGATGACGTTCTTAAGAGAGCCGGCGTGGAAAGAGAACTCTTTGAATTAATTAAAAAGCGCAAGATTGGTTACCTTGGGCACATATTGAGAGGAGCAAAATATGAAATACCACAGTTAATCCTACAAGGGAAGATCGAAGGTAGACAGAAATACACAATACAGGCGAGCTGTGTCACGCCGCCAAGAACAGAATTCTAGTAATGAGATAGTCGCCTACGCACTTTGGTGTATTGCATGTTAAGAAGAAAAATAAGCGTTTGGTAGAGCCGATTGCGTTCTTGAAGATCAGTTACCTTTGATTTCCCCTTCTGGTTCTTCCGTTACTAAGGACGACGTAAAAGATCGGTTATATGTTTTCCTGTGATTCACGGTTTTGCATTTTGTGTCAAAAAATAGTAACTGTTTTCGTTGCCGAATAGGAAAAGAAAATTTCTTTTTGTACAACTTGGAGGACAAAAATGTACCCAACTCTTTAAACATAATTTGTTCACATGATACAACAACAAACGGATGTGGCTTGATTCGCGCGGCTTCTATATCCTCTCTCCAGCTATCTGGGGTTTTAGCCTTTGCACTTTTGGTGATCAATCCCATATTTTTGTCCGGTTCCATGAGGGAATGGCCACTGGGTAAGTAATTGTCACAATGTCAAATCTTTTTATTGTAGCAGTTACGTAGTGAAAGAACTGGATAATAGGGTCATTTTTGTTTTGTCCTCAGCAAGAGTTGGCAAACACATAAAGTTTTTTAACATCAGGATCCAGGTAGGTGTTAAAACAATGATAGAGAATGGAGGCAACGCCATCTGGCCCATTTTTGCGATGGTTTGGTCATACGTGTACATGCTTGAAACACGATTTGACAAAATATGAATATTAAAAATATAGAATGACAGCTATATTCTAAAGTACACTTCAACAGAAGTTATATTTGGAGTAGGGAGTTTTTTCGAAATCTATAGCGGTAGCTTCTAGAGTGACTTTCTAGCTTCAGTTTTTGCACGCCTTTTCAATTCATAAAACCAATCGGTCTTCTTCAAATGGAGTGCCTTTTCAAATTCTAGCTTCCTCATATTGTTCTCTAACTTTACTTTTTTATTATTACTTTTTGAAGTGGCAATTTTCCTATCAAGCTCAATAATTTTGGCTTTCTGCTTGTCACACCAACAGCACGTTTCAGTTCGTGGGTAACCGAAAGAGATGTTAAACTCTGACACAAATATTTGCCTGAATGTTTCATAACACATCTCAAATTCTTCAAATTCATCAAAGAGTTCTCTTATGGGAGATAGCTTATCGTACGAAATCGATTAATTCCCATTGTAAGACGAAAAATCTCTACTCCGGTTCCGTCCTGTACCCACAGATTTCTCAAATGTAGGTGTAATGACCACAAGACCCCAGCAAAGTATAGAAGACCAATAAGTGCTTTAATTTTTTTATATTTTTACTGGTGGAATCTCTTTCTCTACTGTAATTTGTCTAAAGCTTTAGAATATATTTGTTTGTGTGTTCAACTTTTTCGCTGATGACGGAGTCTGAAAAAAATAATTGCCCATCATCAATAATGATTTTTTGCTTCTCTGGCTTTTCCAATTACTTCAGAAGATTGGGTGACTATATTTTTGTACCGGATCTAGTTTTTTGGACAACAAAAAACAGCTATGGGAAATTTATTCCACAACGTATTTTTGTTCCATCCCACAAAATACAGATGAGTATTTAGATCTTGTTGAGTTCCGGTAAAATCTGGTAGTTCTTCTCCTGGTGATTCTTCTAAATTAGAGTCGTGATCATTGTTCTCCAAAACGTCATCTTGGTCTTCAGTAGGTCCATCTATCTCATCGTCGCTCTCAATTTCAACGCATATTGCTAAAATACGCTTTATTTCTTTCCCGTAAGAACACATAACCTGCAAATAAAAAATTACTATTGCCAATCACCATACATGTGACTATATTTTCGACTAAAATACTAGAATTAAGAAGTATTATAAAAAGAACCACCTAAAGGGTTCAATGGCAGTATTATTAACTGTAAAAAGCACACCAATATCTAAAACTGTGAAACTGCAACAAAAATATCTTTGATACTTATGTACACGCGCACAGTCAAAATCATCTACTACAAAAATATTAAACTGTATCTCTCAAAGGTCAAATAAAAACTGAAATAATATAACGCAAGGCGGTAAGGCCGCTTGAAGTATTCCAGGAAGCCAGTACCACCACCACTATACAAGAGTTGTCATTTTAAAATTTATTACGCCGTGGTCCTTTCGACCGACACGCGTGTAGTCCCGGGTTAATTTGGTGATCCTATCTTCTTTGATAACGATTTTCCATGGTTTTAATATCCAAATGGAATCTTTCTCTCTATTCACTGAAGTCACCTGACTGTCACCTACAGTCACCTACAATGACTGTAAATAGCACCCAGAATATTAATTAGATTAGATTATATCATTGAGTAAATGACCAACAAATGTAATTATCTTCTTTATTTGTACTTTTTGGGGAATTGTCCAAAAAATTCGAATTTTGTTACATGTTGTTCTGAAATTTTCAAAAATTTAAATATCATACACATATTATCATTTTCAAACTTTTGGTACACATTTTTTATTAAATATGTTTTAAAATTTATAATAAAATTTAAATGCTTGACCTACACGACCCTCCTCTACTCTAAATTAGATCATAAATTATGTCGATTAAGTGTAAAATGTCAACTGTCTTAGGAAGTACAAAAATAATGTTCGAGGAAGTACATAAAGAGTTTTTGTCTATACGTACCCTAAAACTGTTTAGTCTTCATCTAATCGAGTTTGAGTGCGTGTTTCTGATTTAGTTTATGTAAAATGTGCCAACATTTTTGACGGAAAGGCAGTTAAATCTGATCTAAGAGAAGGTGGTACGTGAGTTGAGCGATGAAAATGGTAACTATATCTTCATTCATGGAGGTTTGAGCATTTTCAAACATTATTTTTTCTGTTAGGTATTATTCACCAAATTTTTCGTTCTTTCTAGAGCAAATTTACTCTGTCTATATTCCACTCGAGGTCGATCAACCGACAGACGAGGAAAATTTCGCAGATGACCTTGCAAATAATGGCCAGAATGTTGACATAACAGGAACTCGATACTTTATGGCCAATAGGAAGGCGTTCGTCACGTGCAGACTCAAATAGCACACGGTGACTTGTGCTTATTCTGTCCGTAGCTTGAAGTTGAATTTTGCTGCTTTATAGATTCTTGTTTTTGTGTCTTGTCTTAGGTGTTTGTTTTTCCAGATTGTGTTATTAAGAGATTCCGCTGCTTTACTTGCTTTTAAGCTTTGTTGTCGTAATTCATCTTCAACATATCGGTAACTAGTTATATCTATTCCCAGATATCTAAACCGTGCTTCCTGCTTTAATATTTTCCCATCTATTTCGATTTTACATCGAAATGGGTATTTGGATGTTGTCATACGTTTGGTTTTTTCTGTTAATATTATCATATTGTAATTCTTTGCTTTATGATTTTCAAGAAAATTAGGCATTACTTTAACAATCGTAAAGCATCTAATTCAACTTCGTTCATTCATGCTATATTGATGCTGATCCTCATTAAGCTGCCTTATTTGGGGAACATCGAATATTTTATCAGTTTTTCTGTGATTGTTCCAGAAACTTTACGTGACAAGTATCAAAACATTTTCCATCTTGAACTTAAAGCTTTCAAACTTCCCGGATCTACTTTAGAAACACGGTCGTTATCCAATTAAAAATACTTAACCTCATTAAAAAATTCTGTTTTTTGCTGTCTCATAAGAGTGAGGTAGATATAACGTTGAAATAAATATTTCTTTAGAATGCGATCCGTCTTTCCTTGCTGAATCTAGGTGAGGTTCGATTGATATTTTTAATATTCACAATACAAAAATGACAATAATATTAATGGTTTCTTCGTTCCCTTCAAATTATTGGTACTCCAACTTGAGGTATTTTTTTCCATTGCGGTATGAGGTATTTGCATGCAAATAATGTTCAGCGCATGTTTTACATTCTAAAGAGGAACTCAAGGTTTATTCTGGCCTCCCAATTGTGTACCAAAATAGGCCAGATAAGCACTTTTCATAAGATCGTAAACAGATTTTTTGTTTTATTTTAAAATAAATTCACCACATGGATAACAATCAATATCTAGTTGATTGGAGCCACACGTCAGCTTGTAGATGTCATCAATCAAACTTCTTATTTAAAAAGCCTTAAACAACCTAATCTTAAAAAACTATACTTCTTTTCTTAAAAGTACGATTATAAAGAACGCTGGTAGGGGTGTGGCTATCTTTTTCAGAAATGACTTTTAATTAAATTTTCAGAATGATGTGCATTGTGCATTAACATTATTTATCTGAAATAGGATCCAAAGATCCAAAATGGTCTTCCTGGCAAAAATGTCTTACTATTTTATATTATTATTATTATCAGAAATGAATACTTAAACAACAAAATATTTGAAAATATTTAATAAAATTCTTTCATCGACACGTCACTACCATGGAGTAAATAATTATACGAACGACATTGCCGTCAGCGAATCCGAATCCCGACGCCAATCGTTGCTAGCGCGAGCGGTCGAGTCGGTAGCGAGCAGTTCACACGTTGCACATAGCATTCATTGCACATTGTGTACGATATTGGTACCGCTGACAAAGCGAACAAAGTAATCTCAATACAACGCAACTACAGTCACGTATAACGTAATGCGCTATGTTTTTTGCGTCAATAACGCAATGGCATTAGTGCTCGTATAACAGCTTCCTAAGGATACAAACCGCTTATTGGAAGATATTTTGGATAAGTTGATTCAGATGAAATTTTTTTTCTTGACTTTTTAGTTTTCTGTTATTTAAAATATGTATGAAAACGACCTATACACTTCACAACTAGTTCTAATGACATCTAATCTGATTATTTTTTAAAACTAATGCAAGAATTCCCTAAAATATCATATATCCAATATTTTTTATTGATGTGACCTTGTCCAGCATATTTATTAGAGTTTATTTATTGATAACATTCGTAAACAAAAAGCACTGGATATCTCCTGTAGATAAATAACTACAATAGGTGTACATTTTGGTATACCTAATATTTATCAATATTAATAGGTAAATTGATAGCGACTAATCCTAAGTGATTTTAATTGATACACCTCTAAGTACTCTGGAATAATACTGATAAATTTTGTAGATAAAAATGTAAATCTCTATAAGCAATAAAACTGTCGATTAATTGGCTAGGTCTGTAGATAATCACGTTAGAAAAATACTAGGGAAAACAGGGCAGTATGCTTATTTTCTTAAAAAGTGTAGGCTTTTACAGCTGGTATTTTATGAAACACTTTTGTTTCCTTCTGATTTTTAATTTTAACTGTACCTAGTGCAAGTATTATCAAACGCCATGTAGGAGGGATCTGCGCTATAGATAGCAGTCGTGTATAGTTTGTTTCACGAAAAATGGTTGAGTGCTTAATGGTTACCTGAGTTGATCCTATTGTGTATACAAGAGTCTCTCAATAAACTACCGAAGTACACAGGGTCGCACTTCAGAAAGTTTGTTATTTAATATATTTCATTGGTAGCTTTGTAATACACGAATATAAAAATTTATTAAAATATTTCATATGGTATTTTCAGGTTGTTCAAGTAAATATACTTGATAATTGAACAATTTTTAACATGAAGAAAAAAGTTTTTTTGTTCTACGTGAATAATTGTAGTATATGGATCTTAATTCAGAAAGGTACTTTTCTTCACACTTTTTACAGGCTTAGGACTGTCAGCAAAAAATTGGCGTGTTTAAAAGTTTTTGCTCTTCCTAATCGGATATCGTTAAAAATGTACAGTAATAATAGTTCTATTTACAGTATATACATACAAACGAATACATAATGTACAAAAAATAGATGAATTGAAAAAAAAAATATAGAAAAATATATACAAGTTAATATTTACAAAAAAAAATACCCAAAATAACCAAAATATATTTATGAATTTCTAAATACCTAATTCTGTCTCGCTGTCGCTATCCTCTTCAAGATTAATAACAATTGGTTTAATTATGTGATTTAAAGTAACATATGAATTTTCTACCTTCATTACATGGCGTACTGAATTTTTCCAACTTTCTGGGAAGATATCATCAACACATTTCCTTATTAATTCGACTACACTACCACTTAAAGTCGGAGAAACATTTTGTGACCTAACATTTGACTTTAGTTGGTGCCACATATGCTCTATGGGATTAAATAAACAATAGTAGGGCGGAAGCCGTAACACTGTATGTCCCATGTCCTCGGCCAATGCGTCACAAATATATACTTTTTTAATAGAAAATGATTTTAACACTTCTAACAGTTTATTTTTTAAATAACTTTCTTCAAAATATATATCGTTTTCTAACAGATAGTTTTGAATTTCAATTTTCGTGTTATTTGCACTTAGAGACTTATATAATTGACGACTGTGGTAACTTGCATTGTCCATTACTATCACACTATTTTGAGGAAGGTTAGGAACACAATTCTTAAACCATTGCTCAAAAAGCTCTGCCGTTGTATCCTCATGGTAGTCCACGCAGGAGTCTTTAATGTTCTTTGCAGAAAGCCATAAGGCATTTGGGACCCAACCATTTTCTGATCCTGCATGTAAAATTTTTATTCTTTTCCCTTTGTTTGATGGAGCTTTTGTTTGACACCTGTTGGAAGAATCGGACCATCCTTTGGATGGTGTTTCATGAGTGTCAAACCATGTCTCGTCCAGATAAATAATTATTGGTCGATCTTCTGTACGGTACTTTCTTATGGAAGTTATATATTCAGTACGCCACTTTTGTAAACGATGGGACTCCATAAGCACTTGCCTTTTGTCAATTGTACGATATCTGAAGCCCATTTTAGACAAAATCCTCCAAAGACTAATGCGGCTACAGTTTATTTGTGTATCATCATTAGTAAGCCGTTGTTTTAAAGCATCTAATGTAGGTATCCGTTGCTCTTCGTACACTGTGTAAATTTTTCGTCTTATTAAATCCTTATCACTTTCGTCAATACATTTGGTAGAACCGGCATCCTTACGCTTCCTTCTTGACTTAATGGGATTTGATGTAATTCTTTTCACTGTGGTTAGAAGTATTTTCGTTAAATCAGATATTTCACTGGCAGCAGTATTAGCAGTAAGTCCTCTTGTAAGTAAAGAACTATATATTGTTTTTAAGATTTCTCTAGCGTCAGCAGATAAGTGCTTTTTCTTTACTGGAACACTGGAAGAAGCACCATCAATGTTTTTCCACGGACGCCACATAATGCTGTTTTATAGGTTAAATAGGTATAACACTGAGAACACTTGTAACACTTTCAACTAAATGAAACAAAATGTATATTTAAAAATTTCTCATCGGTTTTATATACTTTTACAAATTATACAGAATAGAGGCAACCTGTATAATTATTCCAGAAAATACTTAACGATTAACAAATTTATTGTGGTCATTAAAAGATCAACCATTGATAGTGAAACTCACTGTTAAAATGTTTACAACTTTATGAAATAAAATGTATTCTATTCGTTTTTATAATTTTATACGATTTTTTAATCGTTTTTATATTACCAGGAATTTATTATATAAACAAGATAACGACACTCCACAGTAGCTTCAAATTTACCTGAATACTTACCTGTTCAACTAATGTTGACTAAGCTGGGGTACTTGGGGTCGGGTTTTATTGCAATCATTAAGCACTCAACCATTTTTCGTGAAATAAACTATACATCCCGAGATTTGTTGGTTGGTCAGAACGATAATAAAATTTTCGGTGCATCTGGGGAGAGATTTCGTAGTTTTTAGTATTAATTGACTTTTGTTTTGGAACACACTTTTAATGTGTGATTTTGGCAATACCATTTGTTGAGCTGTACGTGCTCCATCAGGATTCTCCCGCTTTCGATATAATATATCATTGGAAGGATACAGAGATTCCCATTAAACCCAGTACGACTTTGTAGTGTCACCTCGGGGGAACAAATAAGGGTCTAATCACCTTCTGTTGTCTCCGGGTGCTCTGTAGAGGGCTTCGAATATACTGTCGAGAGCTCCCCTACTTAAGTCCATTTTCGGGTTATGGACTTGGAAAATATTTATCTTCGGTGTCTTGCCTTGAAAAAGGCAAGATATTTCTTACATGACAATTTTTTCGTCGAAATAAAACACCAAATTAATTTGAAACAATTCTCAGCCACAGAGTATGGTAAATAAATGTAGGAAGCAGAGCCCCGAGAGCACTAAGCTCTCGGAGAGCCCGTGAGGGACTGACCTGGATGACCTGAAAATCGCCAATATTTATATGTGCTGTTCGAGCGATAAATAGGGATTTCCAGGTCAAGAGCCAATGAGAAAATTCGAGGCGGGGCGATGCGCATCGAAATGCGTACTAGTCCACAGACAATGGCATTCGATGACATCCCCATCCTCTGGAGACTCTGCGGCTGGGAAAAATATTTATTGAATAAAAATACAATAAAAGATACATGTGAAAATACACAAGAAAATATGCATAAAAACACAAGAAAAAATGTTCATAAAATTTTCAAAATAATTCACAGAACACTGCACTACTTACGGGGGGAGGTCGGTGGTGATGACGGCATCTCAAGCTCCTACAGGTCCATCCTCGGTCGGCGTGCCAACTCCTCCAACGAGTTCGTCTTCTTCTCGGTCGTCCGGATCCCATCTGCCATATAAAGGAAAGTTTGGGTGTTTCTGTGTTTTATTTTAATAAGGGAGAAAATGTTCAAGAGCTATAAAAAGGAGAGGTACGAGGTTTGTCTTTTGGAAAATTGGTTTATTTATGATTTTTCTACGTATATTAAGAAGTGTCACTATTACTGGATGGCTATTGATTTTAATAATTTTAGATATACGTTTAGCGGCTAGTAATAAGCTTCTATGTTCCAGGTCAATCTGAGCAGATTCAGCTAAGATTGCCATGCGCGGAGTGGACTTCATGCACTCCAGGCAGATTCTGAGCCCCACCAAAAATACTTTATTTAGGCTATTGCTGCATTTCTGCGTTATTGGGCTGAATAAAAAGGAACTGTAATCCATATGAGACCTAATTAAAGCATTAAAGATCATAATTAGGGTTTGAGGATCTGCACCCCACCAAACTCCACATAATGCTCTCAATATGTTGATGTTTTTCTTTGCTTTAAGTACAATTTTATCAATGTGAAGGTCCCATTTCAAGTTCTTATGAAAGGTGATGCTCAAAAATTTAACCTGATTTTTAAAGGGAATGTTATTGTTATTATTAAGAGAGATTAACGGAAGATTTATTTTGCGTTGTGCTGTTGGACACCTGTTGGAATGAACGCTTCGTAGTGGAGGATTTAAAGTTATGAGTTCTTCTTTGGGATGGCATGGCAGAGTCGTTAATGCTAGCATTAGTGTTTTCGTGGTCATTGGACTTTCTGTTCCTAAGAGCTGGGAAGTCACCTGCATACATGACAAATTTAACTTTTTCTACGTATGTTTTTGGAATAGCTTCATTTGCATCGTAAAAAGTTACGTTTTCTAAAGCCATTAACTCTTTGATTTTTTTTTGACTAAGGAATTCTGGGCAATTATTGTCTGTGGCTTTATGTGGTCCCTTACAGAAGAAGCATTTGACTTCACATACTTTAAAATGTGCAAGTTCACCGCAGTTAATGCAGCGATCTTCAGTTTTACAATTTGTTTTCGTATGACCGAAGTTCAAAAAGTTAAAACACTGTGTAACTGGTGCAATATAAACCTAAAATAATTTATGCATGCCGTAAAAGTTTACTGTTTTAGGCATTATCACACATTTAAAAGTAAAAAGCGCTGTGCCTGTAGGTTCATAAGTAACTGTGTAATTTTTGTACACTTTTCTATTAAGTCTTTTTACATTTAATATTTCAATACCAGTACCCGTACTACAACATTCTAATAATTCCTTATCACCAATCTCTATGTCTATTTGTCGAACTAAGCCTTTACAAGTTACAAAATTAAATGGAATATAAATCTTATATCCCTTGTCTAGTAGTTTTATTATTTAAAATTTGTTTGCTGATGTAAAATTAATAAATTCAATCGCAATCTTATTTAAGCCTTTACTACAATTTTTGAAGTTATACTTGTATACGCACGCTCCACGTTGGAAATTTGCATGGGAGTGAATCTATGAAATTATTGCATATGTAAGATAATGAGTAAGAGAGAGACAGAAGATATATTTTCTCTCTCTTCCTTTCTCGAATATAAAAATGTTCCTTTTATATAATATTATACATATAATAAAATATTTATTAATATTATTATTTATGTGATATGTTTTGTATTATTTATTAAATGTTCATAATTATATTATTCTTTTGTATTTCAAAATAATAATCTCAATAAATCACTGTGTGATCCAGAACTGTCAATTTTGAAATACATTTGTGTTATGTCCTCGGTAGTGTAGTAGTCAGTATCCCCGCCTGTCACGCGGGAGACCGGGGTTCGATTCCCAGTCGGGAAGGAGTTTTTTGTTAATATTATTACGTTATTGTCATTTTTAAATACTTATGGATATTGCATTTTAATTTGTATTGTATTATTATATGGAATTATGTTGAACTGTATTGTAGTGTATTTTTTTATGTATATTATTGTCATTTTTAAATACTTATTAATATGGCAGTTTAATTTATATTGTATTATTTTAGATCTAAATTTTGGTATTTTAAATATCATTTCACCGATTTCTAAAATAAAATTAGAAGACGTTTCTAACAACGAAAAACAAACTTGTACTAAATATAAGCAAAAGCCTAGCTCATATATGGAACTTGCTTTGCTAAAAGACAGTTCAAATCGAGAAAAGCATATCTACAATAATACTCATAACATTTTATGCCCAAATACAAATGCTGAACAAGATGAAAACACAATTGTATTATTATGTTAATAAAAAAATAAACAATGAATTTTACTGCAGAATATGTGTAAAAAAAATTTGCATTCAACTTCTTTCATACATATATGAAAATAAAAATATACCTTTTCATCAAAATATTGATTCAATCCTTCATTGTTAGTAAGTTGTTATTAATTATGTCTCTCTTTCTGATATGTCTTACCTATAGAATTACATATGTAATGATTGTGCCGATTGACTCCCAAATAAATTTGTAACGGCGAATGCGTGTATAGAAGTGTAACTTCCACCGGCAGTCCCACTGGACTGCCACATCCGTTTTTTTTTGTTTATTGTCTTTTAAATTTAAGTTAAAAATATTAAAAGCAATTTTAATTCCATTAAAAGAACCTACTTTGGTATTAGGTATATTTTTGTCGATTCTCGGTATACAAAAAAGGGCCATTGTCTTTTTCAGAGTAAACATTGATAATTTTTTGTTTCTGTGTTTTATCATTCTGAGGACAGTGGACGTTAGATATATTATTATTTATATTTAATGCGGAATCTAAAATTATATTATCAGGTGGTTTATGGGGGACGTACCCCCCGTTCGTTATTCATAATCCGAAAAGTCAGTCAAAGCCAATTTTATCTAAAGAATATGTAAAAAGGAAAAATAAAAAATTATCAAAATAAGGCTATAAAAAATGAAAGAAAAATTTATTCAATAAATTAAGCTGATGCTCAACTTACCCAGACAAGACAATTTGGGTATGTTAGTAGAAAAAACCTCGTAGCATAGTCATAGTATGCGAAGCGATGTTCACACCACCGTTGACCGATGCAATCTGTAGGGTTGTTAATTAGGGGGTTGTTTTCGCTCACTTTCCCACTAAAATAAACTAGGCACTGACTTCTTCACTGAAAATGCATAGTTTTATCGTCATTTGACTTTGAAACTCCAAAAGTAAGCATTCTACGAAGAAGAGCTAACCTATAATCAAGTATAATTCGGTTAATATTACTCTTAAAAAAAAATTAAAAACATTTTTTTGTAATTTTTAAAAAGGTACATTTTTGTTAATTATATATATTTTTTTAAACGAATAATTTTTGGTTTATTAGTAGAAAACTGATTAAAGACATTAATTTTTTTCGATATAAAACTAACACTTTCGATAGCGAATAAATCAAAAATTATTAATTTTATCAAAAAATTATTCATTATTTTAACAAAAAAGTACCTATTCAAATCTTTTTACAACTTTATTTTTTATATTTATAGCTCAAGTTATGTAGTTTTGAAAAACATACTTATGCAATTGAAAAGAGGTTTTGAATCGTTTATAACATGAAAGTTTAAATTCAGCATATTTTAGGAACATATTCAATGCCTCATATTTATTGCCAAAATCAAAATTTAATGTTAACAGTTTTAAAGACTAGTCCAGACTAGGTCACTATGGAATGGAAATTCCATAGTGACCTGTTAATAGAAGTAATAAATTTGAAACTAAGTTCAAAACACCTTTCACAGAGTTCACCTTTCAAATGCATTTATATTTTTGTCGATAGAACGCTCTGATCAAAAGATATCTAATTTTTACCGTCAAATTACTTGAAAAATCAAAGTTTTCCGTTTTCCCCCATACGATGGGTTTTAGAGAAAGGCCCGGGAGTAGGAGTGGCAAACTTTTTTTGTATCTTTTTTGTATCCCAAAGTTGATATTTTCAGCAAAATTCAGCTTATTTGTATGATTTTTAGAGGTTCCGTGGAATTTTTGTCTCTGACCATTAAACCGTAGAAAGGCCGTTAGGTATGAATATATATCCTAGTGATCAATCTTTAAAAGAATTAAGTAGGATAAGGAAACTAAGAATAGAAAATTATGATATTGTACAACAAATCAGCAAATGCACAGAGTTAACTATGCAAATGTACTGTTCGGGTCAATATGACCCAACTATGGTTTACGGTTTTTAATCGAAATAGAATAAGCTAATGGTGCTAAACAAAAGATTATTAACAAAAAATTAAACAAAAATTAGGTTGCTAATGTAAATTAAACCTTATTAACAAAAATAAAAGGCATTTTTTTCTTTCCCAGAAAAGCCTAATAACAAATACCTACAAAATTTAATTTAGTTTACAACTGAGACAGTAATAAAAAGAATGGGTTTTACAATGTTTGTGACATACACAACATAAAATATTAGTCTTGTTGTCGTTTTTAGAGCAAAATTTACAGCGTGCTCTTTTAGCAGGCGGAGTTGGATTGTTTATAGAGGGTTTACTAGAATTTCCATCCTCTCTGCTTGCTTCTGTTCATGTTCTTTTTACCAGTTCTTATGAATCTTTAGTTCTTGGTAAATTTTTCTTGGAAATAATAAGTGGTTTCACCAGTGTTTTTCCCAATTCCTCCAAAAAAAATTCGCCGTTTTGTAAGTTTGTTGGTGTTCCATTGGGGATTTATTGATGTCCATAAAACGAACGCGTTGTAGGCAGAAATGTCCAGCATATTATAAAAAACAATCATGGGCCAGCGATTTGTCTTTCTCTTACATGTATATGTACCAACAAGCTGATCTAGAGTATCCACTGCTCCCTTACTGTAATTATAATCTAATATAATTTGGGCCTTTTTGTCACTTCTGTTGCTAATAGCTTTATCATGATGCAAAGTACTTATAAGAATAACATTTTTATTCTTTCTAAGAATATAGTTAACAACAGTGGTATCTTGCGTGAAGTAAAAAGACGAACTATGAACTTTCTTGTTCGCAATTTATGCTGGAAGCTCTGGCTTATTTTTTTTATAGTCCCCAGCATTGTATGTTTTCTTTTTAGAAGAAGTTGTTCTAAATTGTATGATGTAAAAAAGTTATTATAAGTAATATTGTGGCCTTTAAAATCACTACACAAATCGCACACCACACGCATTCCCTGATTCCGTTCCGGTGCGGCACCTGCTTCCTTTCCGATATAGATCTGCAATTTTAGAGCAAACGTACTTTTGTCACATGAAGGCCAAATTTTTATGCCATATTTCGCTGGTTTTTTTGGAATGTACTGTTTGAAGGGACAGCGGCCTCTAAAGGCAACTAATTGCTCGTCGACGGTAACATTTTCATCAGGGTTAAAAAATTTTGGTAGATTTTCTACCATTTTTTTTTTCAAATTTTACGTATTGCAGCAAGTTTACTAGTACATCTTCTATCCTGTCTAGTAGTCTTGTTATCAAAACGTATTACTTGCGAAATTTTTGTAAATACTTCCAGGGATATTGTTGCTCGAAATACACTACAACCTGTTTCTTCATTCCACAAAGTTTTAGTTGATTCGCCATGGAACTTAAAAACTCCCGCGAACAATAAAAGACCAGTGAATGCTTTAAAACCAATTTTATCCAAGTCTTTGTAGTTGGTTTCAAAAACACGCTGTCCTTCCATGTTAGTCATATTTATAATTTGGTTTGCAACTATGTCAGAAAAGAGTGCGTCAAATGAATTTTTAAAATGGAAAATTCATGCACATGCATACCTTGTAACTCCTGGAGCATTATTAATAAAATTGGCCGTGGAAAAACGACCGCGTTGATAAGGAGGATCGAGAGACCACTGGCTATTACCGTCTTTTGTAGGAACTGTTACCAAAAGTTCTACAGGATGTTGTACGTAGAATGGAACAGCAGAATCATCACTACTTGCTTCCGCACTCTCACTACTTGTATTGTTTTCTGTTTCTGATATGCACTTATCACTCTCTGACACGTTCGCGAGCTCCCGAAGCTCATCTTCAATTAGCGTTCTTCGATGCTACATTATCAACATGCAAACATAGACTGAAATTTGAAATGTAAATGAATGCGCTTTATCAGTGTCCTACCAGCCTACCACTTGTCTATCACCCCCACTTCCTTCTACGTGGCATGTGCTTTTAAATGACATCGTCCAGCTCCACTACACATTTTTTACAAGTTCTAGCTTGCAGAAACTTGTTTCTACATATTTATTGACGTACCTGACTGACAAACTGTTAGAAAATATATAAAATATTGCCAACTAAACATACATACACAAGTAATTTTAACGGTTTAAATACGTGGGTCATATTGACCCGAACGTACTATAGATAGCAATTTAATTTTTGTCAAAAAAATTAGAAAATTGATTTTTCATCTCGTATGCAATGGAAAGACCTCTTATTAGGTAATAAAGTCACGAAACACCAAAACGTTACGCCGCGCCCCCTAATAATTTGCAAAATAAGAAAATAATTTTTTTTGGGTCAAATATACCAGAACAGGACGGCAGGGTTAAAAGGCCCGTAGTCATAATACTTCATAAGAAAAAAAACTCTTGTGTAATCAATGTATTAAGGCGAAATTGAATCCTCCGATAGCAACAATAAATTTTGCCGAAGCTGCCTTACTGTCTGAAGGTTCTCCTGTTGGTCCCGCATTGGTAGTTTTAAAATCTGAATGAACTGTTACATTGTCATAATCTACTGTTAATATAGTTACAAACTCTACAGTTTATTATCATATTTTTTCAATAATTTACATAATGTGTCATTTTCTTTCACTTATTTTATTATTT
Organism: Diabrotica undecimpunctata; assembly: GCF_040954645.1. Lineage (NCBI taxonomy): Eukaryota > Metazoa > Arthropoda > Insecta > Coleoptera > Chrysomelidae > Diabrotica > Diabrotica undecimpunctata. The sequence goes on from NC_092810.1 coordinate 115,003,625, forward strand.
TAGTCAATAGAACCTATGAATTTAAAAGTTTTCTTTCTTAAAATAATCTTTTTTTTTAGGAATTTTAAAGTATTATTTTTTACTTTAACTACTAACTGTAATAAGACGTTAGGAATTCCTGTTTATTCGTTTGTACTTTTTTATCGTACTCTTTTTTAAATGAACTTTATTCTATCCTTGGTAAATTTATTTTCCTTTTGTTTATTTTTACTATTTTAAAGCTGTTTTAATTTTACTAAGATATTTTCTTTCTACGATACCAATAAAAAACGGTACAGCTGCCTGCGAAAATCTAGAAAATATACAGCCCGAATTTTCGAAGCAAGAAGAGAAAAGTTTTTGTCGAGAAAGTTTTCGTATTAAAAAAGATAAATTTTCTACGAACACGTTTGATAAAGGATTAACAAAAAGATAAATGTTCTTATACAAATTTTGCAGGAGTATAAATTTGGAATAGTGTTACTTGATTAAAAGCTATTTTTTATAAAGGTTTCGTAAGTTTTTGTATTCTTATATATCAAGAAAATGGCGATTATTTTGGCGATTAGAGTTCGTGATTTCTTTCCTAATGCAAAAATAGCCCAATTTTAGTAAAATAACATACCTGGGCTCAATTAAAAATAATCGTTTTTAGTTCTCAGTTCCATTATGATATTTGTATATCCCATTATGTTAGAATTTTTTAATTTCAGTAAACTTTATAACTCAGACGAAAAGATATTTATAAAGCATAATTAAGAACAAACTTTTAAAAACATCACTTTTAACCTTCGGAGTACCAAGATTATTTGACTTACTTAGATTACCATGATGGGTCAAGCGTGACCCATTCTCATTTTATTTATAAGGATGTTTTAAATAGTCAGTATTGTTATACAGTATCTTTAATTTAACAAAAAACAAAGAAACAAAATAATTATAATACTACATTTTTGTATTTAAATTTTTAAGATGGTTCATCATCCTGGTCTTTTTGGCAGTAGTTGCATTTAATTTTGACAATATGTACTTCTTCGCGGTTTGAATGAGTATTACAAATAAATCTTTTACACATGTCACACCGTTTTGAATATTTATTGTCACTACCCCTACAAGAATAACAACGACCTCGTTTTGTTGCAGATTGCGGCACTTCTATTTGCTTTTTTACACTAACACCGGTGGTCTCTATTGCAGCGATTACGGATTTATGGTATCCGGTGGGTTCTTCTTGTATTGCTTCCGCTCTTCGTTTTATATTGGGTGAGGTTAATTGTTTTCCAAGCTCCTCCAGAAATAGTTTTCTGCGATGTTTTATATTTACTTGGTTATTCCATTCAGGATTTTTTGTATTCTATAGAACGAAAGCATTGTAGCACGCAATATCCAAAAAGTTGAAAAATATACGTACGGGCCATCTTCTTGTTGCTCTTTTACATGTGTACTCTCGAATCAATTTATCTAAAATATCGACTCCACTTTTGGTTTTGTTGTAGTCCAAAATAATCCTTGGTTTAAACTTTTGGTTTTCATCAGAAATTTCATGTTCATTGTGTAAGGTCGATAACAATACAACAAACTTGTTAGGCTTGGTTACATATGAAACTAAGGTAATGTTTTTAGTGAACAAAAATTTTGAAGAATACAGTGAGCGATCTGTCATTTCAAGCAATGATTTGGGTAAACTCTTCCTATTTTTTCTGATAGTACCCAAAAGAGTTAAATTTTTGGATAAGAGTTCTTCAGATAAAGCAATGTCGGTAAAAAAATTATCAGTTGTAATATTTCGACCAGACCTATACCAATGTTCTGCAAGTGTTTTGACAACTCTTGGGCCTTGGTTACGTTTACATTGATCACCAATCTTTCCAGTATATATCTCAAAGTTACAGAAATAAAAATTTTCAGCGTCACATAGGGTCCAAGCCTTTATACCATATTTCTTCGGTTTACTTGGTATATAAATCCGAAATGGACAACGTCCCCTAAAATCAATAAGCTGCTCGTCGATAGTACCAAAAGCAGATGGTTCATATGATTCCCTACAATTTTGGGCAAATAGATCAGCGATTTCTCGAATAGGAGCTAATTTATCTCGTTCTCTTCTTTCTGCTCTCGTATCCAAATTATCAAAGCGAATATACTTCAAAATACTTAAAAATCTATTCCGGCTTAGAGATGCTTTGTAAATAGGACGTGTAAATGCATTATTTGTATTGGACCATAAATTCTGCACTTTCTCATGGGACTCTCTCAACCTTCCACATAATATAAGTATACCAAAGAAAGCACGCAGTTCGACTAGATCAACTTCAATCCAATCCTTCATGTTTTTCTCGTTCTTACAGTTATACGCAGCTATGAACTCAATAGCTCTCTTATTGGTATACTCGAGAATCATTGACATAATACTATCAGAAAAAAATAAATTAAAGGCATCCATGCATGTCTCAATATTTTGACTTTTCTTAGTTAGACCTACGTTTTTCTGTAATAAATTACATGCCAATGTCTTACCCTTTTTTGGAGCTAAATAACGCCATGTTCGTCCTTCTCACAAAACATCAGATACGTTAGATCTTTCACTATCTATATTTTCAGAAGTTGTCGCTAAAACTTCCTCGTTCTCGAGTTCAGTAATTGATAAATTACCTTCATGTGCTTCTGGCTCACAACCGTCATTATCACTCGCTTCACTATTGCTTTCATCAAGCTCTGCAAGGCCATCTTCTTCACTCTCTGATAGGAGTAAGGCATACAACTCAGCTTCACCCAAAGGTTTATTCTTTTTCCACATTTTGATATAATACTGCACACTTCAAGATCGATGCTTGATTTAAATTTATAAACAAACGTGAAATACCGCTTTACACCAAAGTTGGACCTCTCGTCTCTGACTTTCTTGTAGAATATGCCTATTAGACACTACAATTACTCCCAAGGTTAACTTCCTTGACGTTTAACTTTGATATAAAAAATGAAGAGATAAAGTCTAAAGCGTTCTAGTTTTGGAATTCTGTATGCAAAAGAAATATACTATCTTCAAAAATTTTATAGATTGGATGGCTGTTTATGCCATGGTGGATATATGTGGAGAAATTATTAGAAAGTTTTAAAAAACTGGGATGACTTTAATATGGTATTCCATTGTACAGTATATTAAAATGTTCTTAGCTATACTTTTGTATGTTGTTGGCCATCACCATGGCAATCTTCATCTTGTCTGCAGCAACGCGTAAAAGCTACATATGTTGGGTTAAACCAGGTCCTAGGCTTCTTTAAGAAGGATGTTCTTCATCTTCGTGGAAATCGCCTTCCAAATATTTTCCCCTAAAGGATGACTTATAGGGGGCATATCTGGTTTAATTTTACACACTATGTACGAAGTACTCTAGCTTTCAAAATTTGATTTTAATCAGTATCTCTTGGTTCTTCTGAGGATCTCTTCATTTTAGTTCCTTCAGTGAACGTGATCTTGAGTAGTCTTCGATACAGCCACATCTCAAGTGCGTCTAATTTCTTGCGAATATCTTTATTCAAAGTCCACGATTCAACTTTTGCAGCATTCTTACTTTTATACCAAGAATTAGATTAAATAAGGTGAATGTGAATCTAGCTTCTCCGATGTAACGCTCTTACCTCCTGGTTGTTAGTCCATTATTTATTTATTTTGGTGCCGAAGTAGTTATAGTGCTTTACTCCTCTTTCTAGTGAGGTAACCTTCGGTTATATTTTTCTATTATGAGCTTTGTCTTCTTTACGTTTATATTGGGTCCATATTGTTGACTGTGGTACGTGATTTTGTTCATAAGGATTTGTAGGTCTTTCTATGTTGTCCGCCAATACAATGGTGTTATCTACATATCTAATGTTTTTCAGCCGTTGCCGTAATATGCGCTTTTTAATATCGAGCAAAGCTTTGTTAAATACTCTTTCAGAGTAGAGATTTGGTGTATCAACACTCCATTCTGATATTTGCGGTTTGATTCTAGTAGAGGCAAATATTCTTAGACCCTCGTTGTTAATTCCTGCTTCTTTTAGTATTTGCAATATCTTGGGGTACTATCGATCAAGTGCTTGCTCATAAGCAACCAGATATGCGTATACATTACAATTGATGTCTCTGCATCTTTAGAAGAAGACTTTTACTAAGAACCGAGCCTCTCTCGTAGCAACAGCATTTATAAACCCAAACTGGTTGGAGAAAATTTGACTCACAAAGCTTCTAAATTCTCTTATGGATTGTCTTAAGTACAGTTTTATGAGGTGACATATGTAACGATATTCTCCGTATTTTTTGGCTCCTGGATTTTTTGGATGTGCTACAAACTGTCCTCAGCAACTCTGTTGGTGTTTCTCCAGAGTTATATACGCTATTGAGTATCTTTGTGATTATTGCTATTGATATTCGTTACCCATTAATTTAAGCAGTTCTGATTGTAAGTTATTTGGATCTACTGCTTTGCTATCTTTTAGCTGTATTATTGCAGAATAAAAGTTTGGCGGTTATGTTAGCCGCCAAACAACTGTTGGTTATAATAACAGCTCACTAATTTAAACTAATCCTTTTTTTGAAAACGGTTTCTGGAGTGGAAATCGAAACGTCAAATAACAATCATAAAATGTAGTTTTCAGTAATATCAGTTGTGGCTTAATGTTATATAAACCTAATATATAAATTAGACATGCCGCAAGAAAAAAGTTACATAACGTTTTTAATATTAATTTAACCATGCCACAAGAAAAAAGTTTCAGAACCTCTTTATATAATGTTTTATTGTCTACGTATTTCATTGATAACTGTTTAAAATATTCTCTCTTTCTTTATGTTATGAGTTAATGAAAGTTATTGTTTCAGCATAGCTCATTGTAGACATGTCTTGTCCATTTTTGTTCTCCAAGAGCTTCGCTGGCAGCCTTATAAATTATTTTTTCCAAATAATACAAACCAAATAAAACCAAATAATATAAATACTTATTATTTAAGTATTTATATTATTTGATGGTCACTACTTTTTCCGTTGTCATATACACCCTACTCTCCATTGTTGTCAGCTATGCAATTTCTATCTTTTTTACGACTTTGCTTAACTCTTAAGTCGTTTATGACCAGCACTTCTTTTCTTTTACCTATTTTTGTTTAATATCAGTGTTACTCCTTCATAAAATGAATATTTTTCACAGCTATATTGATTTTTCAATAGCTTGCATCGTCTGTTCATAAACACACACTAGTAATTAAAATTGTGTGGCTCCATTAGTTCATATTAAGAGTGTTGATTCACCCACAGATTCCCAACTACTGATATATTTTTACAGAAAAACATTTATGCCAGAGTGCACTAAAGCTCTTGCTTGCCTACCTACTTTCTAAATCTAGACAGGAATATATTTCCTTTTTTGTAAGACGATATGTTTTGTACCTAAATATTCTACAGATAACATAGCAAGCCTGTTGCTTTAACTGTCATCTTAGAGAACCAAAATTTTTTGTCTGGCCTTATTGTCTTAGCTGATGTGTTCCAGTATTAAGGCGCCAGAGGCCCAATTTCACTTTTTTCGCCACGTCATGCACATCAATTGTACGCCAAGAACTCAGTAGTTGCGCGATACGTTGTTGTTTCGGGGACTTGAGAATAAGATGAGAATAAGATTTGCTGGAAGAGCTACGTTCTATTAAAACCATTGGGTATTTTTTGGCAAAACCAAAGTTTTGTTGAAATCTACCCTAACCTAATCTCTACGGTTATAGTATAATAATATTAAAATACTAATGATGCAAGTTAAGAATCTCGTGCTAGTCCTGAAGATACGTGAGATACTTAAATTATGTTTTTCTCATTGTTGCTATCTATTCTTTACCAGATATTCAGTTTTGAAAGCAGAAAAACAAGAAATCTTGTTAAAATATATCTAAATAACCTAAAGAACAGCTTAAGCATTTTATAATGAATCATCTCGGAAGAGTTGAAGAAGTCAGAGTAGAGAGTGATAGAAGTGTGTATTTGTTGAACAGAAAATTTTTAGTTTTCTTTTAAAAACCGATTTTTAATTGATATAAAATTGATAAGTCAATGTATAATTTTTAATGAATGAATCAAACAACTTACCTACAGTACTAATATTTGAGACTTAACGATATTTAGATATCTCAGATTTATGATGACTGTTGAAATGTAGAAGTGATATACGTTAAGTTGCAATTTTCAGGGTATTTACCTGTAGATATTGATGTATTATAATTTTTTATTAAAATAGATAATACAACATAAACGTATTGTTTAAATAAATGAAGTGGAAACTGATTAGGTTCATGTACTCTAAATATTTAAAATTTATAAAAGGTTCAAATTATATATACATTTAAAAATTAAAATCATATATAATAATAAATTCAGAGAAGCATGCTACTCCCAAAATAAGTTCATTGCTACAAGAAAAAGTAATAACATCATTACAAAATATAAAAATGCATAGAAAACAATAAAAGTTTGAATACTTACTTTCTCCGTGGCGTTACAACCCTTCGTGAGCTTAAGACGACTTAAATAAGGCTCCAGCTATATTGTCTAGCCACTGGAGTCGAGGTAGTCCTCGTCGTCTTCTTTCAGTTAGAGCTTCTTCCCAAAGCAGCCTTCATATTTTTTTGTCAGAGTGTTTTCTGAGGTGTCCTGCCCACTGGAGTCTTCTAGACTTTTTTTGTTTTGTTATGTTAGCGCCTGAAGATATCTTTGATCTCTTTGTTAGTTTTTATATTGTGCTGCTACTCCATCAAGAAGAGGCCTAAACATGTTCCTTAGGATTTTGCTTTCCCAAACACTTGTAACGAATATATTTTGCCTACCATAGGGGTATTACTATTAGGGGTAGAAGATGGGGGATAGAAATTCTTGGGGCGAAGATAGGGTAAGCAAAATAAACGCTACTTGTGCGAACGGGCACTCAGGGGTTAGTTGGAGAGCTGGGGTCGTGGATAAGTAAATATCAAGGGGGTTTGGATTGGGGCAACTACAGAAAAAAGAAATAAAGGGTCATAAATCTCTTGGGACAAACAGAATGAAAATAAACCGGAAACACCTCAAGAAATTTAATATAGGGCGCCACTTGAGGTGCCTAATCATACCTATTACAAACAGCTAGTTGTAACTGGAGATATAATTATTAAACATAAAAAAACATATATTTTTCAAATAAAACTCAAAAAAAAGGGTTTGTTAAAAAAAATAAACAAATGATAAGAAACAAAATTTAACATTTATTTTTGTGTCACCACAAAAAGTTACAAAACATCGAGAACACAAAAATGCTCAAAAAAGACAATACAACATATATAACAATAGTCGCAAAATACAAAAATACAAAAAAGACTTACATGTGTCATCTGTTTACAATTTCCAGGAGTTGGAGATACTACAAAAACTTACAAAATTTAAATGTAAGCTAACCTTTCTTTTAAAGAAAACAACAAATCAAAAATGCTAAAACGGGCTGTCATAAATTAACATTAAATTTAAAACAAAACTAAATAAATACAATGACAGCTAAAAACAAACCATAAAATTTACTACTTATTAAATATTACAATTTTTTATCCTGTATGAAAGCAATTATTACTTTTTTTAAAAAATGTCTGCTTTACTTTAAATTTACACAAAAAAATGTTACCCGGATTTCACAATAACACAAAAACCAGTTCCTGAGGTTGAAAACTGGAGTTGAATTCTGGACACGAACACACGAACAAAAGGAACTGGATCTCACACTGCAAATTGGATCGACCATTTGAGGCGGAAGCCGGCACTGAGCACAAAACTTATGACTCTGCCTCTTAAACAACCGGAACAGGTAGAATTAGACGATTAACTGCTACTAAAATTGATTTCCATAACGTAAGACGAAGATTTCCCTGAACAGGGACAAAAACAGAAAACTACAAATTCAACGTGAATTTGGACATGACGCTGGACCACTGGAGATCACCGCTCTTCACCGCGGCTCCAACGAAAGTGACGAAATTATCTTTAAAAATTGCTTGCATAAGTTAGAACAAACAAAGCACTTAGGGTATAAACTAAACACAACGGAAATTAAGACGTAAATTAATTTGAAAACGCAATATCGGGCGGTTTGAACAAAGAAATATCGAAGAATTTGCGCCTGTGGCATAAATAAACAAGAAAATAATTTATTATCGACGGCGGCGACCTAAAAAGAACGAAAGATTATATTGGTTTTAAATTGAAGGATACGAACTAAGAAACATTGAAAAAATTCTTCGTTATTATAATGCATATATAAGGAGATTTCAATTAACACATATACGAGGGGATTCCAATAAATTTCAAATGCTACACACTTAGTCGCTCTAAGTTTGCCTTTGTTATCGTCCACGTTGCGCTAGCATACATCACTATGGATCATATGACTCCTTTATATAGTTTTATCTTTGTATGTCTAGTTATTTGTTTTAATTTTATAAGGTGTTATATGGCATAAAGACATCAGTTGTTTGTGTCCTATTGTTTATTTCTAAAGTTATTAATGTTTATTTTTCGTCCGATTCTATTTTCGTTCCGGTTATTTCGCCTTATATGCATATATTTAGTTTTGTTTATACAAGAAATTAGATCGATCATGTTATGGTAAATGCAAGGAGGGGTAGTAATTACTTAGTCGTAAGAAGCCTAAGAGGGGCAAAACGAGACAGGAAACATGTTTTGATAAAATCAAAGATAAAACCATTCCAAGAAATCCACAAATAAACGCCAACAAGATTATGGAATACCGAAGTTGTGAGGGATGATAAGACAGAGCAGAAATTTCAAAAGGCTATACATATAGCGCTAACGCAGACAGAGGATTATAACAACATAGACACTGATTAGAAAAATATGTAATTAACTAATAAATAAAATAAAAATACTAGGACAGAAAAAGAGGACAGCAAAAAAATGGTTCGATGATGATTGCCTGAAATCCATAAAAGAAAGAAGCATGGCTAGAAGGGATATGCTATAAAATTCCTCGCACAACAACAGTAAACATAAGTATAAGCAGACATTAGTAGAGACAAGAAAACTAACGAAAATAAGAAAAATAATTACAGGTACAAATAATCCGAGATATAGAAGAAAATCGGAAGAACAACCAAATAAGATAATTCTTTAAATAAATTTTATAAAGTCCGGGTAAAAAACGACTAAAAACAGCTTATTACTGATGACAAGCAAATACTAAAAGCCTGGAAGAAATCTTCCAGGAAAGACTTCTGTCAACTGTTAAACGACCAATCTAGTAGAAATATATCAAACATAGAAGTGTATACAGCTGAAATAGAAGATAACTACAACAACTTTAGAAACTATGCCGCCATTTATTTATTATCGGTACTCAAAGCAAGTGGGTTCAAATAAAGGGTTGCGCCTTAGATTTCTCACCCCTGTTCCAGCAAAAATATACGGCGTTGCAAAAAAATGAATCTATATACTCATCTGAAACTTTATGTATGAATGCCGTACTGTTTCAAATGACCGAAAATCGGAAAAAGTTTTCCAACATTAAAAAACTTTCCCTGCTTCTGTACCAAAATTTTTGTTCAGCATTAGGTCGCAGGTCACTATTTTTGTATTACCTAACTTACTTATAAATGCCGTAAAAATATGTTTGGCCCTCCTCCTTTGAGTGGTAATTTTGTCTTACCTGTGACTTACCTGTACGGATAAAAATTACCGGAATACTTTTTAAAATTCGTATTAGGTATTATATTATTGTTTTATATGTGATTAATGCTGGTTCACCCATTAATCGCCCATGGGCTTGTAGTCAAATATACTAATATGTTGTTTTGAACTACTGTTAATATAATTATACTTAGATAAAAATTATTTTAAATAAAATTGTAAAAGATTAAAATAAAGGAATAAATAATAATAAGGACATATTTTTTGTTTTCAGGTCAGTATCACTGTGTAGTACAACATCCGATCATACATCATTGTTTTAAAGATCAATTCTATTTTTGGTAAGTAAATTATTGTTAATGCTACCTTTTACATTTTATACTAAATCCATTTTTTATAGTTTAGGAAAAAAAATAACGCGAGACCTAAAAAAATATTCATAATTTTTTACAATATCTTCATTACTGTAAAAATATACATACACATCTTATTAGCTTTTATTTGAAAAAATGTAAGTATAGAGAAAAAAGGTACTAAAACTTTATAGACGAAAAAATAAAAATAATAAAAAAGAAAAAGAACTAATTAGTAATTAAATTGCTTATGTTTCCTTAGTTTTAATAGTAATTACTTATAATTTGTTGGTAGCTATGTTCTTATGTTTTTTTTTTATTTTTTTCAAACCGATAAAACTTATAATACAAGGAGCTTTCATTATAAGCAACACAATTAGAAAATCAGTACTAATTGTGGTTCAAATCCTAGCAAGAATAATATTAATAAAAATTCAAGCAGAGTTGCAATATTATATGATCCGCGTAGAGCTGATAAGACCAAAGATTAGATCGAAAAGTTTTATTCAGAATTGCATAATACACTGAGTCAAGTTAACAAAGTCTAGAAACCTTAGATAAATTTTAGGAGACTAGTGAAAAAATTGGAGCAGGTATAGTTTGTGTTAAGAACTAGAAATAAGAGAGGAGAGAGGTTCTAGAATTTTGCCAAGAAAATAATATGGTAATTGCCAATACTCCGTTTCAGCTTCCTGGAAGGGGAGTATATACGTGGACGTCTCCTTGGCATACTGAAAACCAAATTGTCAGAAATCAAGTAGATTTTCCACTCATAAACAGTAAACAATAACACAAAACATAAAAGAAAAAAACCAAAAATTAAAATCAGAATGCCGGAACACGTTGAAATAAAAAAAGAATTAAAAAATTATGTGAATATTAATATGCAAAAAACACTAATTGACAACAAACAAATTATGGACGAAAATAAAAAGAAACATAAAACGATAATCATATTATTGAAATCAGCTCAAGAAAGTTTGATACAACACAGGTCAGAGGCTAAAAAACAATGGACGACTGAAGAAATACTCATAGACGAAAAAAAGAAGCAAATGAAAAGGAAAAGATCTACAACAGTATAAAGAGATACAAAGAATAATTAAGGAAAAGATAAAATCAGGTAAGGAAATGTATTTGATGAATCAACGTGAAGCGATAGAAGAACTTACAACATCTTCTTGCAACTTACAACTTGCCATACACCAAAGTGCGTAGGCCACTATCTCACTACTAGAATTCTGTTCTTGGCGGCGTGACACAGCTTGCCTGTATTGTGTATTCCTGTCCATTCTTTAATATTCCTTAACCAGGATAATTGTTTGCGGCCGGCTCCCCTCCTACCTTCGATCTTCCCTTGTAGGATTAAATGTGGTATTTCATATTTTGCTCCTCTCAATATGTACCCAAGGTAACCAATCTTGCGTTTTTTAATTAATTCAAAGAGTTCTCTTTCCACGCCGGCTCTCTTAAGGACGTCATCGTTTCGAACTCTATCCACCCAAGGTATGCGCATCATTCTTCTCAATGACCACATTTCAAATGTTTCAAGTTTGTTGATAGATGTTTTTTTCAAAGTCCACGTTTCCATGCCATAAAGCAAGATGAACCATATGTAGCACTTGACCATTCTGTAGCGTATTTCGAAATTTAGGTTTTGATTACATAGGAGCGGTCTGAATTTCACAAAAGCTTGTCTTGCCATTTGTATTCGGGTTTTTATCTCTTGTTGTGGACCCGATTGGTCATTGATTGTGATGCCAAGGTATTTAAAAGTTTTCACGCGTTTTATGCGATCGTCACCTATGCATATTATCGGGTTTTCTGGAGGGTTTCTGCTAATGACCATATATTTCGTTTTCAAAATGTTGATTTTGAGGCCATATTTTTTACCTATGCTATTCACCCTATCAAGTAATAACTGCTGATCTTCCAAATTATCAGTTATAATCACTGTGTCGTCCGCATAGCGTAGGTTGCTAATTGGTATGCCGTTCACCTTAATACCTAATTCCGTGTCTTCTAATGCTTCCGCAAATATATTTTCAACATATAAATTAAAAAGCATCGGAGAGAGTATGCAGTCTTGGCGGACACCTTTCCGGATTTCAAATTCATCCGTATATTGGTCTTGATCAATCCTCACCTTTGCTATTTGGTTCCAGTATAGATTCTGAATAATTCTGAAACAACATATGATATGAGAATTATGCACAAAAAAAATAGAAGAAGTGATCAGAATGGGTCAAAATAGTCAACAAGGACACATAAAAAACATGAAAGGAGTACTGGTAATAATATTATTTAAGAAATTAAGAGGATAAAAGAAGTAAGTTAGAGAAATAAGTTTAGAGAAAATAAAAGAGGTAAAATACAGAAGATACGAGAATTAGATACTTTAGTATCTAAGTAAAGATCAGAAGGCTGCTGGATTAGAAGAAATTAATCTAAAATTGGTAAAAATAGTGGAAGAGGTTAACTTGAAAGTATTGGCAGACTGATTTAACATAGTGTGTGATACGGGAATAATACCGCAAGAGTGGCTGAAGTTATATATATATATATATATATATATATATATATATATATATATATATATATATATATATATATATATATATATATATATATATATAAGCTATACGCTTCCGAAGAAACTGAAGATGTTTTCACTTAAAGATCCTTTTTGTGTGGGGGATCATCCCATTCTGGATTTGGTTTTACAGTTTTTGGTGTGACTTCGCTGTTTACATATCTTTTCTCCATTCTTCTCTCTCTCTTTGAATGCCCTTTCTATATTTCTAATTTCCGTACTCCTTAAGTATTCTTCCACTTGTTGTCTCCATCTCAGTTTAGGTCTGCCTCCTGTTTTTTTACCTGGTGGTATCCATTCTGTTATAACGGAATGTTCATTTAACGGATTACTCTTTTCTCTTCTCATTATGTGTCCATGCCATCTAATTCTTTGTGTTTTATTGCTTTAACTATGTTCTTTTGACTCATGCATTCTTGTATTTCGTGTTTCATCATTTGCCTTGTATCCTCTACGTTTTCCCTCTTTGGTCCCAATATTGTACTGATTTTTCCTTTTCCTCTCAAAAACTTTCAATTGCTCTTTTTCTCTTGCTGTTGATGTAAATGTTTATAAATCTCATTAAATAATCTCATTATGTGTCCATACCATCTAATTCTTTGTGTTTTTATTGCTTTAACTATGTTTTCTTGACTCATGCATTCTTGTATTTCGTGATTCATCATTTGCCTTCTATCATCTACGTTTTCCCTCTCAGTATTGTTCTGAGTTTTGCTTTTCCTCTCAAAAACTTTCAATTGCTATTTTTCTCTTGCTGTTAATGTAAATGTTTCTGCAGCATATACTACTATCGGTCTTATAGTAATTTTGTAGATTTTCATTTTTGTGTTTCGGCTTATCTCCTTATCTCTTAACATTTTTTTATTTCTATAAAACGCTGCCTTTCGTCGCCGCCTGAATTCTTCTTTTCATATCTTCACTTTCATTTCTTCTGTAAACTAGTACTCTAGTTAACAGAAGAGTAACAGAAAGTAAAAGAGAACAAAAGAAAGGAAAGACAGTCAAGATTTGATTTCACGTATAGTGCCTCTGTATACTCGCTTATACGTATTTCATCCTAAAAGAAATCTTCGGAGCGGCTATTTACAAACGCTCTGAACGTGAAAACAATATTTCCTGTCGTAGTAGAAGCAACACTAAAATGACTTCGATATGGACGCAATACGGACATCTGATATTAAATCCGGAAACTAATTTTCGAAACCAAATTCAGATTTCTGCTTTAATCTGTGCCTTCTAAGAATTGCGTCCATATCGAAGCCATTTTGGTGATGCTTCTACTACGACAGAAAAGATTGTTTTCACGTTCAGAGCGTTTGTAAATATCCACTCCGAAGATTCCTTTTAGGATGAAATACGTATCAGCGGATATATAGACGGACTATACGTGACATCAAATCTTAACTGTCTTTCCTTTTATTTCGGTAAACTCTTTATGAGTACTAGAAACCAATTCGCTAAGGATTTTTGCTTAGTTGAGAAGATATGTTGTAGAATACAATTTTAGATTACCTATATCTCTAATTATATCTTTATCAACGTCTGTTTTGCCTTGCAATTCTTAGAAGGCACAGATCTGAATTTGGTTTCGAAAATTGGTTTCCGGATTTAAAAGAGCACAGTAACTAAGTAGTTAAAATATTTGAATGTTTCAACCTCTTAGAAACTGTCTGCATCTATTGCCAGTTCTGTCATTTGTGACTTCTTTTTCTTGCTTACTCTTACCAGACCTTTCAGTTTGGATTGGTTTCTTGAAAGGTTTTTTTTAATGCCTTTTTATCTGTTGCTACTATGGTTATATCGTCCGCATATCCTATTATTTGTACTGCATTCTTGTTTATAGTTTCTGCGTTTGACAGCTTTTTTATTATCTTATCTAGTGATAGAATAAATAGTACCGTAGAGAGCGCATCTCCTTGTCTTACTCAATTTTTTTTTATTTTTAATATTTCTGTTCTTTCTCTTTCGGTGCCTATTATTGCTTGGGAATCTCGCATTGTCATTTCTATCATTCTTATAATTTTTTTGATATATTACTCTCTTGTTGGTCTTGGATCATTTTTCTTCTGTTTAATTTGTCAAAAGCCTGTTTAGAGTCTAGCAAAAGTATGTGTGTTTCTCCGTCGTTCTCGTATTTTTTCTCTATCTTTTATTTCAGCGTATGTATGCGTCTCTCGTGGATGTTCCTTTTCTAAAACCGGAATAGTAATTCCCTATGCTTTGTTCTGTATATATTGTTAGTCTGTCTCTTATTATACCAATCATTACTTTATATGTTACATTCCGTAAATTAATTGCTCGGTAGTTTTTGCATATTCTATTGCAATTCTTCTCCTTTTTAATTTTGTTCTGTGTTCGTTATTGTTTCTCTTTCTTCTTCTCTATCCGTTTCTTAATATATTTCTTCGAAATACTTCTGCTATTTTTTTGCTTCTATATGCGATATTAGCTGTCCGTTTTCGGTTACCTAATTTTAAGTATTCGTACAATAGTTTTGAGTTGTGTCTTTTATTTTCTGTTTTTATCTCGTTCATAATTTTCTCTACTTTTTGATTTTCTTTTTCGATTTAAATAATTTCTTTGTCTTTTGCCTCTGATCTTTGTATTTTTCTCTTTATTCTGTTTTGCTTGTGCTTAACCATTTTAATCTTGTTTTATTCTTTTCTTCCACTGTTATTTTGCACTCATCGTCAAACCAATTTTTTCTTCTTTTATTTTCCATTTTGGCAACTACTTTCTCTGCTATATTGTTTATTCCTTGTTTGATTTTTTTCCACTGTTTCTTTATTTGTTGTTCTTTGAACTGCATCTTTGCATTTATTTCTTGTAAAAATCTTCTTCTTCTGTCTCTCTCAATTTATTTACGTCTAATTTTCTCTGTGCTTTTCGCCTTCTATTCTTCGTTGTTTTTATTTTACATTTTGTAAGCACTAGCATATGGTACGAATCGATGTTGGCCCCTCTGTGAGATCTAACCTCATCTATCGACTGTTTGTGTAAAATTACATAGTCTTTCTCCATTATTGTTTGTTGACTCATGTATTTAGTTTGCACCTGCAACCTCTCTGAAGCAATTTTCTTTGCCTATTTGTGCGTTGAAATATCCTATATAAGGATTAATATATTTTCTTCCAGGATTTTCTCGGCATTTGCTTCTAGTATTTCATACTAATGCTGTTTTCTCAAGTTATCACTGTTTTCATAGACATTTATTATGTACAACTTATTCGTTTTGCTGTTGACTCTTATGTATGATTCGTTCACTTAGGTGTTTAAATTCCATAACTTTATGTCTCATTTCTCACATCACCATAAAAGCCGTTCCTCTATATCCATGCTTTTCTTTGCCTGCATACCATACTGTATAATTTTCCTTTTCATTTTTCCGTCCCTCATCTAGTTTCCTGAATTTCTGCAATATCTATCTTGTATTGTTTTTACTATGTCGCTAGTTCTTCCATTTTTTCTGTTTCCAGCAGCGTCCTCACGTTCCATGTTCTAATGTTTTTTGTCATTTTCTTAATTCTCTTTCTCCTGTTTCTATTTTTCTTATTATTCTGAATGTACGTTGACTCATTTTCCTCTTCGTTTGCATTGTCCGTTTCCTTTTTATCCATCCATTCTTCTTTTTCTAGTTTTTTGGAACATTTTCAATATCTTTTAGTTTATTTTCTTTTGCATTTCATTTAGCAGGTTGCCATCTATTTTTAATTTCTGGTATCTGATTTTTTACTTTTGCTCCTTTTATTCTTTCTTGTTTTGCTATGTCCCTGATTTCTTTTCGTATAATATATATATATATATATATATATATATATATATATATATATATATATATATATATATATATATATATATACTTTGAGACTCTTTGAGTAAACACAGTTGAAAAAATAGGCTAAGTGTACTCTTGTTCCTTTATTATTCCAATATTTCGCCGATAGTCATCGACATCATCAGGGATGAGCTACAAATAGTTATACATGAATATTTGACAGTCTATTTAACTAAGTTACTTACGATTTGAGATTATCGCCGTGAAGAAAGCTGGTCAAAGTTATAAAATTTTTGTAAAAAATTGTATAAGTTTTTTTCACAAAATACATGTATTGTAAATTCACAAAGACTGGTACAAAGACAACGCACAATTTTTACTGTTAATTATTGGACAGAAAGTCCTCTCTAGAGAGTTTTACATCTTTTTTTATTTAATTGTTAACCTGAACTTTATGTCATGTAAAGCCGACAATGTGGTTGATTTGCAGGTTTGAAAACTCTAACCTCTAAAATCTTCTTCTTTCCTTGATAGTCAAAGTAGAATGGAGATTTTAGTGGTCTTTGTCTTTATTAGGTGTCTGAACCTGTATTTGATTCGAATCTCAAGTTGGAGCTATTTAAAAATTGAAATTGTTAGAGTGATTGAAGATCACTTTAACAAGAGTTTGATAATTAGATCTTGGTTAATTCCAAGACCTAGTTATTATGTAAAGGTTGAAGAGTAGTATCGGATGATGTCGTATTTAACATTTTTTTAACAAAAAAGAAAAGTTGACTATTGGAATTGCATGTTTAGTATGATTTTTTACTTAAGAGTCTATTGTTAAACTATGTGATAGTATGGTAATGTAATAATCTTATTCTAAAAAGGAATCTGTTGAATTATTGAATTTCATATGTTGTTTGTCTACTGTTAAAAGAAAGGAGTAGATTTTACTGAGGTGGTGGATGTCTGTTTTTTTATTTATGTTGTTCTCTGTTTGTGCTCTACAAGCCATTTCTAGGAAAAGACGTTTTTTATAATTGGTTTCCCTTTCCAGAACTTCTACTGAATCAAAGTCCATCTGGTGTCCTTCATTTACTACATGAAGTGCTAATGAGCAACGGCCATGATGTAATCGGCAGTCGCTTTTATGTGAAATTATGCGATTTTTTAAATGCCTTTCTGTGTGACCTATGTATTTTTTGTTGCAGTTTTTGCATGGAATGCTGTAGACTACATGTGAGATTTGCTCCTTAGGTGTTTTGTCTTTTATTTTTGTGTGAAGGCTCTTTATAGAAACGAAACATAAGTGTTGTCGAACAAAAAGTTTACCAATTCCAAGAAGGTCTCTAGGTATATTTTGCAGTGAGTTGATATTATATCCCATCTTTTTTGTATTGATCTTAAATATGCTTCTAAGTAGACGTTACTAAACAAAGACACCACATCAAGACCAGCAAGAATATAGTTGGGTGGAAGGGTGATATTTTCCACTAGTTTTTTGACTTCAAAAGAGTCCTTGATGTAATATTCATTGTTTAAGTCATATGAGGTTGTTAAACTGTCGGTTACTAGAGTGGCTAGTAACACTTATTTCTCCATCGATAATAAGGTATATAAATCTACCTTTGGAACACCAATGGGTGAAGTCTCACCAATCCTAGCTGCATATGTACTCGATGACATCCTTGACACAGTTATTCCAGTCTTACCCTATAACCTTACCTTTGTAAAAAAATATGTTGATGACATCATTCTGGCACTTCCAAAAGATCAAGTGGAAGACATTTTATCAGTCTTTAATAGTTATGATCCATATATACAGTTCACAATATAAGTAGAAGATAATGAACAATCTGTTCCCTTCCTCGACACTAAACTAATTAGAACTAACAACAACAATATCCTAGTGGACTGGTATAGAAAACCAACATCATCAGGTAGATACCTACACTACCTATCATATCACAAACATTCAATGAAAACCAATATATTAAAACAAATGAAGTTCAGGGTAATGAAAATTTCAGATACAACTTTCTACAAAAAGAACCTCAAACTTTTACACAACCTGTTTACAGACAACTCTTACCCCACTGATTTAGTTAAGAAAATCCTTTATGACACCTCTTCATCCCTTCCTCAGAATATATTAGATGAATTAAACAACATAAATACAAATGTCCAAGGAGGAGTAGGTTATACCGAGCAAATAGACACCAACATCTAAGAAATAAGAGAAAATGTTGAACAGAACACATCCAATGAACCAATTACAGAATATACAATGATTTCTCTACCTTACATCAAGGAACTCACACCCAGACTAGCAAGGGTACTAAATTCTTTTTATAATTTCAAAATTGCAAATAAAACGGTATTTTCAATAAAGAGCCTTCACACACAAATAAAAAAAAAACACCTAAGGAGCAAATGTCACATGTAGTCTACAGCATTTCATGCAAAAACTGCAACAAAAAATACATAGGTCACACAGAAAGGCATTTAAAAAATCGCATAATTTCACATAAAAGCTACTGCCGATTACATCATGGCCGTTGCTCATTAGCACTTCATGTAGTAAATGAAGGACACCAGATACACCAGATGGACTTTGAGTCAGTAGAAGTTCTAGAAAGGGAAACCAATTATAAAAAACGTCTTTTCCTAGAAATGGCTTGTAGAGCACAAACAGAGAACAACATAAATAAAAAAAAAAAACAGACATCCACCACCTTAGTGAAATCTACTCCTTTGTTTTAACAGTAGACAAACAACATATGAAATTCAATAATTCAACAGATTCCTTTTTAGAATAAGATTATTACATTACCATACTATCACATAGTTTAACAATAGACTCTTAAGTAAAAAATCATACTAAACATTCAATTACAATAGTCAACTTTTGTTTTTTTTTTTAAATGTTAAATACGACATAATCCGATACTACTTTTCAACCTTTACATAATAACTAGGCCTTGAAATTAACCAAGATCTAATTATCAAACTCTTGTTAAAGTGATCTTCAATCACTCTAACAATTTCAATTTTTAAATAGCTCCAACTTGAGATTCGAATCAAATACAGGTTCAGACACCTAATAAAGACAAAGACCACTAAAATCTCCATTCTACTTTGACTATCAAGGAAAGAAGAAGATTTTAGAGGTTAGAGTTTTCAAACCTGCAAATCAACCACATTGTCGGCTTTACATGACATAAAGTTCAGGTTTACAATTAAATAAAAAAAGATGTAAAACTCTCTTGAGTGGACTTTCTGTCCAATAATTAACACTAAAAATTATGCGTTGTCTTTGTACCAGGCTTTGTGAATTTACAATACATTTATTTTGTGAAAAAAACTTTTTTACAAAATTTTTATAACTTTGACCAGCTTTCTTTACGGCGATAATCTCAAATCGTAAGTAACTTAGTTAAATAGACTGTCAAATATTCATGTATAACTATTTGTAGCTCATCCCTGATGATGTCGATGACTATCGACGAAATTTTCGAATAATAAAGGAACAAGAGTACACTTAGCCTATTCTTTCAACTGTGTTTACCCAAAGAGTCTCAAATATTTATTTTCTAGCTTAATCAGGTGATTAACACTACTTTATATATATATATATATATATATATATATATATATATATATATATATATATATATATATATATATATATACATATATAATTTCTCTACCGTCTCTTGTGTATCTGAGTTTACTTTTTTCTTGCAGTATTTTCTCTTTGTCTTTCCAGCTGTTTGTTTCCATTATACATTTCTTATATCCTATCTTAAAAGCACTTTTAGTTTCTATTTTTAGTTTAAGCACTTTTTTCATAATTTTTTGTATGTCTTCTCATAGTCTCTCTTCATCTTCTAGGTCTACCTCAATTCCTGATATGATTAATTTATTGCGTATTTTTTATTTATCGATCTTCTCTAATCTATTCTCCATAAGTGTTAATGTTTTTGAGTTTTCTTTCTCCTATTTTTTTTATTTTTTTTTATTTTTCGTTTTTACTTTGTTGTGCTTAAGTTTCTGCTTTATATCTTCCAGTTCGTTTTTCATATCCTTGATTTTATCTTTAGTTTCTGTTTTGCTTTTCAGGATATCTTCTTTAATTTCTTGCCTCATCTGGCTTAACAATGTCTTAATCTCTTGCATGTCCATTAATATTGTACTTACTTGTTTATGCACGTGTCTGGAGCTTTCTTACGTTTACGTTGCTCTTCTTTGTCTTCTTTAATCGAGCTGCCGTGTTCCGATTTGTGTCTGTTTTTCTCGGTTTTTATTTTCTTTGTTGTTCATCTATTTATCTTCTTGTTTTCTTTCTAGATCGAAAATCCTACTTTAATATATCCCCTTCTAACAAATTTGGTTTTATCTAAATTAAGCTATAAAATTATATTTTTATTGCACTTAAAACGCAAGATATACCCACAAAACCTATGTAAAGAAAATAACTATGCTTTTTGCCTAATTAATTTAATTCTTATAATCTGACAGCGTGGTCCAACCGATACAAAGAAATACTGTTGCAATGTGGAAGGCACTCACCCCCAATCAACTCGTCGAAGGGTTGAAACCTATCAATGCACGGTTTTCTTCTGTTTTTTACTTTTTTGTACGTTTCTAGATATTCTGCACACGCCGGCAACGTCGCAGATGACCTGACGTACTCCTGTCTGCTAATTTGTCTATCGGTTATAGTAATTAACAGCTTTAAAGCTTAATTATACAAGTTTTTGTTATATTCAATATTTTTGCTGTATATCTTGCACAAAATATTTTAATTATAATCTTTTAAACCTCCTCTTTTACGTTAATTAAATGAATAAAAAGATAACTTAAAGTTTGTAGCTCATTACACACTTTGTAAAAATTTCACTAAAATCCGTTGTCTATTTCTTCACAAAAACTGTGTTACACCACAGAGCAAAACAACTTGTGTTCACACCAACTTTAACTATTAACATACCAAACCATGCCTAAAAAACGAGCAGCAAAAGAGTGCTTTTAAACACTGAGGTTTTACTATAAGGTAGAAATCCTTGATAAGTTTTTTGTGTTCTGTTTTTATGTTTATCTGAATCTTCCCTCTCACCAATCGTGATTAATATAAGATCAGGTCCAGTATAATAATGTTTCAGTTCTGTCACGTTGGAGAATATGTTGTTGGTATTGAAGAGTATATAGTGATTTTTTATTTTTATTATTCAGATGATGGAGATTCAAACGAAAAGTACAAGAGGCATTTTTCCTTAGAAATTATGTTTAGTGAGCTCTCGGCCATTATTCAGCAGCAAACCATGACCATTTTAGTACCAAACTTTAGAAATTTACCAGTAACAATTAGAAATTTTTATTTCATGTGGTAAAAACTTTTTAAGCTTTATGTGGTCCTAAACTTCTTATCGCTTTTATGAGATATTTTCATTATTCCATTACTTACTTAAAATACTTCTCCTACAGAGCTGTATAATCTTTAATGCAGTTCCGTACTTGTTGAATATTTTACTGTTATTCGGGAATTGTGTACTCAGATTTTTCTTCGTAACTTCTGTAATATCAACACCTTGACCCATTTTAGTTTCTTACGATTTAGAGACGCTCAATCATCTAAACAGAATTAAAAGCGTCGCAGGCAGTCAGTCCCTTTTAAATTTCATTATAAACTCTTTTCTGAAGGCGAGAGTACTTACATAAACATTTAAAAGAAGGAGAAATAAGTTTCTTGTTTCATTTATTTTTCTGCAGGGGTTGTGATGAAAATGTCTTTATAAGATAATAAATTTTATACAGCGTGGAGTTTCGCATTTAAAAGCCACATATACCGAATGTCATCAGATGCGGTATAGGAAATATGTCTTAGTATATTTAGTTATTTACTTCCCTCTTTATTTTTGAGATAAATTTATTCAAATTAAATATGTACATTAAAATATCCAACAAAAGGTAACAATCAATGTTTCTGCTTAACGTCTTTACCCAACGTTAAAATTTCAATAATGGAAACTTTATTTAACATCATTGTAAAAAAAGTTGTCCATCTCAAGGTAGCGGAATAAGAAAGAGGGACTCATTGAGTTCTATGTCTTTAATTTAATCGTGGATGAAATCATCAAAAGTGTTAACAAAGGAAGAGGATACAGAATGTGAATCAAAGAAGTAAAAATACTCTGTTACGCAGACGACGCAATATTAATAGCCCAAGATGAAGAGTAGAAGAATATAATATTATAATCTCATCTCAGATAACGAAAACAATAGTAATCAGCAAAGAACCAACCAGATGTAACATAGAAATTTATGGCATCAGTATTGAACAAGTAATGGAGACAAAATACCCCTGGAATTACACTGTCTAGATATGGAGACAAAGAAGTGAAAGATCAAGTACAAAAAGCAAATATACTGACAGGATGCCTTAATAACACTTTATGCCGAAACAGACAAATTAACACTGAGATGAAGTCAAGAATTTATAAAGCCAGGTTAAGACCAATAATGACATATGTCTCAGAAACAAGACCCTACACAGCCACAATGCAAAGGCTACTGGAAATACGCTGAGAGAATCGAAAGAGAAAGACACTAGAAGAAAATGTAACATACGGTGTATAAATGAATGAGCACTAAATAAAAAAAAAGAATGAAATAACCACATAAGCAGAATGGGGGAGACCCGAGTTGTCAAAATAGCAAGAGATAAATCACCAATCTGCAGAAGAAGTATCGGACGACCGAGCAAAATATGGAGTAACAACCTTCAGTAAAAGTATTAATTCACCAATGAACAAGCAGAATTGCTTATAAAGAGAACGAAGTAGTAGAAAAATAAAAGTAAAAAACTCGTAAAATATCGGGATTCACAATGGGTCACTATCATTCCATCAGTTGCGGTAGTTTATGTTACGGAACTAATCATGTCATTTGAAGTTTGACCTTCGACAATCTGCATGTCGTGCTTTATTGTCGCTTTGTCAGAATGAAATCGAAAGTGAAAATTAAAAGACTTGGGAAAAAAATTTTCTAATTAAAGATGTAAATTTCTTAAACACAAAAATGCCAAAGTGATGTGTGAAAGAATTTTAAATTAATAGTGTTTGAACAAATTACTAATGATTTTGCACGATATACTCACTATACAAAGATACTGTGATATGTTTTAAAAATGGTACAGAAAGTCCGTTAAGAAGTAAATATTCTTCTCAATCTCTTCCGGGCAAAAGCAAATCAGGCAGTTAAGTTTGCTTGCAAAATTTCCAATTAAATTGGTGTTAGTTTCAAGAAAGGAATGTGCTTTTAAACAACAATTAAATTTTATTGCAAAAGATTTATTTTACGAAGGGTTTTATAAAATTTTACTAAGAGTTAATTAATCTTTATGCAGACTTTGGTGAAAACGATGTAAAAAACATATTAACTTCTAGAAGAACTTTAGCAAGAACGGTTTTGCCGGGAAAATTCGACAAAATCAACAACAAATTACCACAACCTCTTAGAAGAAATGCAGGACAATTATTCCATGTGGCAGAAGATCGAGAAGGCAATGGTGATCGCCAACGTTGGATAATTCTGATATGGCACGCAAAAAAGAAGAATAAAGACTTATTTAAATTGCCAGCGTAAAGAAATAACTCGCTTTAAGGATAATACTCCAGGCATGGGTTAGGTCAAATCATTTGTAAGTCCTACAAAGATTGTCTTAAACATAAAGGTCGGTTTAGAATTTGTCTTCTTATAATGTTCATAATCACTATTAAACTCTTACCTCTTCCACTTCACGACTTCAGATCGAGCATAAATTATTGTTTCTTTAATTTTCGTTATATTTTCTTTCTTTTAAAATGAGTTCCATTTTGTAACTATGTTTTTTAGATATCAAAAATTATTGGTCTTGACCTATGCTAAATAGTTATCATTTTTGATTATAATTACTATTTAAATGGGAATAAGCCACAAATTAAGTTTAAAGTAAGTTTATTGACGTTTCAATTCCACTTCGGAAATCGATCTCAAAATACAAACATTAGTAAATTAAACAAATTTTGTTTTTTATTACTTGGTAAAAAAAAATTGTTCTAATAATTTAATTTTATCTGACTCATTTATATTGACAATTCAGACATACATTATACATTTTAAAGTAGACGACTTAAACTGATATTGCCAATATTGTTGAGTTGCGTTCCTAGGACGACTTTACTTGTGAGATAGTTGATTCAATTACAAGAAATCAACTTTAACTTGAAAATATCCATCAGAAAAAAAATCATAGCATGTAATTCGTCTTTAAAAAGACAACCACATGCCATGATGACACTAAAATTCTCTTTATAGTGATTCCATAGTAAATCATGAGGGAAAAACCAGGAAAAAAACCTCATAATACTATCCCGACATGGTAAGTATTTGGTCTTACATTTAGTTTACTCTCAATAAACGATATGTTACTCGACTTACTAATACTGGTATTTTCCTTTTAATAACTACTTCTTTTATTATGGGCAACCAGATTCTACTACATTCTGCGGAGTAATTTTCGACACTCTGATTTAGCATAATTAGAGCCGCTTCTTTGATTTTTTTTACCATCCGTTTCTTTTAGGACTATACTTGAATTATTCCATTGAACCCTATGTTCATTATCTTATGCGTGTTTACATATTTGAGATCTATCAAATTGTCTATTTTTAATATAAGATTGATGTTCACTTATTCTAACATTTAATGGCCTTGACCTAAATAAAACTGATCGCATTTACAAGGTATTTTATAAATACAATTTTTTGTCCTTTCGTGTTCATTGTTAGGTTTGGTTTTAGACAAAATATATCTCAATGTATTTGTTGTTTTGAATGATGTTGAAATGTTGAATTTATTTTCTATCCTTTTAAGTTTTTCTGATAATACTTTTATTTATGGTATTGTTGTTTTTCTCGTATTATTCCTTGTGTATGCTGTAGGATCTCGTTCTAAGTTGTTCTCTTCTATTAGGTCGATTGTGGAAAATTCTTATTTCCTTATTACTTCCTTATTTATTAACGATAAAGGATAATCACTTTTTAATAAAACAGATGTTAACAAATGTTTTTCCTCCAAGAACGAATTTTCGTTAGAACAAACAATTTTGGCTTTATCGTATAATGATTTAATGATTCCCTTTTTAATATTAATATTGTGATTTGATTTGAAATTTAAATATCTGTTGGTGTTTGTTGGGTTTCTATACACCTGAGTCTCATATCCAGTATCGTTCTTAGAGATTAAAACATCCAGGAAAGGTAGTGTGTTAATATATTCCTTTTCCATGGTAAATGTTGTTGACTCTTCTTTATCGTTTATATCATTCAGGAATGTGTCCAACAACTCTGATCCATGGAGCCATATTGAGAATACATCATCTACGTCTCTCCACCATACTGTGGGTTTTAAATTTTGTTTAGAAATAATATTCGTTTCAAAATCTTCCATAAAAATATCGGCTAAAAATGGAGATGACCTAGAGCCCATTGCTAGATTAAAATTTTGTTTATAGAGTTTATTATTTAATTGAAAATATGTATTATCAGTACATAATGTTAATAACTCCATGATAGCTGATATGTTTAGTCTTGTTCTAGTTGCCAATGTATCATCACTCTCTAATTTTGTCTTGACTATATTTAAAGTCTTATCTAATGACACATTCGTAAATGAACTATTTATGTCAAAACTTACCAAAATATAATTTGAATTAAATTCAGTATTTGATAATTTATTTAAAAATGTTGTGTAATTTTTATAAATGTGTTAATTTCATTTGCAAATGGTTGTATAATATTTAATAAAAAATTTTGATAGTTCACCACAAGGAGAATTCATGGTACTACAAATGGGTCTAAGTGGTATATTCGTTTTATGAACTTTCGGTACTCCATAAAAATGAGGGGTCTTACTGTAATGAGGAGTAATTAATCTTCTTTGATAACTTGTTAACAATACAATAACAATCTTTAAACTTGAATAGAGTTCTATATATTCTGTTTTCCAAAGGCTTTGTTAGATCCTTTGGTAATTTTGTATAAGGTCCGTGTATTATTAGATCTTTAATTTTCTTTTCATATTGAATTTTATTCATTATCACAGTTGCATTTCCCTTGTCTGCTGGTAGGATGATTATAAAGTCGTCATTTTTTAAAGTTCTTATAGCCTTAAGTTCCTCTTTGCTTATGTTTTGTTCAATTTTAATAGACTTTTCCAATTCAAGTTTACATAATACTCTGTATTCTTCCTTTTCGTTGGTTGGTAAACATTGAGATATTTTCTGCACTGAGCTTATTATGTCTAATTTTGGAATAGATGGATGAGTAACAGCAAAGTTTAGACCCTTTGACAGTATTAAACTCTCCGTTGCATTTAAATGTCTATTTGATAGATTGACAACTGTCGCTAATATGTCATTATTTCTATTGAGATTATGTAAAGTGAGTATAGTGTTTTGTTCTAAATGAATATTAAATTTATTTAAATGTATATTTCTTTGTTTCTTATATGAATTTTCATATACTGTATGTAAACTAAAAATTATTTGATAAAAATCAGAATTTGATATCACACTAAAAAGCAAATCTTCGATACTTATAATATCTTGTTCAACAAAAAATAAATTGAATCTATGAAATTCGTTCTTGGAGGAAAAACATTTGTCAACATCAGATTTATTAAAAAATGATTATCCTTTATTGTTTATAAATAAGCAAGTAATAAGGAAATAAGAATTTTCAACAATCGACCTAATAGAAGAAAACAACTTAGAACGAGATCCTACAGCATACACAAGGAATAATACGAGGAAAATAACAATACCATACATAGAATGATTATCAGAAAAACTTAAAAGGATAGAAAATAAATTTAACATTTCAACATCATTCAAAACAACAAATACATTGAGATCTATTTTATCTAAAACCAAACCTAACAATGAACACGAAAAGACAAAGAATTGTATTTATAAAATACCTTGTGAATGCGATCAGTTTTATTTAGGTCAAACATTAAGGCCATTAAATGTTAGAATAAGTGAACATCAATTTTATATTAAAAATAGAGAATTCGATAGATCTCAAATATGTAAACACAAATGGGATAATGAATATACATAGGGTTCAATGGAATGATTTAATTATAGTCCTAAAAGAAGCGAATGGTAAAAAGAGTAAAATCAAAGAAGCGGCCCTAATTATGCTAAATGAGACCAATTGTGTCGCAAATTCCTCGGCAGAATGTAGTAGGATCTGGTTGCCCATAATAAAAGAAGTAGTTAATAAAAGGAAAATACCAGTAATAGTATCAGTAACATATCGACATAATAACAAACATATAAAATTAGAATTTGGTGTTTATTGAGAGTAAGACCACATACTTACCATGTTGGGTTAGTACTATTAGGTATTTTTTTGGTTTTTCCTCATAGTTTACTATGGAATCACTAACAGGAGATTTTTACTGTCATTATGGCATGTGTTTGTCTTTTTAAAGATGAATTAGTAAGTAGTACTAGTAGAAGTAATCGAATGAACTATCTTACAAGTAAAGTTGTTCCAGGAACGCAACTCAACAATATTGGCAATATCATTTTAAATTCGTCTACTTTAAAATGTATAATGCATGTCTGAATTGTCAATATAAAGGAGTCAGATAAAATTAAATTATTAGAATAATTTTTTTTTTCACTAAGTAACAAAAAACGGAATTTGTTTACTTTACTAATGTTTGTATTTTGAGAACGATTTCCGAAGTGGAAATTAAAAAGTCAATAAACTTTGTTTAACTTTTAATTGTGGCTTATTCCCATTTAAATAGTAATTACCTTAAAATGCCACAAGAAAATAGCTTCAAAAACAATATCACTTTTTATATCTTTATAAAATTTAATTGTCTGTCTTTCTGGGTAGAGTGATATCTTTATTTTATCTAAAGAATACTTTTGGTTTGCTTATATATCGGTTTTAGCCTTCAAAATTTCCATGTCTTTAAATTTTGGGCAGTATATAATTCAAATATAAACTGTATCCCTAATAAGCAGCTATTTACAATTTAAATTTCTTCACTCGCCCTAAACGCCGACCTTTTAATTTAGACGCGACCCTTCGTTCAGATCTGTTTTTAAAATGGAGAAACAGAGAAACGGTATAAATTAAATTATTCTGTAAATTCGTTTTAATTGGTCAGAAATGGTAAAAATATTAAGCGAATTTAATCTTTCTGTTTTTTTGTCCCTAAGCAAACTTTAAATGGACAGAAACGGTTTTTCCGGGGGGAATTATATTCATATAAAATGTTATGAAAATAGTACGACCGATATGACAACTTGTAGAATGAAAACTACGGTGATAATAAAATTATTATTCCAAAATTGATTAAGTAAAGGCGCATTCTCACAAGTTAAGTTGAGTTATCAAATCAACAAAAGTTAATCAAGACTTGAAAATAAACTTAACTTAGTTTACACCGTTTTTACACATTTCAATAGAAATTTATCGATTTTTGCAAATTTTAATAGGCGTCCGAATGTAGCTGTACGTGATTGCGTTCAAATCGTCCCAGTTTTGTTAGGTCCTGACCCAGAGACCTAAGTCAGTTTTTTATAATTTTTGTTAAAAGTGGATTCATTCACTATGATGGTAGACACATTGTTTATTGTAGAAAGGGACCCGATTTATTCTGTTATAATAGAGAAATTGTATAACGTATGGTCCTAAAGTTTTGGGAAAAATTTCACCTGGTCTGATTGAGAAGCAAAATGCATTTAACAAAGAAGGCCATGGAATTGAAATGTCATCAGTTATTGACATTTAATAAACAAAGCAAAATATTTTGGTTTGTGCTCTGCAAAATGTCTTATAAAATTGAGATTCGTCGAGGTGTTTATAATATGGTTGGGCGAATGTCGAAACGAGATATTGTTAATATTTATCGAGATCAAAACATAAGCAAATCGACAATTTATTGCACAATCAGAGAATGTGAAGAAGGGATACCATGTGTTAACTTGCGTAAAAGTGGCCGACCGCGGATTTTGAACCATATAAGAGAGACAAGACTGATTGAAGCAGCTAAGAACAAAATTGGGGTCTCACAGCGAAAACTGGCCAGAAGATTTCATGTTGGAAAGACTACAGTATACAGGACCCTATCGAGTAACAATATTATCTACCGGAAAAGAAGGAAGCCTCCAAAATACACAGAGGATCAATTAGAGAGAATTCCGAGATGTTGCCGCGCGTTAAGGCGAGTGCATTTCGTCAACAAGTTGATCGTGATGGACGATGAAAAATATTTTACTTTGTCCAACTCTGAGATGAAGTGTAACGATGGGTTTTACACGAACGATTACGAAAATGTACCTGATGAAATAAAATTAAAAAGTAAGAAAATATTTGAGGACAAAATTTTGGTATGGTGTGCAATTTCTGAGGCTGGCTTTATCTCACAGCCCAGCATTGGTGTTGTTCGAGGCGAAGCCTTAAACGCAAATATTTATATTCAAAGATGTATCTCTAAATTTCTTCAGTTTGTGAACACACATCATGCAAATGATCAAATAGGTTTTTTTTTCCAGATCTTGCTTCATGTCATTACGCGAGGACCACAAGGGACTGGTACGAAACTAACAACATTACCTTTGTACCGAAAGCAGACAATCCCCCCAACCTACCTCAGGCTTGTCCAATTGAAGAGTTCTGGGCAATATCAAGTCGGAAAGTCTATAATAACGGATTGGAAGCACAAAGTCAGGAACAGTTAAGACGCCGCATATATACAAAAATTAGAGAAATTGACGCCGAGGTCGTCCAAAGGATGATGCAACGTGTCAGGGGAATTATTAGGCAAATCGAAAATAATGGTCCCTTGTCTGTCATTTAAATTTTGATTTATAATAAGGATAGATAAGTTAAATTGTTGAATAATTTAATAAAAACATAAGATTATTGTGGTCAGAGTTATATGCTTTTGAAATTTTTCCCAAAACTTTAGGACCATACGTTAGCGTACTTTTTGTTTACTACAGAGAAGGACTTAAGTCAGTGAGTGAGGTACTTTTTTGCCCTAAAGTAACAAGTTGGCAAACCTGCATCTAGTTTACTCCAGCTGATATTATTGTTGTTTGATGTTATGCTGCAGTGTGGAATAACTATTAGGAAGGTAATTATTGTTAATCAGAGGTGACATGGTTAATTTGAAAACATTTTAGTTTTTTTCAAGAATGAGTGATAGTGACAGAGACAGGCATTCACGATACCCGAAACAGAAACAGAGAAAATATAAAAGAAACGTTGTAAAACGTACTCGTCTTTCTGGACAAAAATACATTACAAATCAACCAAATTCACCCCAATATCAAATTCACCATGGAACTAGAATCTTCCATGTCAATTAATTTTCTTGATCTAACCATCACTAGATTAAATGACCACTTCGACTTCAGTATCTATAGGAAACCCACACAGACTGACCACGTAATTCCATTTTCATCCAACCATCCCATGTCACATAAATACGCAGCTTTTCATAGTTACATCCATCGCCTAGAAAGCATTCCACTGTCAGATTTAAACTACAAAAAAGAACTAAATATACTCAGACAAATAGCAGTCAACAACGGATATGATCATAACATCATCAACGAACTCATCCACAAAAAACGCCTTAAGACCCTGCGGGAGACTGCGTTCCCCAGAGACCTTACCACCAAACCCAACTATGTTTCACTCCCATTCTATCATGAAAGTCTTTCTGTAGATATTCGAAATCTCATCCAACGTTCGGTTGAAAACACCCATGTTTCTTTCAAAGTACCCAACAATTTGGAATAACATATTTCTAATTCCAAAGATCCTATCAATTATATGAACCGGAGTGGAGTATATAGACTTAAATGTTCAGATTGCAATGCCACCTACATAGGTAGAACATGCAGATCTCTTTCTTCACGCTCTCTAGAGCACATAAAAAGAGAAAATACTTCCACTTTCTCTCAACATCTCAAAGAATACAACCACACCCTCAATATCCCAGAAGACGTTTCACTTATCCACAATATCTCCCAAAAAAATTTCCTTAAATTAGATTTATACGAAGATCTTGAAATTCTTAAAGAAAAACAAAAAAGCCCAAATTGCGTTAATCGTCATGTTTCATTCAATCGAGATTTTCTCCCTCTCCATCGTCAACTATTCTCCTAACCCACATCCCCAATTTACTTCTACAATTAAAATCTATATTCATTATTAGTTCACCTAATACTCATCTTCCTTAGTTCACTCTAAAAACCTTTCTTCCAATACATCTTACTTGCCATCTATCCCACTCTTTTCTTTTCAACCCAAACTTCATGTCTTAACCACTATAACCAATACTTTCCATGCTTCTATTTCGACACTTCCAAATTCAGATCAGATCATCCGTCACCCCCCCCCCTTCCAGGTTATTAAATTCTTATTTTACTGCTCTACACAACTCCCTCAGGGTTTGGCTTAGTTTCTCTGGGAACCTCAGCCTTCCGTAGTCTATCCGTTTATCACAATTTTCTCAAAAACACCTTGATTTTCATTCTCTTTACTCAAATTTAACAGAGCCACCTACAACAATTTTATTTTACTATTATAGTCAATATAGACCAATAGTTCATTTAACTTACCAACTTATAACTTAATCTTTTATTTTTCCTATGTACCTAGTGTTGGTTTATAACAGATAGGGCCTTTTCTCAAGTTATAAGTTGAGTTCTTTACGATCAATATATTACAAAACCACTTCCAACCATCAAATTTTGTCCATTTCATATACTTGTCAACACACAAAATATAACTACATCACTCAGTCTGTTAACACCCAATCAGATATTTATATTCATGAACTTGCAACTCAAGAAGTTTTACATTTACCAGGTACCAAATGTTGTTTTTTGACATACATGGCCTAATATAATTGAGTTATAAGTCAATTTTTACATGAACTTTATATTACAATAGTTTTATTTCATTCATTGAAAAACATTCTCACATATTAAATATATTAATTCCTATACTTTTTCAAGAACCCACTGTGAACTTTCCACCTGTGTCTAGTTTCCATTTTCCAGGTACCAAATGTTATTAAAACATAAAGGGCCTTATATTAGAATCTTTTCATCACACCACTTGACACTGTATAGTTGGTTGCCTAACTATAATCACATAATTTTCTCACCACAATTTCATCTCACATACATAATTTAAAACAATAACATTGATGGTTGATACTGTTATAATTTTATTTTTATTTCAACTTTCACAATTTTTAAACAACGTTGGCTTCTGTCTTAAATAGACATATACAGTTACACTGACTGCTCTGTCACAACTTCCGTCATAACCTGTCAAGATTGTCATTTCAATCAGTTGCTTTAATAAAGTCCTCGTAGACATACCGTCTCAGGACTTGCAACTTAATGTAGAGTCATATGTCGCCATGTTACCAATCCAACGGTAACTTTACCATCTTAATTTTAAACTAGACATAATGTAAACTAAATTTCATTTAGTAATTTTTAAAGGGTTTTTACCCCCATATTTAGTGGCTACATCCATGTATTAACCTGTAAGTATTAACCACATTTTACATTAACTTTAGTCAAAACTTAAATTATTTCATGTTCTTCTTAATTAAGTGGTTAAATACTTTTTAGGACACTGATGATGGAATACTTATTCCGAAAACGTTTTGAAAATTTTTTTTTTAGAAATACATTAGTTATAGTGGGAAACTAAGGCAATCAAAAAGAACCAGATCACCTTGCAGGTAAAATTCTTTATAATGTAGTATTCAATGTTGTCAAAATTGTGTTGTCACAGCTTGTTGTTTTTTCACAGAAAGTGTTTGTACAGTTTTATAATGATGACTAACCTCTAAACTACAGCAAAGTTACTATCTAGTCTCTTCAAACTAGCTAAGTATTTTTTATTGTGTCGTAGGTTTCCCAAAAAATGCTGTACACAATTTGACGATGTTGAAAAAGGCAATACTTTTAGTCTGTTGTATTGTATGAATACTAAAAATGAACAAGACATTCACTTACAGAGAATGGTTGACTTAACAGAAGTTAAACAGCATCAAGCTCATCAACAAGACGCTACATTAAGGAAACTCTTTGTCTTCTAAATGTGCCTATCTTCTAAAGATGGCGACCACATTGACCCAATCTTATTCTATTCACTAAAGGAGATCTGGAGCACGTAGAACTTACGTCAGAATAGGTCCATATATTACAAAAGAAGATATGTTACACGCATTAAAAACAATGAAGAGTGGGAAAAGCTCTGGATCTGACATGCTTCCTATAGAAATCCTAAAAATTCTAGATGAGAAGCACATTGATGTTTTAGTGACATTCTTGAACCAAATTTATAGTTCAGGCGTATTACCCAAAGAGTGGTTAACGACGATTTTTATTTGTCTCCCCAAAAAGAAAAACGCAAGAGAATGCAGCGATTACCGCACCATTAGCTTGATGTCTCATGTGCTAAAGTTACTACTAAAAGTCATCCATAACCGAATATATCACAAACTGGACATAGACGTTAATGATACACAATTTGGTTTTCACAAAGGCCTAGGAACGCGTGAAGCTCTTTTTTCACTTAATATACTGATACAAATATGTCTGGACGTCAATCAAGATATATACGTATGTTTTATTGACTATAATGAAGCATTCGATAAAGTACAACATAAACAATTAATGAATGTCCTGAAATTAAAGAAGATTGACTACAACGACCTCAGGATCATATTAAATTTATACTACAAACAGCGAGCAAAAGTACGTGTTAACGAACAGCTGTCAGAATAAATTGAAATAAGATGTGGAGTGAGACAGGGATGCGTATTGTCGCCAATTCTTTTTAATGCCTACTCCGAAGAAATCCTGAAAAACGCTCTTAGGGTGAAACATCTGGAATAAAGGTAAATGGAGTTCCCATTAACAACATTAGATATGCGGACGAGACTGTGATCTTAGCCGAAAATATTGAAGATCTTCAGAGACTAGTGACCAGATTGGCGGAGTATGGAAAAGAGTATGGTCTAACAATGAATGTCAAGAAGACGAAATTTATGAGAATATCGAAAACTGAAAGAAATAACGAGAATATTCTAACAAACGGAACCAACGTCGAACAAGTGGAGAAATATGCATATCTGGGAACAATGATTAACTCCACAAATGATTACATTCAGGAGATCAAAATCAGAATAGAAAATGCTAAAGCAAATTTCAACAAAATGAGAAGAGTGCTATGTACAAGGGATTTAAAATTAGAACTAAGAGTTAGGTTAGCGAGGTGCTATCTTTTTTCGACTTTATATTATGGAAAGGAATCTTGGCCCTTGAATGCGACATCAATGAAAAAACTGGAATCATTCGAGCTGTGGGTGTATAGAAGAACTCTGAAAATATCGTGGACAGAACACATCACAAACAAAGAGGTTCTGAGAAGAATGAATAAAGAAATAGAAGTTTTAAGTATAATTAAAACAAGAAAATTGAAATATCTCGGACATATTGCACGTGAAGAGAAATACACCTTGCTTCAACTGATTATGCAGGGAAAGATCCAAGGAAAGAGAAGCATAGGGAGGCGTAGAATGTCATGGTTGCGCAACCTGAGAGAGTGGTACAAATGTACATTAAATGAACTTTTCAGAGCAGCCATCTCAAAAGTCCGAATAGCTATGATGATTGCCGACCTCCGCCGCGGAGATGGCACTTGAAGAAGATTCTATTCACAGCAGCTCGAAATAAACCAGTTGACGTTAGACCAGTCCAGCGCCTGTCTTACCCTCAATCTTGCCTTGTGGAATCAACTGTAAAAGTCGGTATTTATTATTACGCATGATGTGGCCAAAGTAAGCCAATTTTCTGTTCTTTACGGTGTTAATATTTTCTTTGTTTTTTCTTTGCATCTGGAAAATAGTTATATTACTTGTTTGGTGTATATATGAGACCCTCAACATACATGGTAGCACCACATTTCAATTGCCTCTAATCATTTTATGGCATCTTCTGTAAGGCTTCAGCTTTCTACTTCATAGAGAAAGACAGTGAGAAAACACTTATTTAAATATCACGTCTTTTTGGTAGGCAGAAGATCACGTCTTTACGACGTAAGTAACAAGCGTGTTCTTTGCACTACAAAACTTGTTTCGACTGGAAAAAGGCTACAAAATTTACAAGGAAAAAACAGAAGTGGTAATAAAATATGTGAAAGTGAAACTGTCAAGCTGCATAATCATATTAGTTCCTAGCTAGTAGCTATATGTGCATTCTGTGGTTTTCCGGGTTTGACTCCGTGTTGAAAAATTTTGGTTTTGATTAAAACCATTATTTTGAAGACGTTTCCGCAAGGACGCTCTTGCCATTGTCAAGTCAGGTAGTAACGATTCTTGCTGGTGCTTGAAGTTAACTGAGCAGTTCTGTATGAATAAATATATTAAGTGACGTAGAAATCCGAACACCCAATTTAAATAATTTTATTTTAATAAAATTTTGTATAAGTACTTAATGAAGCATAATAAGTAAATGACTAAAATTTCAAAATTATTCTTCTTCTTGTAGTTCCTTCTCCTATCGGATTTTGGCTATCATCACAGCTATTCGTACCTTATTGGCGGCTGCTCTAAAAAGATCTACTGAGCTGCAACTATACCACTCTCTTAGGTTTCTCAGCCAAGAAATTCTTCGTCTTCCTATGGATCTTTTACCCTTGATTTTACCTTGCGTTATGAGCCTTAATATCTCATATTTCGCACCTCTGGTAATGTGGCCTAAATATTCCAGCTTTCTTGTTTTGATGTGCTTTAGGACCTCAAAATTATTGAATTTCTTTAAAGCCTTTTTACCTTTAATAATGTGTGAATGCACCCCGATGTGTTACGCATTCTTCAACGCGCCGAGGCATGCTTCTGATCAGGTGGTCAATGTCCTCTTGTGGTATCTCATTCCAGGCAACCAATAACTTCTCTCGAAGTGCTTGTAAAGTCTGAGGAGGACGTTGCAAATTGAGCAATCTCCTACCCATCATATCCCACACGTGCTCAATTGGGGATAAGTCGGGAGAGGTTGGTGGCCATGCTAACAATGTGACATCAATATGTTAAAAGAAGTCTATTGTGACTCTTGCAACATGTGGTCGGGCATTATCTTGTTGGAAAGTTGGATTTGCCAGGGTGTCAAGATAGGGTAAAAGGTGGGGTTCTAGAACTTCTTGGTTATAACGCTGCGCGTTCATGTTACCTCTGATGAAGATTAAAGGTAACCTGGAACCATAAGCTATAGCACCCCAAACCATAACTCCAACAGTGTGATGAACATGTCTTTCAACAAAAAACTGTGGATTCCTCCTTTCACCACGTCGCCTTCTAACCCTCGCTCGACCATCGTGCATGCCTAAACAAAATCTAGACTCATCACTAAAGACAATACTGTTTCATTCCTGATTCCAGAGTGACCGTTCTCTGCACCACTAAAGGCGATTACGGCGGTGTTCTGGAGTTAAAGGGAGGACCCATTGTGGTCGGTACGAAAACAGGCCAAAGCTTCTCATTCGTCGGTAAACACTTCGCATGCCAATAGGTCTTCCGTGTTCTGCAAACCATTCATTTGCAATGTAGCTGGTAGTGGAGAAACGGTCTCTTAAGGCCAATAATCTTAGGCGGCGATCTTCACGGTCTGTTGTTCTACGGCGGCGTCCAGTGCCCCTTGCTCTTTACGTACGGCCTTCTTGAAGCCATGCCTGACAACACCTAACCATGGTGTCTACACTTCTTTGCACTCTAACTGCAACTTCCCGAAAAGAAAGTCCAGCTTCTCGAAGTCCCATTATACGGCCCCTATCAAACTCACTAAGTTGACGAAATCGTACAGATCTCCATACTCTAGGCATCGTAACCAATCGTAAAGAATGTCAAGAACCACAATCCGCCAAATTTGGATTTTACTGCGGCTGAAATATTCATTTTTAAATTGTTAGTGAATTTAGAAACAAAAATTATAAAAACCGGAATCACCAACTGATAAGGCTAAAAACTTTATCACTTGTTTTTTTCAGTAAGATAAATAAATTACACCAAATTTTATTGAAATAAAATCATTTAAACTGGGTGTTTGGATTTCTATGTCACTTAGTATACTAATATTTATATGTAATTACGTACCTAAAGGTTCCAAACCAAAACCAAAAAACAAAAAAATATTTCCAGAGAAACTGGAAATTGTTTTTTACTTAATAATAGGCAATTAAAATAAATTTACACAAATTCACTTCCTATGTTTTTATCACAAAACAAATATTCATGGTTTTTGTTGTATACCTAGAATATTCTTGTTTTCTTCGTGTTCTTTTTTACAGAAACACTTTGTTTTTCTCTAAATAATTATGCAGCTTAATTATGCTTTACACAATTGACACGAATCTACATAAAACCTTTGTCTTAGTGGAGTTATTCATTCTAGAACACCCTTTACTTGAATACAACAATGACCCATAAAGTTTCTGTAGTTTGCATGATTTGTATAATAAACGAGAGCCAGATGCATCGAATTTCTGAAAATTACCACGAGAGATTTGTTGGTAACGGCTGGAATTCTGTTTATGCAAGTTGTATAACTAGATTGGTTGCTAAAAATCCGGAATAGATTAAAATAAATTGTAAAGGCAAATAGGGTTAAATCACTTCTAACTTGTTTATAAAACGTATTGATTTGGCAAAACGAAATAATGAAATAATATTTGGCTAAATAAAGTGTGGCTTAATTCCATATAGACATACTATTTAACTAAATTTTAGAATTTGATCGTTCTTGAGCAAAATTTATTTTTAAAAAACAAAACATCTCAATGTTTTTTACAGTATGTAATTATAAGTTCTTCCAGTAGGAACTTCTGAAATTTTTTTTATTAACACCCAAACTATGCTTATTGAAATTTGGTGACAGTTGACCAATTATCAATTCTTCTTTGATTTAAATTACTAAAAGATACCTAAATTATAAAAGCTTAACACTTAACCCTATAGGGTCTTCTTATTTTATTTAACAACTATAAACTTCAGCTAACATACAACAGTGCACTATGCTTGCTTTTAGACTAGTTAACACTTTACACTAACTCAAACGGTTTTCTTTAGTTTAGTTTGTTTTCTAATCCAGTACTATCGAGAAGCTGGATGGTCTTGATGTTTATATTACTATGGAGCCGTTGTTCTTGACTAAATGCCATATTCTTGGTAACTTGATCTAAATCTTTAATCTCAAGGTATTTGTAGAGGTCGTCATTTCTGATGTACCAATGACAATCCATGTTCCTTAACACTTTATTCTGGAATCCCTGGATGGTCTGAATATAAGTTGACTTGGTATAGCCTTGAAGTTGGCAATCATACATCCATACTGGTCTCAGTATTTGTTTATGTAGCAGTTGTTTGTTATGTATGGACAATGCTAAATTGCTTTGATAGAAAAAACAAGTCTTTTGGAAATAAATCGAATTATTTCTCAACATAGTTCCCTTTTAGATCGATACACTTAGTAAGACAATGTTCCAATTTGTTTATCCCATTCGAATAGTACTTTTGCTAGAGCTCTTTAAAATATACTGAAGTTTCAGCGACGACTTCATCATTTGTTGCAAAACGGCGTCCTCCGAGCCATTTTTTTAGGTTTGGAAACAGGAAAAAATCGCTGGCGGCAAGATCTGGGGAATACGGTGGGTGTTCAACCAATTTATAGCCCAATTCGTGTAATTTTACCATGGCAATGGCCGATCGGTCAGCCGGTGCATTGTCTTGGTGAAAGAGCACTTTTTTGCGTTCCAAACCGCGGCGTTTTCAATGCAATTCGGCATCAGATCGATATAATAATTCTGCGTAGTACTTACCATTGATTGTTTTTCCTTTTTCCAAGTAGTTGATGTGGATGATGTCCTTCGCATCCTAGAAAACAGTCGCCATCACTTTGTCGACCGAATGTGCACTCTTTATCTTCTTCGGCAGCCCTTCGCCGCGTTTGCGCCACTGTTTCGACTGTTCTTTGGTTTCCGCTGTATAATAATGTACCCAGGTTTCATCAAAGGTGATAAATCGACGAAAAAAATCCTTCGGATCGCGCCGTATCATCGCCAAAAGCGTCTCCGAAGTGGTCACACGTTTTTGCATTTGATCGATTGTCAGCAACCGCGGCACCCATCGCGCGGATAGCTTTATTATCTCCAAATGACGGTGAATGATGTTGTTTACGCGTTAGGAAATGTTTAGGACCTTTAACAACTTACAGAGCTTAATTCGACGATCTGCCTTAATCTTGTCATAGACTTTGTTGATCATTTCCGGCGTGGTGACTTCATTTGGCCCCCCGGGACGCTCATCATCAAAAACATTCGTACGACCACGAACAAATTTAGCTTTCCAAAATTTTACTATTGCTAACGAAGGTGCAACCTCACCCTAAACTTCATCCAGGTTGGCCTTGATTTGCACATTCATTTTACCCTTTTTGTGGAGGAACTTAATCACCAAACGATACTCGACTTTTTCCATTTCTCCGAAAACACAAAATTTGCTTGCTTTTGACGACTGTAAAAACCAAACTAATTGTTTTTAAAACTTAAAATTTTGACAGACGTCATATCATGAATGGCAAATGTCAACACCGAAAGCAATTTGATATAAAGTAGCGCCATCTATCACGGGTTAGTTTAATATAAATCTATCCTCTATCCAGTGAATGAAAATAGAGTATGGAGAAGACGATACAACTTCGAACTTTATAGAATATACCAGAAACCTGATATAGTAAAACATATCAAGATGGAACGTCTGAGGTAGATAGGACATGTAATGCGGATGGAACAAAATGACTCAGCTAGAAAATCGCTCCTTGATAGACCCATTGGTCAGAGAAGAAGAGGAAGACCCAGAACAAGGTTCCTTGATAACATCGATGAAGACATGAGAAATAAGGGAGTACGTGCTTGGCGGAGAAAGGCGATGGATAGCGACGACTGGAGAGACAAGTTAGTACTTACACAGAGTTGTACAACCAAAATGATGATGATGATGTTTCGAATTTTTTATTTGTAAAATTAACGTGAATTGATTTAAATTCATACATTTTTATTCTCCATGCTTTAGTCCCATTATAGATTCTATGTATTGACAACCATATTGTTTCTGCTGCCTCGTCACTGGTATCACCTATTGCTAGGTTAGCAGTATTATCCGCAAAGATGGCTATATTATCATTTTCTGTCAAATATGTATGACTGCAAAAAGTTCTAAAGATTATTTATTATAGTGTAACGTTATAAACGTCACTTCTTTATTAATTTATATTTAAATAATTATTTTATTTTAATTTCTTTTTTAATTTATTAATTCCTTTACCTTCAGATTCGTTTTTACTATTTTCGCTTCAAAAAGTAGTTGGCGCCCTCTGTCTTTCTTTTCTCTCTCTTTCTGTTCCGTAGAATACATATTCGCCCTCTCTCTTTCTGTCCGGTAGACTGAATGTTCCATTATAGGCATACATCCTACGTCATTTGTGCAAACTTCAGTTTAGTCTCCCTACTTTCTGACAATAAACTTTTCTAACGTAGCAGGATTATAATTTTTTGCCTTTTTCTATTTATAAAAGAAGGCAACAAGTATTATAAGCTTCATTTTATGGTCTGCAGAACTTTCTTGGGGTGAGTACTTTCATTGTAATCTATACTCTCTAATTCTGACAGCATTTTCAACATTTGCAACCTCACTTCTTTCGAAACCACGTTTCCAGTAATATGCATATAGGAATCTTAAGAAAGAATTTAACTAAGTAATAATAATTATATTTCATTTTCTCCTTGCCATCTGCTATTTGTTTCATTGTAATTTTGTAAAATGGCAAGGAAATTAAACCCTTTTTGATGTGTCTCTAATACAAGCTGTTTCTGATATTTTAGTTTATTGGCTTTATTTATTGGCCGAGTTCAAGTTTTATTGGCTGCATTTATTGGCCGAATTCAAGTTTTATTGGCTAGATAGAAGACTATTGAAGATTTTATGGGAAATTTCAGAATATAATATGGAACAACTGTAATATTGTACAACATATTCTGGAAGACCTTACCGTCTAATTGGGAGGCCACACAAGCAGCCCATTGATGCCATCGATGCCATAAGTATCATACACATTGTATTCATTGTAAAGCATTGGTAGGGTTGATTGTTTTCTATTTTTAATAAATATGATTAGTTAAAAATTGTTTTATTTGCTATCAGCTAAGGGTTCATGGTTTGATTTCTAGTTTAAGACAAGACGAATTCACACTTGAGATACTGAGCTAGGCGAGGCATAGACGATAAGCACCCATGGTTGATTGAGGTATTATTTTTATAATAATTCTCTTTGGTAGTCTTATCGTTGCAATAGGTATAGAAATTTTTAGTTTGTAGATTAAAGCTTCATTTCATACTTTGTTGAAAGCCTTATCAACGTCTAAAAAGATTGTAGAGCAGACTTTTTTTAAATTTCTTATTATGCTGGTAATTCTGTGTATCTAATCAATTTTATAATGTTTATTTCTGAAGCCAAATTATTGGTTAGAAATCGCTTTGTTCTCTTCTATTACTGGTTTTATTTTTTTTTGCAGAAATTTCTCAAACAGCTTTGACATTACTGGTAAAAGTGATATTGGCCTATATGAGGAGACTTTATTTGGCGAATTCCCTGGTTTTGGTATCATTATAATCTCAGCTATTTTGCATAAATTTGGGACATATCTCAATATAAATGCATCACTTATTAGATTGGTCAATTTTAGTATGGCTTCTCGAAGCAGGTTTTCAGTAACCCTCCAGATATTAGATCATATCCTGGTGCTTTCGAATTTATGTTGTCTTTTATTTTATCTGCTACTTCCGGTCGGACAGAGATGTTCGTCCGTTTTTTTTGTTTGTCTGATATGATTTAACGATATTTGATTATTAATTTGTTATTTATATAATTTCAATGTATTTTCTAAATATGTGGCTGATCTCTATGCCTTTTGCCTATTGCTTGTGAAATTTGACAGTCGGTAGCGGTAGTATTATTGAAGCTGCATCTACAAAATTGGCATTCATTAATTTAAGCTGTATTACCAAATGATCTTGGATGGATATAGTGTAAAAAGCACGTCAAAATAATAACATTGTCCCTGTAACTCTTATTCCATTTTACAGTCGCCACTATCTTTCTACCGAAAAATCTCTTTCCAGTGTGGTGGCTACATTTAAGTCAACTAATTCAGTAAATAATCAAGCAACACCTTTATATATAGGAAACGTGAGATTTGCTAAAAATATCGCTGCCGTGCGTGAAGGTGTGCAGGAAAATGTGAAGTAGTCGATTTCACATCGATCACAAGTCATGATCACAAATTATTGCTAGGCTAATTGTTCGTCAAGACTTAAATCTGCACCTGTACAAAATACAACTGACCTATTAGCTGACGGTAAATGACCATAGATAATGACGTCTGTTCGTTGTCATCAAGACGATCCAAACTAGATCCAAGAGCATCCTATGCATCCTGAAAAGTCAGTATTTGGTGTGAATTATAGGCTGGCGTCATCATCGGTCCATATTTATTTGAGAATAACGTTGACCAGGCATCACAGTTAACAGCGAGCGCTGTATAACAATAATTATCAACTTATTTTGGACTACATTTGATGATATTGGCAAAAACGACATGTGGTTTAAATAGAATAGCGCTAAGTGCCACACAGATCATGCTATACTGGATATTATGTACAAGTGATTTCAGAGTAAGGTCACCTCATGTGAAGGTGATGCAAACTGGCCACCTAAATAGTGCGATATGAGCTTGTTAGACTTTTTCTTTTGGGGGTTTGTTAAATTACAGGTCTATGCGAATAAGCCACAGACCACAGTAGCGCTCAAAGTAAAGCATAGTACGTGACATTGGTCAAATTTAGCTTGATTTATGCGCCAGAGTCATGAAAAATTCCCTTATAAAAGCATTAATCACATATATTTACATATAAGCAAAAGAACAAACTTACCTATTACCTAAAGTAAATTACTGTAACAAATATGGTTAATGCAACAAAATTCAACAAGCTTTTATTTGAAGCCAAAGAAAATTTAAAAGCAACAAAATAAGCGATGGTAACAGGGTATTGGTAGAAACATTTTATGGTTCAACTTATTTTTTAGTTTCTGCATATCATTATCACGTATACATACATAAACTCCTATAATTCGCCTGTGTTTGCCCAAAAGCGTAGCATTTCTTATCTTTATTAGACTTTTTATTGATTATATTTGTAGTCCAATTTCCATAATAGTAGTTATTTCAAACGCTTTTCTTGTGTATTCATTATGGTTGTATGGCAGCACAAACATATTTGGTGAATCCTTAGTAGTAGAATTTTAACAATTATCTTGATTGATCTTTTCTGCTTATTTTCATAAAAATACCACTGAAATTTATTTCTAGAAATTAATTAAGTTGCTTTTCTTTAGTGATAACTGACTATTATATTATATATATAATATTATATTATATTTGTTTTTACGGCATTAATATTAACCTTTAAGTAGACAGTTTATTTGTGTGTATCAGTAGTCGCACACCGTATACTACACCGGTCATAAAAATAGTCCTCTAGATGTATTTTCTTTAAATTTCAATAAAATAACCTAGTGCTTGTAGTTTTTTTAACATTATTTATTATTATCGACATATTTTGTTTAATTACTATTTAAATGGGAATAAGCCACAATTAAAGGTTAAAGTACGTTTATTGACGTTTCAATTTCCACTTCGGAAATCGTTCTCAAAATACAAACAAAAAAAGGTTTTTTTCTTCTTCTTCCGATTCCTCTTCATCATCATACTCATCACCCGTCGAAACTTCTTCAAACGGTGCTAACAATCTTTTCTGGTCTTTTTCATAATCCATAATATCCGAAAAATAAAGTTTCATTATAAAACATTTACTTACAAGTCAGAAAATTTTATTACTTCTTTAGAACGTGTCCAGTGGAGTGCACGGTCCACTGCAGCAGTTTTACAAATTACAAACTTACAATTTGAGCATCAACACTGTAATTGCTACACAGTCGATAAATGAACCTATCAAAAGAAGGTACAAAGCTGGACAAACTCGAAAGCTTCCGATTGGCTTTAGAATTGACCGTCATTGACTACCACCGGTCTCCTAGACAAGCTACGTTTACTGAAAGGATAAGCAGCTTATCCTTAAAGCTAATATCTTCTGCCGTTTTAGCTTCGGTTTTATTTTCTGAGCAATCTTTCAAAGGTCA
Source organism: Diabrotica undecimpunctata (assembly GCF_040954645.1). Lineage (NCBI taxonomy): Eukaryota > Metazoa > Arthropoda > Insecta > Coleoptera > Chrysomelidae > Diabrotica > Diabrotica undecimpunctata. The sequence goes on from NC_092810.1 coordinate 115,048,404, forward strand.
CAAAGAAATATTCATTTTTTGCTTCTTGACATTTCTATGTTTAATCATAATCGATTATTCATCTGTATTATTCACCGATTTTTTCATCATTTATTCGTGTGGTACTTTTAAAATTGACATTCTATATAATTTTTTTTAATTTACAAACATAATCGCATTGACTTGAGGTTATTATCAACATATATACATAATATATACGGCTTTTGACTCTTTTCTGTATACAATAATTAAAATAGTTCTTGATTTTTCATCGTAGTAAGTGTATCTCAGCATCTGTTGTTAGTTGAAGGTTTCAGGCCATCGTTTTCTCATTGGTTAATAACGTCTTTTTATTTCTAAATAACGTCTATTTAATTATAAAGTCGTTGTTTTAAATTGGGCGGCTACTCCAGAAATCTCCTATAAAGAAAAACCATACTGATATCCTCACTATATAAACAATATGATTCGTGAAAAATAGAAACTAAAAAAATGGCAAGATACTCGAGCTCCAATAGACGAAACAAATCCAAACAGAGCTACACAACAACTTAAAGAAGCACTAAACGAATACAAAGATGTTGGTGTTCAATATTTTTTGGAAAACCTTTTTGTAAGTGAAAATAAAGACTACTCACTATAAAAACTGACAAGGAATCTGAAATCTCAACAACAAACTAAGACTCTTATAAGAAAAGACGTTATATCTGGGCTCGTAGTGATGAAGACAATACAAGCACTTTTGGGGAACATCTTACGTCTGTATTCCAACCTCATCAGAAAGAAGCTTATGCAGACCACGAAAACCCCATTTTAGACGTACTGGAAATCACAGAAGTTATTGCAAAATTAAACAATGAAAAGCACCTAGTTATGATCTATCACGGCACTAATACTAAAAAATTTACCTTAAGAGTAATTACTATTTTAATGGGAATAAGCCACAACTAAAGGGTAAAAAAAGTTTATTGACGATTCAATCTCAATTTCGCAAATCATTCTCAAAATACAAACATTAATAAATTAAACAAATTTTGTTTTTTGTTAGTTGGTGAAAAATTCTTCTAATAATTTAATTATATCTGACTTATTTACATTGACAATTCAGACCTATACTATACATTTTATAGTGAATGACTTTAAAATGATATTGCCAATATTGCTTAGTTGCATTCCTGGGACGACTTTATTGTAAGATAGTTCATTCGATTACATGAAATCAACTTTAACTTGAGAATGTCCGTCAGAAAAACTCAGTTGCTATCAACAAGTCCTCGTAGACACTTTGTCTCAGGACTAGCAACATCCAGTGGAGGCTTACATTGCCATGTTATCTATTCCTCTTGTAACTTAAACATCTTAGTATATAAAATCAAATAATGTAATTCAAATTTAATTTAACAACATTTAAAGGGTTTATACTGAAGTATTTAGTGATGTTCCGAAAACGTTTTGTGATGTTGCCCGATAGGGTGTTTTAATATATACCTTTTATAAAGGAATTTTTAAATATATTTTTTTAAAAAACAAATTGTTTAATTTATTAATATTTCAATTTTAGGAACGATTTCCGATGTAGGGATTGTAACGTCAATAAACTTATTTTAACCTTCAATTGTGGCTTATTCCCCTTAAAATAGTAATTACTTTAAAATGCCACAAAAAATAGTTTCAGACCAATATCACCTGCAGCGGGTAACAGGTTAATACTGTATATATTTAACGCCATTTAAAAATTAGTTACTTTCCTGTCAAATGTTAAAAGTAGCTAAAATATTTATATTGTCAAAACCTGGGGCGTCATCATGTGATCCGAATTCTTCTACCAACTTTCGAAAACACGGTACCACTGAGAAAATACATGGAGTAGTCAGAATAGCTAGAGTTGTCCTTGAAACCAAGTCCTACAGTACAGCTACCTTCCTAGACGTCTCGCATTTGACAAGGTCTGGCATGATGTTCATACTTCTAAAACCAAGTCTCAGCTACCATATCCCATAGCGAAAATTCTACAGGCGTATATAATAGATAGATCCTTTTTAATTAAGCATGGCCAAGCTTGCACTTCCCTATAGCTGATCTCGGCATGAATCTCTCACGATAGTGTACTCGGTCAAACCATATAATTATTTACTGTACACAGCTGACATCCCTACCACAAATTATATTACAGTTGCTAAGTATGCAGTTGATACCGTCATAATTGCCGCTCATGTGAATTCAAGATTAGCATCAAGAAATGAAGAAAACCATTTAAACCAATTAGAAAATTTATTAAAACTATGACGTGTCATAGTAAATAATACTAAATATACTTACATTAACGTTTATGTTAAAAAGGGAGAACTGCCCTCTGGTATCTATAAACTGAAAATTACCACCACTGATGTCAAATATCTATATACATAGATATTCGTCTAAATTGGTGAAAATGTATTTGGCCCAAACGACTACAACTAGGCATGCTTTACAAGAAAATGTACTGGTTTATAAATCGGAAGCCAGGTTTTAGTATTCAAAACAAACTTCTCTATACTAGGATCGTTATGGATATACGAGATTCAAATATGTGAAACTGCCAATAATACAACTACTTGAGAGGGATTTTACATATTCACTGGTGGAAATACTAAGCCCAATTTCATCTCAGTTCTTTGCTGTCTATCGAAAATGACCTATGATGTTTATATTCATAGCCAATATCCCGTGCTGTTTAGTTGTGATGAAAACTGCAATTTATATGGTGAGTTAATACGTATTCCTTGTCAATCTATATAAACTCGGTAATTTTTATCGTAATTTTTTTTTATCTTTCGTATAGGGTTTCACAGACCACCCCTTTTTGTTAATGTCGCGCCAATCACCTTTATCAATATTTTTGCCGAAGGAGGCAAAGCTACCTTTTTCTATTTCTGGTTATTTGCCAACGAGATATAAAGCAATTTTTGAAAGCATCAACCTTTCGGCCCTTTTATATACTACGAAGGCCTATCTGTTTTGGTCGTATGTAATGTTTTAGAAGTTTGCGGGCAGTAGGGCGTGAAAAGCCAGATTTTTTAAATATTTTTTTTAGTACTTTAAGTAGATGTCAAATTAACACGACCCAAAATTACTACTTCTGCCCCTTCATTTGAACACGTTTTTCACACTACCTATTTTTATCAGCTACTGATCCCGTTACATGAAATTTTTTTAACTAGTTTTAGTACGTATTAGTGATAAAGTTGCTTATGTTGTTGACGTTAATTAAATATTTGCACTGTTCTCCATGCACACGTTCTACTTATTTAATATGTAACATTTTTTAAATGTAGTTAATATATTAAATTACTTCTAATCCCTTTACATCCGTTGCTGATACGCCCATGGTCGTATTCGCAAATAGGTACTTAAATTTTATTGGAAACTACCGAAATATTACGAAAGAATCTACCTACTTATTCAAAGACGCCGGTTTGGTTAATCCTTAGTTAATCTCTTTCCGGTTTCGTGTCTGTTCATTTTGATAGATTTGTTAACTATCGTCGAAAGCCCGTCTATAGTAATTTTTCTGTAAAAACCTAATTCCGAAGATTTTATTTTCGTCACGTTCCAAGTTACTAGTACCGTATTTACCTCGAACTTTCCGATAGTCGTTAGAACTTTGCCTTCTTAGAAATGGACACTGTCCTATCATTTTTAAGTGGGAGATATTCCTTCTTTTTTTGGTGGAAGTTTGTGAAATTTGGAGAGAGGAACTTTACTTCTAGTTGGGTGATCTTAGAGAAAAGCCTCTCGTTACCTTATCGTCTCTGTGCATTTTCTTTCTAAGTGTGTATACACTTATATATTTCAGTTGGTATAAAGTACCTTTTAATTTAAATAACTTCAGTGCTTGATACAAGTATAGTATATAGCCTCAGTGCAGTGTAGCAGTCATCGAGAATTCTGTAAGTTATTATAATCATAGTATCTTCAATTATCTGGGCGAATCTACGTTCATCCATGTCTTCACCTGTAGTTAAGAGTAACCAGTGATTTTTGCATTCAATTTAAAGAACATCAGATATTTTCTTACGAACTTTCCATCAGCTACTAAGAAATTCTAATAAATAATCATTACGAACATTTAATTCTTTGTTAATTATTAAACAACAGTGCGAACAGATAATTAACTTAACCAGTGCGGGTTGGTTAAATTTTTATTTCTGTAATCTTGTCGTATTCTTTGAATTTAACTTTAATTAACTTTAATTAACTTTGTGTTATTTGTTATTTATTTTATATTATTATTCATATACTTATAATTATTTATATCCTATACCCAGTATCTCGAGATATGCCCATTATACAGCAAACAGAGACTTTCTTTAATCAACTTTAGTTGAATATTTTTATATAGCATCAGACTCTTTTCGCTGATAATTTAATTTGTGTATGATTTCATGATATTGTAATTGTAAAGGTATTTATCAATTATAATACTGTTTATTTTTTATATGTATACCACTATTTAATAATTAATGGTGTATTTGTAATACTTAAGTGTACATTCAGCCGCCTATTCGCTCCGTGCGTGACTGACGCGACACCTACCACCTTCATCTGACTGTTTTGGACCTACCAATTTTCAGGTTAAACATATGACATATTTGACATTGTTAAATACAGGCGAAATTGACAATTATTAATAATTAACTTTTTAATGATATTTTTTCAGTTTATGTACAAAATAAATGTAGTATTAAAAACTGGGTTTCTCAAAATTCATCATAATATATCTTTTTAACCCCAAACGGAAAAGAAAGGAAAAATTTTATACTGGCAAATCAAGTTTTTCACGTGAAAGAGCATATTTATAATTAAAAACAGTAATAGTAAAAGGTATGATATAAAAACTAAAGTCATCAGGCACTCTTCAGTTAGCTTGAAGCCTTATAAAATGTCATTTAAGGTAAATTATTTAAATATTTCCTATTTCAATTGCATAAAAATGAGGTTATGTGATATTTACTTTTTCATATTAATAGCACGGATCCATCTTTTTCTTTTCTCTAATTTATATGTAATATTTGGGAACCTGTAAAAACTACACTTACTATTTTTGCTATTATTAGCACAATTAAATACGCAACATGTATTTGCACACATTTTTGATAAAATTTATGCGTAAAAAGATGCCATGATTCCAATTTTGTCATATTTCGCCGCTACGCACGCTGGCATCGTTTCAAGGTACCCCTACCATGGTCACGCACGGAGCGAATATCATTGTGTTTTTAAATATATTGCTTTTGTTTTATGTATAAATTTTATTTGTCGACTTCTAACAAGTTTCCTGATAACAGAATAACTCTGAATATTTGCGTATTATATTAAAGTATTATTATATCTTCGACCAGAAGAAAGATAAAGCTGATTAAGTTTCGTAGGTAAGTAGGTGGACGGAGTCCACCTAATATATTTATTATTTGTTTATATAGTGTGTTGACCAAATTTATTTAATAATTAACTATTGGTATCTTTCCTTGGATTTGGTCTAAGAACCTAAATATCTTTCCTTATCTCTTTTCTTTTCTAAGGTTTCTTAATTTTCTTCTTAAACCCCAAAAAATTGAGTGGCGCCCTGTTTTTATCTTATCTTACCTTTGGTAATTTTACCCATCTATCTTTTTGTTTATTACGGTATCTTTTCTAATACGTCTTATCCTGTCATATCTTTACTTATTTCGTCCGTTGGACCCATTCCCGGTTCCAAAAGCTAGTTTCGAACCCACGTCTCGCTCTCCACCAACCATCTGGCTACCGTCCGCAGTGTCTCCATTGGTGACCTTTCTAGCACCATCCAAAAAAGGTTTCCGAGGTTACAAATATCGCAGATAAACGCCTACCAGTAACAGTTGAAATAACTAAACTTTTTACAAATTGCGTTTAATGTAATTTTTGACTAAACCGAAAAAGTTGATCATTAACACTAAAAAACATAGGCGTTACGTTTAGTTTTTTAGAGCTGCAACACTACTAATAATTTAATATTTTTCATAAGAAGAGAGTTAATATGAAAAGGAAAATCTTCTGCAACTTACCTGTCTAGTGATGTGCCATACATAGTCTATTCCTTATTTAAAATTAAGGGTTTGTGTCACTGGAAGGAAGGGGTTGAATAATGAAAGATATTTATATCGTTTAAAGATGACACATTTGTAATTAAAATCGATCTATTTTAGCATGTTCACAAAACCAATGGATATTGCGAGAAAATTAGGGGGACTCTTTTGAGTGAGCCAATCCTGTATTAATAATTGTATACCAATGTTTTTATATATATTTATCTAGCAATGTATTCTGCGTTTTAGAGATTCATAAATTATAACGTATAAGCCTAGTTGTAAACAAATGGCACTAACTCGAAGTAATAATCGTTAAGGTAGTAAGCACGTGTCGTTCACATTTAACAAAGCGATCCCTTCTACGGTCACTTGTAATTGATTTATTATATTTCAGCCGGGTAGTCTTATAATATAGGAATTCTAATTGTAGCTATTAAGTTATCTACATTAACTGAAAACGTGTCTTTATGTTCTAGTCAGTATCATTTAAAATTGGACCTCCTAGTAACATCATTGAATGTTGAATGGAAAATGAAATGTTGTTAGGAACTATAAAAGGATGTCATAAATATAAATGTAAAAGGGCGGCATTTTCTATAGGTTTAAACTATCGTTGTACCAAGAAGAGTTAATGTAAGTAGTTACCGTATCATATAATCTACTGTTCATCTCCTTTGTTCTTTTTTTAATAAGCAAAATGCTTGTTCAATATTGGGTACTTTTAAACAATCATTCCAGCATTTTGTAGGTCGTCCAATGCTTCTTTAACCTATTGACGATTTGTCTCGAGATAGTCTTACTATTTTAATTTGCGCCATTCTATTCTTCTTGTTTGTACCCATATGTTAACTATAACTATTTTGCACTGTTTTTAAATGTCTTTACTTCTTTCTTCTTCTTCTTTCAGTGCCTATCCGTTCCGGATATTTTCGATCAGCATAGCTATCCTAACTTTACTTCCTTTGGTTTTGAAGCCAAGATATTCTTCTTCTGCTGGTTTTCTTTCCAAATACCTTGCCCTGAAGAATAAGTTGCAATAAGCCATATCTCTGTTCATTGTTCAAAACATGGACAAGATATTTTAATTTGCGCTCTTTGATTGTGTTAGTGATCTCGCATTCCTTGTCCATTCTACGTAGGACCTCAATTAATATTAGTCACACGATCCTTCAACGAAATTCGTAAGATGCGCCTGTAACACCACATCTCGAAGGCCTCGAGCTTTCCTAAAGAAGCTTCAGAGAGCATCCATGCCTCTACTCCGTATATTAATGTAGAAAATACATAGTGTTTGATAATAGAGATTTTGGTACTAAGTGGTAAATCGTGACTTCTGAAAAGAGACTTCATATTTACGAACGCTCATCTTGCTTTGCCTATGCCTTGTTTTATTTCAGTAGAATGGTCCCAATGACTATTTATGTTAGTACTAAGATGGGTGCTGTTTACCGTGTTAATTTTTCTGTTGGTTTAATATAAGATGTGTATTTAATATTTCGCGCTTACTAAGTAACTACCATGTACTTTGTTTTGTTCATATTGAGATCCAGCTCATATTCTCGACTTATATCTGATATGTGCTACATTATTGTTTGTAAACCATCTAGGCTATCTGCAAAAACTACTGCGTCCTCAGCATATCGTATGTTGTTTAGATGCACTCCGTTAACCAAGACGCCTTCCTCTAGTTGTCCCAGTGCTTGCTCGAAGATACGATCCGAGTACATATTAAATAGCACTGGAGACAGAATGCATCCTTTTCTCACTCCTCTATCTATAGAGATTGTCTCTATCAATTGATCATCCGCTTTAATTTTGGCAGTTTTGTTGTAATGTAAATTATATATAATTCGCAAATCTCCATCATCCAAGCCCGCTTCTTTCAAAATGGATATGAGCCTGTCATGTTTCACTCTATCAAACGCCTTTTTGTAGTCGATAAAACAAATATATACATTATAGTTGACATCCCTGCACCTATGGATAAGCACTTCTATAGAGAATAGAGCTTCTCGGGTGCCTAAGGTATCGCGGAATCCAAATTGTGTCCATGACACTTGTTATTCACATTTTTCATATATTCTGTTATGTATCACTTTTAAAACGTTTTAAGTAAGTGGCTCATTAGGCTACTTATTTTGTAGTCTTCGCATGTTTTTCCATTTAATTTTTTTCATATAGTTATGATGGTCGAATTTAACCAGCTTTAGGGAATATTTCCAGTTATACATATTTTGTTAAATATAGTCGTTATCCATTGTATTTCTTGTTCGTCCATAAGTTTCAGGAATTCTGTATAAAATTTGTTAGACCCTACAGCTTTACCATCTTTAGTTTTCCTAATAGCTGCCGTAACTTCTTCAATGGTCATCAGGGGTCCTGATTGGCATTCTATGTCTTCAATGGCAATCTGCCTTTTATCTGCAAACGTTTCTTTCACATATTGGTTTCCAGTATCTAGTCTCTCTTCCATACTTAGTAGTGGATTACCTTCGTTCTCTGCCAAACATCAAACTTTTTAAGGCTTGTATAAGCCTGCAGCTTCTTTAACTTTTTTGTGCATATTGAATGAATCGTGTTTCTGTTGTAATAGCTGTATTTCCGCACATTATTTTCTCAGCTGTGTATCCTTAGCCATTCGGATTTATTTTTTTGTTGTCTTTGTCTATTCTTTTATATAATGTCTTGTCCTGATCTTTAACCTTTCCCTTATCTTCCATCATATCTAGAATCTCATTTGTCATCCACGATTTTTTCTTAATTTTTGGTGGTTTAAGGAATTTTTCTTGCAAGTCTTGTGAAACTCTATACAATTTTTCAAGCTCCTGGTCTATTAAATCAGTTTGAATAACGGTATTCAAATTGCTATGTATATACTGTTTAACACTCTGTTCTGTACGTTGGTCTTTGAGTAGCCTGATATCGTATTTTGGGTTGACACTACGTCGAATCTTCTTTAGCCTGACCCTCATTTTGCAAATCAGTAGGTTGTGGTTTGACTTGATATCGGTTCGTGTTATGTATCGGTATGTCTTAACTGCTTTAATGCTGTTACAGAATCTGTTATTAATCATAATGTAATCTAATTGATTTCTAAATTTTACTTCTTTAACTATCGTATAAAGTTTTGCCTTATTTGCTGTATAATGAGAGCTACTTCTTTGATCTTTTTTCTTTTTCACGACTGTATCTTTCCTAATTATCTATGCATCTGTCCATTGTACTCTGTGGTCGTTATTCTAGTCATGTTTGCATGTCTGAAATTTGTCGAAGTCTTCGTTCTTGATGTATGTTCATGCTCGTATATTTTACTAGTCGTTGTAACAAAAATTGTCAACTTATCTAAACAGGATTGTCAAACACCTTTAATCGGATAGCTTTGTAATGCCATTTTCGGTAATAGTGCTACGAGAAAAAACCTTCTATGGAAAGTTGTAGGGAGCATATGGGGTGCAAATCCGCAGGTCTGAAAGTCAACAGCCGAGTCCTTTAAAAGTCAAAAAAATCAATATATCTTCAGAAAATCCTAGATGCATCTTTTCGGGCAAACTTTTGATGAAAGACAGCTATTATACGAATTCGTCAGGAACCAGTCGGCTTAAAAAGATGTATGGTTAGCGTTAATGTCGGATCTCCCGAATTGTTGCCCCCTACACTCAAAGCAATATGAGGGAGGAAATTGTAAATAAAGGCAACGAGTTAAGAACTGAATGTAAAAACGTGAGGATAGGGTACACAAAGCCAACTGTGGATGGCATAAAATAGAATTGTGTCGGAAAATGGTACTTTTAAACGAGAAAATTCTAGAAATATTGACCCAAAAACGGCATGAAACAGTGGAAAAAGAAAAAGAAAACCCATTATGCCGACGGACCCTAGCTATTAACAGGAACATAAGTTTGAACATAAATAGCGTAACAAAAAATAAGAATAAGTACCTAAATATTGCTACATGGAATGTTCGAGGACTGTACGACTGGGGACGATTAACACGTTCACTGCCACGTTGGTCCCATAGGACTAACACTGATGCTGCCTCAGCAGGCCACATTGGTGCGATAGGGCCAACATATAATTTACCATACCAGACCATTCTGGTCTCATGGGGTCAACACCTTTTCTAATACCTGATGGGCCATTAAAGCATAGTTAACTATGTACGATTGTAGAAATGGACCAACATGGCCTAGAAACTATATTCCCCACATACAGTTTTTTTAATTTTTGAGAAACGTGGTTCTTATTGAAAAGTAATTCCTATAAAAATGTAATACTCGCTTTAAACTAAACTTTAGTTAACAAATAAACATGTTTGCACGAATAACGTAATCACCAAATATTAATCGCTAAACAAAAAATAAGAATTTTTATCTTATTTAATTTTTATGAAGTTCATTAAAACAAGGCTTGCACAAAAATGGCTTTTCGCACAACCCTTATAGAAGGTATCTATCTTTTTAGTTATTTTATTGCATATTGGCGTCCATACTCTTCACTGTTCTTCTTAGAACAGTTTTTGCACATCTTTCTTCACTGATGTTTACTTTTATCTATTTTCTCTTTAATAACATGATAAAAAATAGGTGTAGGTATTTGTTTATCTAAATTTATAACTTCATAATATGTCACTAGATGCTTTACTATCTGCTTTTTAAAATGTGTTACTGACATATTTTCTCCAGTTGTAAGCTTGTATAAAATATAAGAATTACATTTACAGCCCTACTCAACAGCTCACACACCAAATGTCTTGACGCCCAACTAAAGGCTTTACGTATTATATCATTCACAATAAAGGCCACGCCAACATACTGGCTACCAGCACTAAGCCCCATAGCCCACTCACACGCCTACATAGAGCTTGCCCATGTTAGTGAGTATAGACAAATTAACGCTGACCCTGTGTTCCGCTCTCTTGTTGGAATCACCTGCAGGGACATAAATAGACTTCGTTTAAGAAACAACCTTCTAGATTCTGCAAAAAGTCTAATTAAGAGGAACTTCAAGATAACTGGAACAAGAAGAATGAACCTCCTGACATCCGGAATATGCCATGTATCTCAAGCAAGCCAGAAGGTTTCGACCAACCCAGACGAATATGGGCCACACTGAACAGAATCAGAACAAACCGTGGCAGTTGCACCGACTCACTTTTTAGGTGGTGCAACATACTCTCTCCAAACTACGATTGTGATACTGAAAGACAAACCGTTGAACATCTAGTCGAGAAATGCCTCATCAGATCCTACAGTGGCAATTCCTCCAATTTCTTGGATGCAACCAAAGAGTCAATTCAATATATTTGTCATCTAAATGTTTGTTTGTAAAAATTAATAATTATTATTTTCCCTTTGTAATGTATTATGTATACAAAACTTAACTGTGATATAGCCGCTAAATAAATAAATAAATAAATGGAATAAATAATGGCCCCCAAATATAAGGGCAGTGGACATAGCACCATACTGGTCAGAAAAATTGTAGTCGGATCCAAAATAAAAAAAAAATAAAGACAATAAGCCATTTTTTGATATACCTAGCCATTTTATTCTTTTTAACTCGATAAACATTATGACTTTTCCTCTTTAATGCTCTTTCAATCCCAATCTGTCCCAATCTGCTATACGTCGATCCGACTATACCGAATTACAACTAATTGGTTTTTTCTTACTTAAAAGCTGCAAAACCGGCAACGCGTCTATGGTTTATCTGATACGTCGTTTTGTTATTTTATCGATAAAAATTCAAAAGGTATATTTATGCATTGCTAAAAAAATACGTTACTACAACGGCTCTTATATGGAAGTAAGATTATAAAATCAAAACATCCATTAGAAATACAATTAAATACTATATAATAAATTTCCTATCGATATTTGTTGACCTTTTTAGATATATTATCACATCACAGTCATGCTTCCAAATGAGTACCATCGTATTGATTGAAAGAGAAACTAATTTCAATCATTTTTATTGCTGGGAGACGTGTTTTGTCAGTTAGATGAAAGTGATAATGAATTGTATAAGACTACTACAATAATATTAATTATCGTAATGTCTATCGTCGATGCACTAATCAGGTTTAAGTAATAGAGTGCATTAGCTTTGATTGTATTTGGTTTGATAACAAAAAAATTAATTTTATGTTACATAAACGTTATAAACTACTTTTTATAATTGATTGTACCACCATTGAATAATAAATATACTCTATAGTGCGTGTATAATTATTACAAATTTATTTCAACTGTAGAATAAATTAAATTCAGAAAAAGTTAATACAGCCATTATTTTGCCAATGACGTATTATACAGCGTGTTTTTTTTTTGGGAAAGTAATATAAGCTAACTGAAAAAAGGGAGCACTTAGGCAATCTCAAAAAACCCATACTTCATGTTTCTTGATTCATTAATAACAAAAATACTCGGTGTTTTATCTATTCTGCCAACTTCTTATTTGATTCATAACTTTCAATAGATGGATTGGTAGATGCGGTCCTAGAGGATAGGCAATACCAACGTGAACATCATATGTGCTTATGCCCCACAGGTAGGGTGTGAAGAAATGAGTTTACCAACTGTAAAGTAATAAAGGGTAAGTGTTTAGGTAGTTAACACTGACCGGTGATAGTGGATACGGAGATAAAGGTAAGACGGAAAAGAAAGCAAATAGGATACCAGAAAGTTAAGTGGTGAGAATGAAGTAATTAGGATTTGGCAATATTCTTTAAGAGTAGAGTGCAACAAAGCCACAAATAAATCAGTAGTTGGTTTTACTCCCTACTCAGAGAGATTGATGATGATTCAATTGCAGACATTCTCTAAAAAGATAAACATTGTACAAATATATGCACCAACTGCCGACAAAGATGAGACCGAGATAGAGAGGTTCTACATGCAATAATTGAACGAAATCATAAGATCCACAAAAAAAGATGATATATTGTTGGTGATGGGAGATTTTAACGCCAAGGTTGGAAAAGGAAAAGTGGACGGATGCGTGGGAGAATTTGGCTTGGGAGAAAGAAATGAAAGAGGGGACATACTTGTCGAATTCTGCCAAAGCGAGGAGATGGTAATAATGAATACAAATTTTAAATTACCTAAAAGAAGACTTTATACTTGGAAATCACCTGCGGATTCAGAAGACAACATTGTTCGAAACCAGATAGATTACATTTTAATAAAATCTAGATATAAAAACGCTATAAAGTCTCTGAGAACATACCCCGGAGCTGACATAAATTGAGACCATAATCCATTAGTAGGCGTAATGCAGATAAAATTGAAGAAGATCCAAAAACAAACAAATATACCACGGTTTGATGTCTCAAAGATAAAAGAAGAACCTATACGTCAGAGCTTAAAACAAGAAATAAATGATAACTTAAAGAAAATCAAACAAGACGTGATAAAAACAACAGATGTTAATGACAAATGGAACATGGTACAGGAAACTTTTATAAAGGCAGGAGAAAAGCTACTGCAGACAAAAATAAGAAAAAAACAGAGATGGATGACTTCAGAAATCTTAGATCTAATGGAGGAAAGAAGGAAACATAAAGGCAGGAGTAAAGCAAAATACAAGGAACTACAGAGATTGATAGGAAAGAAAATAAAAGAGGCCAAATCCACCTGGCTTGCTAATCAATGCAGTGAAATAGAGGCATATGCTAAACAGTACGATAGCTTTAACATGCATAAGAAAATAAAGGAAATGACAAAGATGCCCTTCTGAAAGACGCAAATGGAAAAATCATTATAGAAATTAAAGAGAAATTAAAAAAATGGAAGACATACATAACAGATCTGTTTGAGGATAATCGGCAAGAACCGGAAGAAATCGACAGCGAAACGGGGCCAGAGATCATAATAAAGGAAATCGAACAAGCAATACGAAACGCAAAAAACGGAAAAACTGTAGGTCCAGACGAAATACCTGCGGAACTACTGAAATGTCTAGACGAGGAAACTCTACCTGTACTTCTGGACCTATTTAATGAAGTATATAGAACTGGAAAAATCCCACAGGAATGGTTGGTGTCCATCTTTGTAGCAATACCAAAAACAGTATATGCTAAAGATTGTTCAGACTATAGGACAATATCACTAATAAGCCATACCCTCAAAATATTTCTAAAGGTGATTCATGGAAGATTATATAGAAAACTAGAAGATGATATGGATGATACTCAGTTTGGGTTCCGCAAGGGACTGGGAACGAGAGAGGCATTGTTTGCTTTTAATGTCCTCTCTCAAAGATGCTTAGATATGAACCTAGATATTTATTCCTGTTTCATCGACTTCGAGAAGGCATTCGACAGGGTCCGACATGAAAAACTAATAGAAATACTGAGAAACAAAGATATAGACAGACGAGACTTACGAATCATTATCAATCTGTATTGGAATCAAAAGGCCAATATAAAGATAGAAGAACAAAAGTCCGAAAATATAGATATAAAGAGAGGCGTAAGACAGGGCTGTGTTCTGTCACCATTACTGTTTAACGTGTACAGTGAAGCCATATTCCAGGAAGCGATAGCGGATCTGGGTGATGGAATCTCTGTAAACGGAAGAATAGTAAATAACATAAGATTCGCTGATGACACCGTTATAATGGCAGACACCCTGGAATCGCTACAAGAATTGGTAAATAGAATTAACGAATATTGCATTAGATACGGACTAAAAATAAATAAGAGAAAAACTAAATTCATGATTGTCTCAAAAACGCAACATGGAAATGAAAGATTAATGATAGAGCAAACCCAAATAGAAAAAGTAGAGACATATAAATATCTGGGAACCTGGGTTGATGACAAAAATGACCAAAGCAGAGAAATCAAAGTCCGAATTGAAACTGCAAGGCAAGCATTTGTGAAAATGAAGACAATGCTTACCAACAGAGACCTTCAGTTGCATCTCAGATTGAGGGCTCTAAGATGTTACATATTTTCTATCTTACTATACGGAATGGAAGCTTGGACATTGAAGAAACAACACATAAGGAAAATAGAAGCGTTCGAAATGTGGTGTTACAGAAGAATATTAAAAATTCAGTGGGTTCAAAGGATTACCAATGCTGAGGTACTACGACGTCTAAATAAGCAGTTAGAAATTATGAACAGCATAAAAAGAAGAAAACTAGAATATTTGGGTCACATAACCAGAGGAGAAAAATATGAGCTGCTGAGAATTATTATGCAAGGAAGGATCCAAGGAAGAAGAAGCATAGGAAGAAGACGCATCTCCTGGCTGAAAAACCTTAGAGAATGGTTTAACTGTAGTTCACTACAACTTTTCAGAGCAGCAGCTAACAAAGTGACCATAGCCGTTATGATATCCAACCTCCGATAGGAGATGGAACTTTAAGAAGAAGAAGCAACAATATTCCTTCCGTAGCATTTCTGTTTTCCAAATTGGGACCTAGTTCCCACTCTCTAGCAGAATTTCTTCGGTTTCTGGGAGCCACCCCCGTTTGGCCCAGGCAATATATATATATATATATATATATATATATATATATATATATATATATATATATATATATATATAGGGTTTTTATCGCGGTTCTCAAAGAATTAGTTTGTAAGTTTGTAAGCACTTTTTTAAATTATCTATTTAACTTATCTATATATTTATTATATCTATTATGAAACACACATATATATATTTAACAGCCAATGTAAATTTAAAATAAACTATCTTTAAATTGTAATTCTTATGAAACTAATTAAATTATATAGACAATGTAAATTTTAAACAAACTATCTTTGAAATTGAAGTTGTTATGACACTAACTAAATTATATTAACAAAATTTTGTACCTTTCTGTCACTGAATGCCCAAATGAAACTGTTCTCCACTATATAGATTTTAATCACCACTCAATGCCTTCGTTCTCAGCTTCGGTTATCCTTGTTTTTGTGAAATTTCTTTTTCCAATTATCAGCTTCCACCAATTTAAAATATTTTTAAAAGTGAAACTGGAACAAACCATGAAGTGGAAATATCCAGGAGTGGCTAGAATACCTGTTGAATACAAAGCACGTGGTGTTCGTGTGTATTAAGGTATAAAAAAATTGCTTATTACAAGCTTAAATTTTTTATTTTAAGAAGATCTTTTCGGAATTAAATCATTCCATCATCAGTTAACTAAAAGAGAGAGTAAAAATACCAATATTAAAAAACACAAGTTAAAATTTAAATATATAGAAATAACACGTTGGTTTTTTACTACTTACATAAAAAGTTGTTAAAAAACATTGTATGGCCACTTAAAAAAAAACT
Source organism: Diabrotica undecimpunctata (assembly GCF_040954645.1). Classification (NCBI taxonomy): domain Eukaryota; kingdom Metazoa; phylum Arthropoda; class Insecta; order Coleoptera; family Chrysomelidae; genus Diabrotica; species Diabrotica undecimpunctata. Next base: position 115,064,764 of record NC_092810.1, read on the forward strand.
TTCGAAGGACATCCGTATTAAAATATAATCCTCATGGTTTTATCAAGGTTAATGCAATAGACTTAACTTATTGATTATTAAAAACTGAAGATGGGGGCATCTTACATGACCCCCTGTAGCTGGTGAAGTTTTTTCGACTTACATTACCTAATGTATATTCGCAATTATTATTTAAATGTCTGTCACTTTCAGAGTATGTATATCTGGTTGCCTATGCACATGGCTCACTTAAATATATTTACAATATTATAATTATTAAAAAAAACTTTTTACACTTATTATATGCTAATTTCTTAAAAATGCCCTCACATAAATAATTTTTATAATATTCCCTAGTATATAACTTATTAATTAAAATAACCAAATACTTTTAATATCTAATATTATCTAGTGTGTAACTTATAAATTATTTTTAATCACTATTTTTCTTTCTCCTATATTCAATATCATTTCAATATATGTATATATATATATATATATATATATATATATATATATATATATATATATATATATGTTATTGTGATATTTAAAGTCTTGGTGCGCCAAGCAATAATTAGCTAATTAATTTTTTTTTGATTAATTAAAATTATCTAGATGATATGATTATGACTCTATCACAATTTTTAATTCTTTTATCTCGGGGTTAAATTCGTGCTTCAATATCTATGCTATTACATGTGAAAGGTAAGGTCCAGAGAATACCGGAATAATAAAAAACACATATGATCTAACACTATATATTGAAATAAAAATAATGAAATAATTCACACTCAAAAGTTTTCAATAAACAACTCTCATATAATGATTCTCAAAAATTTTGTTCTACGTACGTGAACACTCAAAATTAATGGTACAAACAATATTAATTGAAATCTCAAAATTCCGAACTATTCTAACTCTCCTAATCAAAATATTTATATCCTTTCTAAATTAAGTGTAAAAATTGTGTTATCAATAAAAGAAAAAACTGCAGAAAACAAAATATCTCTCTCTGATGATGAGTGGTCCAAATCCTTGTTCCTTGTAGACTATATTATCTCCTCTCAACCGCTCCCTATGTAATCAGCAATCTTACACAGATTGTTGCAAGTATATCGTCCTTAATGATCTCCTTCAAAAGCACAAATCATTCAAATTATGATAGCCTTTCTCCTCTCGATAAACTGAATCTCTCGTTGGCCCGAGTGAAAAATGACTCTTGGAATATCTTCTCTTTACGATAAACTGAATCTCTCGTTGGCCTGAACAGTGACTCTTGGAATATAAGTAGAGAAATATGACTTACAATATTTTGCTGCTTCAGCTTCTGTCAGATACACTAACTCCACAAAAACTCACTAACATTCAACACTACTGCTTGCTACATTTCAGGAACCGCCAGAGAACAATCCCTGTTCCTCTTACAGACTTGGAAACCAACTGATTGTCTTTTCTCTCTCCTCAATCTCGCTAAACTTTTTCCTACATACTTATCCCACCTTTTTCAATCTCCGCCAATCAAAACTCGTCACAATTCCCCCATTTTTTCATTTCGATAACAAACAAATTTTTACCTATAATTATAAAATTTCCTAAAACTTATTTACAAATAATATTTTCTATAATTCTTAAAAACTAACAAAAACCTCTTTCTAAAATCTCTTCTATTTGTCTCTAATCACTGCATTAATGTATTTTGGAAAACCCCGTTCAATTGTCTTTTTGTTTTCACTTAAAATTATGCGGGTCACTCAAGTATAACAAAGAAATAATTTATGCAAAGCTTACATTTTGTTTACTACAGGTAATTCAAGAAATTAATAACTCTCCTTCTTCGAAATGTTTGTTGGATATTATCCTACTTATCTGAATTATTTTAATGTTATTGAATTTTGAAATATTTTTAAACAAACCAATATTTTTCTCGATTTTACATATCATAACAATATATATACATATATATATATATATATATATATATATATATATATATATATATATATATATATATATATATATATATATATTGAACAATTTCTTGTCAAAAATGCCGGCCACATGGTTATAATAAAGTAACTTTTATTATTTAATAAAGGCCCTGTTTGCCACTTTTTCTCTGGTTGGGAGATGCGTTTGGTTTGTTTTTAAAAATATGTGTATGTCCATGTCAATTTTAATATAGACTAAGAGATAGTGTCGACATTAAGCAAGTTCTGATATATATATATATATATATATATATATATATATATATATATATATATATATATATATATATATATATATATATACATATATGTATATATAACACAAGCAACACATAATATATATATATATATATATATATATATATATATATATATATATATATATATATATATATACATATATATATATAACACAAGCAACACATAATATATATATATATATATATATATATATATATATATATATATATATATATATATATATATATATATATATATATATATAAACGTGTTGCTTGTGGTCCATTTTAAAAAAGAGGTAAAAGAAATAAATTAGACTTACAATCAGTTAAATTTTACTACCCAAAACGACCGGTTTCGCTTTCTAAGTGGTACAAAGTAAATTAAATGCTGATATTATAAAAAGCTCATATTAGGGTGCTGTCTTATAAAGATATAGATTAAAAAAGTTAAAGTAATTATGCCAATATTACATGTCTGTGTTTATTAATATGCATAAAATTGCTTTAGCAGACAAAGTAACAACCCACAAATTGGTAAGAGATAATCTGTTGAATTGTAATAAATTAGAAATTAACAAAATGCTACTTACATTCCGGTACAAGAGTTTTTATATAATGATTGGTGATACATAGCTCATACTATCCCGTATTGCTGATAATGGGTGATCTTCGGTCAATGTTGTAACTGTCTGACAATTATGGAGGAAGTTTCTTGAGGGGAGGGATGTTAACAGATGATATAGGAGTAAGGTATATGTTATTGTTTGTAGAATGAAAGAGTGATGTTTTATATTATTTAAATGAATAAAGTTATTTATATTTATTAAAGAGGTATATTTTTGAAATGTGTGTTAAATTATTGAAATTTTTTATACAGATATAGATTTTTCTAGGTTAATAATTGTATACTAAATATTTTTAAATTTACACCTTTTTTGATTGAAACAGGAGACGAACTTTCGCAAAATAATTTTGAGTCGATTTTTTGCACTCAAGTGTATATTCATTCCCAGTTGTTTATAAATTTCAGCAAAAATGCGAAAAAAAAATTAATTTATACAGTTTTAGCTCCAAAAATAATGTTAAATCAAAGTTACTGCACTTCGGTTAACAATTTCAAATTTTCCCAGATTCCCACAGCTGTTGATTATATTCAAGGGACAATTTATTTGGAGGACACACTTTGTGCGGCTTTGCTATTATTAATAATTTTCAATTAACGCTTGGCTAAATTAGTTCAATTAATCGATAATCATAATCATATAAAGTAGTAGGCTTTGGCTTGTCAATGCAGGAGATTAACTAGAAAGCAGGAAACATCAAATTGATTTCTGCCGATAATAGAAATTCGTTATCACGTCTCTCTGCATTGGGATATCGAATGTATTGGTTGTCATAGAGCCGAGAGTGTGTGACGGATTCATAGAAATACAGAAATTCAAAGGGAAAAGCTAAATATTCACACATATACGCAGTTACGTTATACAATTAAACATTCATAACAAGATTAAGTTGTATTTGCTATCCGACTGATTGATAGCTATTTAAAGCTAAGATATTTATGCGTTAATAACTACTTATGTCATAAGTGCTAAAACTGTACCCAATTTTGAAACAAAAAAATGTTAATAAACACATACATTTATAATCATACACATTTATAATACAAGTAGACAAAGCTGCAATACAGTTCCGTTCTCCCAGTGCAACAGAGGAAACTGACGCATAGCACTTCCTGCATATCTTTCCAATCTGCTAGGTTTATTGACCACGTAACCTAAACAACCAATGGGAAGGTCACTTGGTCGATAAACCCGATCCATTGGAAAGAGACACAGAGACTGCTTTGCGTCAGTTTTCTCTGTCGTACTGGGGGAACGGATTTGTTTTTGCAGCGCTCAATCTATTTGTATTATATGTCTATATTTGTAATATTTTGCACCCTTTCAAGAAAAGTGACCTACGTCACTACATTATCTAGTAAAGTAAAAATAAAAACCCAAATATTTTTAATTAAACACACAGTTATAATTTTAAGTCAAAACTGATTCTCAGGACACATATACTCGCTTTTTTGCTGTCTTTTAGATTTAAAGGAACATTGTAGACTTCCTAGTATACGAATCCACCAAAACTTAACACTTTTTTGGCTTGTGTCGTGTTTCTTGTGTTGTTACTCGATTTCTTTTGATTTATGAAATACAGTAATTAAAAATGAATTTCTCTTGATTTAGCTTCATTATTTTATGAATAATACTTTTAAAAATATTATTACAATAAAAATAATAATTCTGCTAACAGAGCAGTATAAATCCTAACCTAGAATTAAAGTTTTTTTTCGTTTATTATTATTAAAGTTTTTAAATTTTAATTAAAATTGAATTTTTTTTAATTTATGAATTCTTGCTTTTAATTCTGTAATTAAATATACCACATATGATGAAATAATAAAATCATCTTTTTTACCGAGTTTATGCAGCGTATACACTGGAGAACTTTATGCGATACTAGAAGCTTTTAAAATACTAAAAACAGATGATAAAAACCAAGCAATATGCACAGACTCCCTGTCGTCACTACAATCGATTAAAAGTCTATACTCTCAGCATCCCTTAGTTCAAGAAATCCATAGGACTTACAGTGTACTCGCTTTTCAAGGTGTAAATGTCACGATCATCTGGCTACCATCCCATATCGGCATCCCCGGTAATGAAAAAGCAGACCAAACAGCCAAGCAAGCTTCTTGTGTAAACAGTCGATCCTCAAAAGCCCAACATATTCAAATCCATAATGACCTAAAGCTAATTTTTAAGCAACAACAGTATCATACCTATCATTGGTTTCTTGAAAGACATTCAGTTGTTCAACAGAATATGACCCCTTGTTTTCCATGTACTTTACTTATATTATATTATTTTGTCATAGGTTCTAAGCTTAGAGATTAACTGTAGCAATTAGTAACATGTGCTTTTTGTAATTATTGTACACAATATTGTTTGTGTCAATGGCCATTGCAGCCGAGACACATTAATTTAAATAAAAAAAAAATTCTGTAATAAAATGATTTATATTAGTAGCCATTACAATAATTGGGTTAGCGATGCATTTTACAACAGATAAGAAGTCACTCAAAAAGTGTACTTTCTTTAACTTTTTTTTTCGATCTACTCACAGGCTTTAATATTACCACTCGCTTCTGCAAAAAACGAAAGTATTGTTATTTACGTACCATTATTTTGTTTTGATGCATCGGTATATATTTCTAGAAAATTTGAGAGATTTGATATACAGGCGCTTAATGTATTTTTACTTATCAATAAATTGTTATTGTATACAGGAATTTTAATTTCTAGTGGCTTCAACATGTCAAAGAATTCAGGATTTTTGCTCAATTTTTTTACTGAAATAGGTCTTTTAGTTCACTCTTGTGAGTAATTGCATTTCTAAAAGCCATACATAATGCAGTAGAGAAACAGTTTTTTTACCAGTACGTGTTAGTTTATTGGTGATTATCTAATAAGGCTATTTTGTCTAACAAAAGAGGGTTTTGAAAAAAATACTTGATAATAAATTTTTCTGACGATTTCCTCCGCAAAAAATGGTGGTTCTAATGCTTCAATTAAAAGTGGTTTCACTTTTAATTGAAGCATATTGTGTTCTGAACACATTGCACTCAGACATAGTCTTAGAGAAGTATTTGAATGATTTCCAATTGTTTTAGCGCTTAAGGATAGGCTGATTCATATAACGTACATCCGTAGTCCAGGATGGACCTAACAAAGGCTTTGTAAAAAATTAAAAACGATTGTGCATTGGCTTTCCATCAGGTTCTCCTTATGAATTTTAAAAAAAATTATACCTTTCAAACATTTTTGTTACAAGTTAACATTTGTAAAAAAGTTATTAACTACTAGATTTCAATATATTAATTTATTCACAATATTTGAGTTAATGTAGATTTATAAATAATCTGTATTCGATTATATTGTTACAGTTTCATTATTTAATCATTTAAAATTTTCACTCAAGCTTTGGGAATTGGGTTCCTTTTTGAATACAATAAAGTAAAATAAAAACTATATATGTTTACAAAAATATTATCTAAGTACCTAGATAGCGTGGGGGAGTTCGTAGTCGCCTATACTATAACCTTTCCGACTTCTTCAGAAAAAGTAAACTGTTAGTGTCAATAACAATCTGAATAAAATTAAAAGAATAGCGTTTGTTAAAAATACTCCTCAACGATGTTCTCCCGAAAATAAATATTTTAATATAAATATTTAATTTCTATGAATGACAATTTATAAAAACACTATTATCTTTAAAATTCGATAAAATCAATAAAGTTTATCAACACGAAAGAACTGCAAAGAAATAATGATCATTTTAGTGGACCGTTTGACCTTCTCCGGGAGATTTAAGACAGAATCGGTTTAACCACAACCAACAGATTCATAAATTTATGTTTAGTTCGCATCTTAAATAAAATTCTAAAAAAAAATTATTTTGAGATGTTTATATTTTTTATTTTGTCACTAAAAACAAAACATAAACCATAACACAATGCAAACAAATCGTGAAAAATATGATACATGCTTAAATTTACAGTACTAATAGTTGTTTTTTTTTAATTTCACCTCTTTCATGAACTAGAAATTATATTTTGCAAAGTACTAACAAAAATGGCATATATTTATCGCCAGACAGTAATGGGACAGACAGTAATGGGTTATAAGACAAAAATTTTAAAAATTATTAGGTATATTGATAGAATGTTTTCGTCTAATTTATAGAGTCGTAGTAGACGAGTGCTAATAGATTTTAGTAGACGACTGCTAAAGACGTTACAAAAATAATGATAAAACACTGTCAACTAATCCAACACGACAGAATGAAATTACCATACATCTTATTTTGTGAACGTGAAATTAGAAATGCTATGAAGCGGATATCATCATCATTCTCTTTGCCTTTATCCCTATGTGGGGTCGGCTTCCTTAATTACATTTCTCCATAAGTTTCTATCTTGGGTCATATTAATATTAATATCCTTTACCGACATGTCCTGCCTAAGCGTCTCCCTCCAGGTCTTTTTGGTCTTCCTCTGCTACTACTTCCAGGAACCCGCAGAGCAGCAATTCTTCATACTGGGTGATTAACGTCTCTACGTTGAACATGACCAAACCATTTTAACCTACGCTCTCTAATCTTAGCAATAATTGGAAACCCTTGACTTCCTCTAATATACCCATTCCTAATATTATCTTTTTTTGTTACTCCACTCATCCGTCTGAGCATTCTTATTTCTGCCACATGCATTCGTTGTTCCTCTTTCTTTTTAACTGCCCAATATTCAGTTTCGTACCTCGTAACTAGTCTTATGGCTGTTTTATAGAATTTTCCCTTCAGCTTTATTTGAATTTCTCTGTCACATAACACACCACTCGCTTTCTTTCACTTCATCCATATATATATATATATATATATATATATATATATATATATATATATATATATAATAACGGATTTATTACGGCTGTCGCCACTTCTCCGCCCCCAATACTTCATCCATCCAACCTTAATTTACTGTATGCATCTCCATCTATTCCCCCATTACTCTATAACACCTATGAATTGGATATACACCATTAAATAAGTATTGTCAAAATAACACAATACATATCAAAAGCAAATGACTTCTTGGTCAAGTTTAGTAAAAAGATCATACGACCAAGTGCCAGTGATAAGAAGTTGTAACAAAAAGAGTAATGAACATTCACGTTGAGGATCAATGGTAATGAGTGAATTATGAAACAGACGTCAATTAAAATAAATAAAGGTGGTAATAATTATAACAAATAAAAGAGAGTTATATGCCCAGCTTATAAAAACACCAAGAAAAGTTATGCATGACAGTGAGAACTAGAAACTCAAGAAAACTAGTATCTGAGACTCTAGTTTATCGATTATTACAATTATTTTTGACATTCTTTGAGACCTGGACATAGAAGTGAGAGATCAAGTACAAAAAGCAAATTGATTGGCAGGATGCCTTAATAATACTATATGGCGAAACGGACACATTAACACTGAGATAAAGTCAAAAATTTATAAAGCCAGTGTAAGACCAATAACGATCTATGTTTAAGAAATAAGACCCGACACAGTCACAATGCAAAGGCTACTGGAAACGGAAGAGATGAGAGTACTAATAAGAATTACAGGAAATACGCTGGAGATACGCGGAAAAACATTGAAAAAGCGCTAAAAACTATTATGGGAAACGTCAAAGTGAAGTTGCCAGAGATGGCTGACACTCTATAGTTATTAATATGTAGCGTTTTTATTACTATACACAAACATTGGATTTGAGAACGCTGTTTTCTAAATGGATGCCGCATTTTCTTACACCAGAGCAAAAACAACAATGAATTGATGAGTCTTGGCGCTGTTTGGACATGTTTAATTGGTACACGTCGGAGTTTTTGCATCAATATGGAACAATATATGAAACATGGATCCATCACCATACTTCAAAATCAAATGAGCTATCATCTGAGTAGACAGTACCCGGAAAAAGCCGTCTAAAGCGACCAAAGATGCAACAAACCACCGGAAGGTTAGAGGCTTCGGAAGGTTAGAAGCTCCAAAATACACCGCAAGGTGTATTTTGGAACCCGTAAGGAATTATTTTTATTAACTATTTGAAACATAGAGAAACAGCGACTACTGTATAAGTTTATTGAAGTATTTAAAGACAGATATTACAAATAGGAGGCCTCATTTGTTGAAGAAAAATGTATGTTTTACTAAGACAATGTACCGTATCACAAATTGATAAAAACTATGGTAAAAATGCATGAATTCGGGTTTGAATTGCTTCCCGATCCACCATATTGGCCAGATCTAGCTCCAGAGACTACAACCTTTTCTTCGATCTAAAAAAATACGCGGTCGCAAGAGATATCGCTCTGATGAGAAAGTAATCGCCGAAATTGAAGCCTATTTTGAAAGCAAAGATAAATCGTTGAACAAGGACGGCATCAAAAATTAGAAAAGCGTATGAATTATTGTATTGCCGCTAAAGGAGATTATTTGGATAAATGAAAGATGTTGTTTTACTTAGGCCCAGGACTAATTGACTGATATAATATTTTGGGTCGTATAATGCAAAAATGCTATCCAAATTGGTTCTATACTTCATGAGTTATCTAAATTGTCAAAAATTAATTTTCACAAAAGTTGTCTTTTTATTCGATTTTAACGCTTTTATTGTTATCGAGTTTTGTAATAGGTACTTACTGTAATTTGAAATGTTCATAAAAAATATGTTTTCCTAACAGTTTTAAAATAGACTATTGTAATTTTACATTTCTACAAACAACAAATTATTTTATTTACAACTTTGATGTTTGTCTTTGTGTTCTTTTTTTATGTAGACATGACTTAATTCAACTTAAGTTACCGTTCCATCGTTCTCGAGGTCTTCTCACTGATCCTTTCTATTGAAAAACCGCCTCTTGCCGTTTATATTATTTTATTTGGTATCGTTCTGCTTATATGATAATTTTTCGACTGTTCTAACAACCATTCAAATTTCGTCATTTTGTGTCATGTGGAACAATTTCACCCAATCATGTCAACATTAGACTGATAATTGCATTCAGTGCAATTTTCAATCCCTATGACAACACGATCGAGTTTGACAACTTCATCCAAATAAATTTCAAAATGTCACGTTTCGGCAATGAGAATGTTTAAAGTATAAATGCGCTAATCAAAGAAAAAATTCCCAGAAATACAACCTACAGTCACAAATATATTTGGGGAATATTCATGGAATTTTACTTTTAATAAATAAATGTTTCGTTATGTTGAGTTACGATTTTTTTTTTTCGAAAAATTATCCGCCGAATATCCCTCGGACATTGATGAATGCCTCATAATTTTATGACAAATTTCTCAAGCTCGTTGCTTGGTAACAGCACGAAGCCGAAGGCTGAGTGCTGCTACCAAGGAACGAGCTTTCGATTGTCATGAAACTATCTCGTCTGTTATCAATGTCCTAGGGATATTACTACTGATAATTCCATTCTATTCTTATTTTGATTTAACAGTCGTTGATGTTCTCCACTTGGTATCTCTGTTGCATATCTCTATTTCTAGCTCTGTCTCATGAGTTATTACCATCAATTTTTCCAGGGGTTTTCATCTCCGTTGTTTTTTCAATAATTTTTGTTTTCCGCTGTAGGGTCGTGTTTCTGCCGTGTATATCACTATTGTTTTAATGCCTGTTTTATACATTATTTTAATTCATGTCTTTCTCAATATTTTTATTTCTTCATATATTGTTTTTTTCTGGCATCAGGCGGCTCTGTTTGTTCTATTCACTTGATTGTCCACTTCTGTTTTGAGCTTTTTGTAGCACGAAAATATGATGAACATATATTTAAACTGCATCACTTGTTCAATTATATGTCCCTCCATAACCAACTTACATCTTTTAGATTTAGTAGTAGATTTGCTATTATAACCATGCATTTTGTCTTTTTTGATGTAATTATAATGTCAAATTTTCGTTATTCGCTGTGAGCAAGTACTTGGAGGGGATACGAGAAACGATCGTGCGCGTGCAGCGGTGATATCTTCCAACTTTCTGAGCATATTATTTCATAATTAGTTATTAAAGAAAATAGGATTTCGCAAATGCTGTGTTATAAATTGTATAAATACAACAAATAGTAAATTCAAGTTTTATCGGTTTCCAACTTCTAAGCAAGTTAATGCAGCGAGAAAAGTGGATTTATATCACAAAAAAGCAGAAGTGAGTAACATATCCCAAATTCTGTATTCTTATGCCCGATTTCCTAAAAAGTTTGACGTGAAAATTAAATTAAAGTTCACTTTAAAGTGTAAATTTCAATAATAATCACGTTGGTTCAAGTTTGTTTACAATTTTTTTTTTCTCAAAAAAAAAAATGCTAAATATTTCTTCTGATTACACCACCCAAAAGTTGTCAGGAGAAGAATTAATTATTTATTCCAATGTGATGTATGTTTCTTTGAAAGGTTTAAATAGAAAAAAGATACAGTTATGCAATTTAGTCTAAAATGAACATTAGTTAAAGTGTACTTTAGGTTGTCACTATGAAATCGGGCGTTAATGTCGCTCCAAAATATTGATATGATATGTAATTATTAATTGAATTTTACAGTGGATGTGATATTTGGTTGAAAAGGTATTTCATGATTAATTTTCTGGAATCAAGTTTTTATAATTGCATCCATATTAATAGTAATACTGAAATTTATTAATTAAATTTATTTACTACATACAATGTTTACCTTTTACTAACCTCATAACCTCAATCATAATAACAATGTCAAATAATGAAATCTAAACGTAAAAAATACTTATGAATTTTTACAGATCAAAATAAATTTAAAATTTAAGTTTAAAATTTAAAGTTAATTATTGATATACATTACAATAATTATTGTATTAAATAAACAAGTTTAAGTCACTTTATTTGCAGCTAATATAAGTTAATAAAAAGTTAATAAAAGCAATAAAGCTAAAATATTAATAGTACTAACACTTTCGCTTCGAAAAAAAAATACATAATAGATCCAAAAATTGGTTCAAACAAAATGGGTTTGCAATTGCATCAAATAAATCAAGTATTAGTATTTTCACTCGACACAATATCCCAAAACTAAATCAGATAAAATTGAATGGGTATGATTTAAATTTTAGTTCTTCAATTAAATATTTGGGAATGATTCTCGATTGCAAGTTAACCTGGAAACTTCACGTTGAGTTTATGTTGGATAGATGTAAGAAGGGTCCAAATTTCCTCAAATCAATTACAAAAACATGGTGGGGTGCAGATGTGGAAACTTCTTTGCTTTTCTTCCGATCTTATATTAGATCAATTATCAATTATGGATGCATATTATATGGTTCAGCAAGTAAACATATTCTGAAAACAATAGATGTGTTTCAAAACGTAGCATTGCGTATTTGTTTGGGTACCATGAAATCAACGCCTATTAATGCTCTACATGTGGAAGCTCTAGAAAAGCCCTTTGGCTATAAAAGAGAATACCTCAGTCAAAAGTTTGTTATTAATATACAAAATCGTAACACTACTCTCTACTCAAATATCAGAAAACTGAACGAAGAAGATTTAACTAATCGATATTGGAGACTTAAGAACTCACCTCCACTTTGTGAGGCTTTTAGAAGCCTGACAAATTTTGATTATGACTTTAAATCAGAGGATAATCTTAACATCGAACATTTTTATTCGTGCTTGCAACCCATTACTGTGATACAACCGAATTACCATGTAAATTCTTCTGTTAGCTCGAATATTTTGAGGTCCTGTTTATCTAGTCTGTCAGACTCTTTAGTTATTTATACGGATGCCTCAAAGTCTATTGTTGGTACTGGGTGTGCTCTCTACATTCCATCAACTAATACAGAAAAACTTTGTCGACTAAATCCTACTTTTTCAATCTTTAATGCTGAAGCTGTAGCAATATATGAAGCATTAAGATACTTTGAAAACACTCAGAATACATCTGTTACAATAGTATCTGACTCATTGTCTGTTATGTTAGGCATTGAAACTTTCCTAGTAATAACTCAAATATATATGTCTTTCAAATTAAAAAACTTGTTTATGACATTTATAAAAACCGAAGAGTTGTTCATTTTTTGTGGGTTAAAGCACATATAGGTCTTAAATACAACGAACATGATGACCTATTAGCTAAAAAAGCCATTGATACCGGAACGCAAGCTGGTCACCAAATCTGTAGACAAGACGCATTAACAATAATTAAAAATAATATCAATAGTAAATGGAAATAATCTTCGCATATATATAGTACGCAGTCTTCCTCGCAATATGCTTCTATACAGCCTTTAATCCCAAGTGATTATTGGTTTAAAAATTATTCTGTTTCACGAAGGTATATAACATCCATAATTAGAATAAAATTTGGACACGCCTGCTATCCTAGTCATCTGTCCAAATTGTAAATTTAAATTTATGTCCAGACTGTCAAAAAAAAGGTGATCTAGATCACATTTTCTTCAAATGTAAAAAATACACAAAACAGACTGAAATTCTAATAAAAAATTTAGTCAACATTAAAATTTTTCCTCAGTACAATATGTGCTATCTGCTATCTCTAAATATAAGAGTTGCAAATGAATGTTTGATGGAATTTATTTGCAAAAGTAAGCTTAATATTTAACTGTAATTAGAATCGTAACCTCTGTTTTACCCCATTTGTTATTACCTTTTATCCGTGACCCAATCTAGTTTGTCTTAAAAGCAATGTCTTGATGGGTCCCTAGACGAGAAACGAGTGTCCATGTTTTATCTCTATCCTATCCTTAATAATAATTTTAATGCTTAAAATTTGTAATGCTACTTAAGTTTGAAATTTATATCTTTTTATATTGTACTACACAATCTTCTGTCTGGGTAGAATATTTTCATGTTGTGACTGGCTGTATGGCACTTGCCTATGCCATTTAAACAAAAAAAAAAACACCTTTGCTGATTTATGCCACTAGGTGTCGCTCTTCGGAACCTGCACATAGTGAATATTAAATTAGTGTAGAATACGTTGTAAATCCTCTTAACTTTGAGAGATTAGCATTACGTCGTTTACGTCGCGCATATTTTAAGTTATTTTTCTCCCATTTAGTATCCTTTTCTCTATTATTATTTCTTTCGTGATCAGGTTGAACAATAGAGGGCTCAGAACATACTCCTGTTTTATGTTACTTTTGCTCTTATTGTGTTCTGGTATATATTTTCAATCGTTTTGGTATTCTTAAAGGTATCGCTCTTACGTAAAATACTTTGTACAGTACAATGGTATGTGGCAAAATAGTTTTTATTTTGATAACAATGTAACGACCAAAAAACAAAAGGTTTTGCTCACCACGAATGGAAGCCACTAAATTGTGTAACCCAACTCAACACAACCGTCGGTGGGCCACTTATTTTTATATCGTATAAACAGCTACCATGGTTACACAAAAAACGATACTAAGGTTCGGGCTTTAGTCTGGTAGAGTCGTCTTGGTAGGAGTTCGACAGAGCGACAAGTGATTCGCGAGTGAGATAGTCAAGAGAACACGAAAGAGAAATAAATTTTGGGCACCACCCTATTTTTTAAAGGAAAAGGGAAACCTAATAAATAAAAGAACGGAAAGGAAATAAAATGAGAACGATAACGGGAAAGATACAAGATGGTTACTACACAGTAACAAAAGAGTATAGGGAGGGTAATTATATCTCGCGGTAAACACTAATAAGCAGACATATATACAATCCACATATAAAGATAAACCAATAAATTCAAATTTAAACAATAAGTTGTACCTGAAGAGATAATGTTTAAAATGATAAGGAATAACCAGCCATCTGTTTTATGAAATAACAGAAAAAACGTTTGATTTACAATTATTATATTTTGATAGCTTCTACATCTTTTGATATCTTTAAAAATAATAGTTATTAACCCTTAAGACCATGTAATACAGGTTTAGTGATCATTTCCTTGATAAATGATAATTATCTATAATTATTATTAATATATTTGACCATCGTCAAAGAAAAATAAACTATTGTAACATTATAAATCACTAAATTTGGTAAATAGTGTCTCTAATCATAAAACATTTTAGCTTAGGGTTTACTAAGATAAAGCGGTAAATTTACTTACAGAATACAATCGTCCGCACACAATCGTCGCGTGTCCTCGCAGGTAAAATGAAGGTAAGGATTGCAGATAGACGGCATGATTCGGATAACTAATTGCCGCAACCAAAGACAATAAGTTGCACGTTAAGGTAACAGAAACAACAATATGACGTCGTATTAGCAGAAACAACGGCAAGACGACGAGGCAAACATAATTGACATCAAAATCTATAATATTATTAAATAATTTAAACTAGAGGAATATTTACAAGATAGATAATATGAGTAAGTTAACTTAGAGGCCAAGCTGGACATTCTTGTGCAAGAATTGAGACAAAAGTGCTCTAGTCTCGCGTTAGTTAGACAGTTAGGGCTCAGAACGCGCGAAGAAGAGGGATATGGATGCTTATGCAAGGCTAGCCCTAATTATGAGTTACATATAGGGAACCATTTCGAGTCGACGGGACTTTTTTTATCTTCTTGGAAACTTGGTATTTGGCTACAGAAAACACAGCAGTATGTAACGTGAATGGGTTTAGAAAATGTGTGATTTCTTAATTATCAAAACGCAAAGCATTCAATGATTTAGTTCTTAAGGACACAATGCGATGTCAATTTCAGTCATTATAAAATTCAGGCATGATGCGTCTACTGTATTTGTTCGCCATGAACAAAGTAAAAAATTTTTTTTGAAGGAAATAATTGAAGGGTACAGGGAAAAAAAGGAGGTATGTCAGAAATAACACATTCTGAAATAAGGCGATGTTAATACCTCAAAACAGCACAAAGATTATAGTCTTGTCATTTATATTAATCAAGGTATCACCAGAGGTTAAATATAAGATTTCAGTTAAATTGCAAAAACATAAATTATTATACTTTCTTTATTTTGCCAAACATTTAGAAATTTTACACATTAATTCAAAATATTAAAGTAAAAAAGGAGGTATGTCAAGAAAAGTAGCAATAACGTTGATACAAAAACGCATTTTATGTCAGAAAACAAAGAACGATTATTATAAAAATAATGTTTATGTAAAAGAACTTAAAAATAGTCTTTTTTCAACAATTTTATAGCGTCTATACGAGATTTGGGTATAATGGGTCTCTAAATTATTGATGCGGAAGTTCATCAAAATAACGTTGGGCATCTGAACCACAAAATTTTTTTAGATGCTGCAGGTCTGCATATGGTTATTTGTAAAAATAACAAAAGTAAGCTTTATAAAACTAATTAATTGGGGGGTTTTACCTGTATAAGCATATGGAGGTAGCTCAAATTCCATTTATGGCAATTTGGCGGTAGTCAATGTCTGCTGTGTTATTACTGTGGTCTCCCAAATTCCATGGAATGTTGTTTTGTAGTATAAAAGACGAGGATGATCCCTAACAGCTTTTATCTCACGGATGGGTCAAGTTAGAAAAGGGCATTTATTTCTGTAATGCTTGCGTAAATATTCAGTCCACTTTCGAAAATACCTTGAGCACATTCTTTAACATGAAACGGTGATGGTTTTTGTCTATCAATTTTATACACTTCTGTCCAGTATTGAAAAAGTTCGGCTTTTGATTTTTGATTGACAAGTCCAAAATCTTTGTCAATTCCAGGTAGGAATGTCCAGTAACAGGAAAAGTTATTTGGATAGAGTCCAGTCTCTTCTCATGATGAACTGTTATAAATAAACCGAAGAACAGTGTAGTTTTTATTCTGTTCTCCGCACGAGTCGCAGAAAATATTCTAGTTTCGTACTTTTCGATCAAGATAGTTGTAGATATAGTGATGAAGCAGTGAACAAACATCATCGCTACCTTTTTTGGCAACAGTCTCAGGGTACATATAAAATACGGACTCAGCTGTAGACAGCGTGTATATTGAACGAGTATAAACTCAATTGTCTCTAATATTGGGTATTTGCAGATTTTTTGCAAAATCCATGCATATAGAGACTGTGTGTACTTTTTTGTGAGAGACTGTGAGACAACATCGAAGAAATATACGAGCATATAAAGGCGAGTATAAAGCAAGCAGCATTCGAAGCCCTTGGGGAAAAAGAACATATAACAAATAAACAGCACTATTATGAAATAAATGAACCAACAAAAAGAATAATTGAAGAAAAAAAGCAACTATACAGAAAATGGCTGACTACAAAAAACGACGAAGTTTATAAAGAATATAGAGAAAAAGATAGAGAAGTGAAAAAACAAATAACACAGCAAAATAATGAAGAATGGGAAAGAATCTGCTTAAATATTGAAACATATATAGGAGGTACAAGAACTTTGGAGTCATGGAAAGTACTGAGAGAATTGAAACAAAACTCAAAAGAAAAAATTAAATTGGGAAATATACAGGACAAAGAATGGAAGGACTACTACAAGGAACTATTAACAGAACAAAGACCACAATTCATTGGAAAAGAAAACAGGCGAAGACGAAGCAGATTCCCACAACACGAAATAGAAATAACAGATAGGGAAATGAGAACGGCCATAAAAGCAATCAAAAATAAGAAAGCACCCGGACCTGGAGGCATCTCACCTGAGCTTATAAAATACGGATCAAAAAAATTACACCGGATGATACAATGGATATTTCAGAAAGCCATAAATGGAGAACAGCTCCCAAAGGAATTGACGGAGGCATATATGACATCTATATTTAGGAAAGGAGATAGAAAACGATGCGAAAACTACAGAGGAATAAGCGTAATATCATCAATAGGAAGATTATATGGGAAGATACTGCGAGAAAAGATAGAGCAAGCGATAAAAGGCAAAATCGGGGAGGATCAGGCAGGCTTCACGGCAGGAAGATCATGCATAGACCACATATACACACTGGAACAACTGTTGGAAAAGAAAAAAGCAAAAAATAGAGATATACACTTGGCATTTGTGGACCTGAGAAAGGCGTATGACTCTGTACCAAGGTCAGAACTATGGGAGGCAATGTACAAATTAGAAATACAGACGGAGCTCATAAAAGCTACAAAAGCTCTGTATAAAGAAAATAAAGTGTCCATTAAAATGGGAACAAGAATCATAGGAGACTTCACCACAACAAAAGGGCTCCTGCAGGGTTGTTCCACATCTCCAACCCTATTCAAAATATACTTAGAAAAAGCCTTGACTACATGGAAAAGAAAATTCGAAGGCATGGGAGTACCGGTACGGAACGAATACCTATATACGTTAAGCTTTGCAGACGATCAGGTAGTGATTGCACAAGACCAAGACGACCTCAGCTACATGATGAAGAAACTACAAGAAGAATATACCAAGGCTGGCCTAGATATTAACCTCGCGAAAACAGAGTACCTATCTACAAGTGAAGAAGACATAGAAGATCTACAGATTGATGACAACGTAACAATCAAAGGAAAGGATAAATTCAAATACCTGGGGTTTATAATCACGAAAAAGGCAACAACAGAGGAAGAAATTACACAAAGATTAGGACAAACAAGAACAGCAATCCGACAACTTAACTCAGTATGGTGGGATAGACACCTAAATATGAAGACAAAAACGCAGATTTATAAAACATTAGTGCGAAGTATTATGACATATGGGGCTGAAAATTGGATCATAAACAAGAAAAACAGCAGTAAGATAGTAGCAACAGAGATGGAATGCCTGCGAAGATGCTGCAGAGTAACAAGAATGGATAGGAGAAGTAATGACGAAATAAAGCAAAGAACATCAATAGAAACAGACCTACTAACATATATAGAACAAAAAAGATTAAAGTGGTATGGACATGTAAGAAGAACTAGCGACAGCAGATGGATAAAGAGAATAACCGAATGAAGCCCCATAGGAAGGAGGAAAAGAGGACGACCCCGAAAATCCTGGAGGAACGAAGTAGACGACGCCATGAGTAAGAGAGGCCTAAACGATGGAGAATGGAACAACAGAGAGAGATGGAAACGGTTGAGCGAGGGAAGGCAGTGAATACTGTAGAATCCCTAAATATATATATATACTCGCAGCTTGTTTTCTGTTATAAAATGCTTGGGCTTTAAGTTTTTGTAGCTTATTTTCTGAATCTAGTTGCTTAAAAGCAGCATTTAATTTATTTGTTTTTTCCAAAGATTTCTCTAATAGACACTGCTTCTCAAGACTTTTAATCTTTGCTAAATATTTATCACAAGAACTACATGTATCAGTTCTTGGAAAACCAAAGGAAATATTAAATTTGGTTAAAAAAAAATAATTCTATATGTTTCTTATGATATACGCATATCTGGAAATGTTTCTACGTATATTGTATACATTTTGTTAATATTTAAATGCTCATATAAGTATAATTTCGATGAGTCTTTCAAACTATAATGAATTTTTCTGCCCCTGAAAGACCCTATATGCTCCATTATATAGTTGTTTGTTTCAATAGAAACTTGATGACGATAGTTTCCATGTCTTCCTCTAGTATCTTTTGGAGCGTGACCTGTCAATTTTAGTAACTTTTGTAGAACTTCTAACTTTTTTTCCCAATTTCATGGAATGCCAAAAAGCCCTTCTGACATACTGGAACTTCTTGTGTTTCGTCATTTACATTATAACGGATTTTATAACGAAAGGCGGTATCATGAAGACGTGCAGAGTCCTCTAAAACTCGTGGTCTTCGTTGCTGTATAATTTGAATTACTTGCTTGTTCCGGTATTTGTAGAAAACACTTAAACCTAATGAACTTACAATTCGGTCCTATTACATGGCTTTGTCTATTTAATTTACTATTTACTTCATGAATTCGTCCATATTTTTTACGTTTTTTGTATTAATTTCCCGTGTGTCCATAACATCACATTTCATAAATTCGTCACTCTCACTAGACATACTTACAACTTGATAACTCTTCTTTCAGGTTCAGTAAACAAACATACATAACCTCTAAACACCTCTGAATCACGTACAAACCAAATGTATTAACTGCTTCTTCGGCGTCGGTCACATTGACATCCCTCCTTTTTTTCCTGTAGCGCTCGGACATGCCTCCTTTCTTACTCTGTATAACAAATATAAAAATATGTGTTACATCCTGGATAACGTCTTTCATCAATGTGAATTTTTTACATGAAATAGTATCCAGTTTGTGCTACTATATGTTCTAATTATCTCATTTTCGCCCGTCATTTGATATACCTCATTTTCCCTGTACCCTTCAATTGTGAGATATTTTGAACATGCTTCAACAAAAAGAAGTTAAGTCTTTAATATTTATGCTAATATGGTTTACACAATATTGACTATTTAACTATTATTATTATTCCCAGTCTTGATTTTACCTTCAAACAATAAGGACATTCGTACTAATCGTTTTCGGTTCAACAGCTTGCTAATTGGCTTCCAATTTTTTACTTGTGTTGTGGTGTATTTTTATATATACCTATATTGTGTGTTTTCAAATAAATGAAATCCCCATTGGGATTGATAAAAATCTAAAGACGTCCTCTTCGACGAAAGAAATAGATATGGATGTGATTAGTGAGAACAGTGCATTGGTAATTGATGATGAAACCACTCAGTAAAAATATTGTTTGCAGCCCACGAAAATGGAGATAAAACATTTTAATTTGCTATCAGATAAGTATAATTTAAATAATATTTGGGTATATCTTGAAAAAACTGGTGAAGAAAACTTGGGTAGGCTGTGTACAAAAAGGGTGTACATATGTGAAATTATAAATATAATTTCAGTTAATGAGGACTGTATTACATAGGGCTGGTTCAAATAAATTAGGATATGTGGTAAAAGGTTATGCAGATTATAGCAAATTATGTTTATACAAAGTCTTACCAATTCTTCTGCTGCACATACACACACTCGCGGTATTTAGAGGCTTTCAGTCGCGGCTGTTCTTCATACGGGGAAACTGTCCGGTTACCGGTTTCTGAACACGTCTTTCGCGGTACTAACACTGAGATCACACGAGATATAGCACATTTGGTACACGATTTAAAATAGTACTTGCGGTATTTTTCGCGTAACTATAAGCGAGAGAGATAATTAGAGTGGAGAAAAAGCGTGGTAAGTCTGTACCAAGCGATAGATAGCGGTAGAGAGATTATACGTCTGCCTAGTAGGACTCAGCAGACGAAAGAGAGGAGGACTGTTTCGAGCAACAGTCAGCAGTCAAGAGAGAATGTCCGTTATCATCGAGAGACAACAGGCAAGAGAGTGTGACTTTCTTTGCTATCTTACAACTGTCTGTATTTCTAATGGAGTGGGGTTAAAATGTGAGTAGGAAGGGTTAGAGAACGGGAAATAATTGTAAAATTGTGGTAGAATGGTAGCTAGTAATACAGCGAAAAAATGACATGATTTTTCGCATGTGAAAAAATTGAACATACTGGGGGCGGGCGAGAAGAGTTACGCCACTGGGATAGGGTATCAAATAGTTACTTCGAGAACGAGGGTAAACCAGTATACATTAGGGGTACTGTTGTAATGAACTAAGATAACTAAAAACTATTTAAAATCTAGAGAAACTAAAGTCGATAGAAACTATATACATGTTTGGCAGAAAGTACCACTATTGGTTAAAGGGTAACCTAGCTACTTTCTTTATTGACCTAAGATATTGGTGTGGATACCCTAACAGTTCGAACAAGAGAGTCTTTGCCTGGGAGCACTTCGATAATCTTTGCCAGAGGCCAGAGGAGTGGGGGAGTCTCTTCATCTTTAATTAGTACAACATCACCTATCTTTAAAGGATCAGTAGCGATGTTCCACTTACTCCTACTTTGGGTCATATGCAAATATTCCACCGACCACCTTTTCCAAAAGGTTTGATGAATTTTCGAGATATGCTGAAAGAGGGAAAGACGGTTCTGTGGTATTTCTGAGAGATCTGGTTCTGGTGGACTTATGAGACTTTTTCCTACAAGGAAGTGTCCGGGCGTTAAGACTGAGAGATCATTTGGATCGTTTGAGAGCTGAGTGATAGGTCTTAAGTTTAAAATGGCTTCGATTTGACAAATTATTGTATAAAAAACCTCAAAGGTAAAACGAAGATTTTCTACAAGAGGATAAAGATGGTATTTGGCACCTTTAATCCCTACCTCATGCAACCCAAATTGAGAAGGGTTACGAAGCACTCCAAATTTAAAACGAATAGAGTTTTCAGAGCAGAAATTAGTAATCCTCTGCGAGAAGTTCTTACTTTTAAAGAGTTCGTTTAACTCAAGAAGCTGATTGCGGGCACCATAGAAATTAGTAGCATTGTCTGACCATATAATCTCGGAAGCGCTCCGCCTTGCAATAAATCTTTTAAGAGTGAGAATAAAAGCATCAGCTGTTAAGCCGGTGACAAGTTCGATATGAACACATTTGGTGGTCATACATATGAAGAAGGCTATGTATGCTTTATATAATGGAGCCTTTCTAAGATGAGAGGATCGGATCATGAAAAAACCTCCGTAATCTACTGAGACCTTTTGGAAAGGTCTTGTCGAGAGAACACGATCGGGATGGAGATCTGCCATAAGTTGTGTTGACTTGGGTGTCATGAAACGGAAACATTTCACACAGTCGTGTATTATCTTCTTTGTTTGTCTTAGTCCAGAGATAGGCCAATATTTCGAACGAAAATTTGACAACGTGGTCAAGGCACCTGCATGTCCCAATTTAACATGCATTTGTTTTATCATTAATTTGACAACTGAATGATTAGATGGTAGTAGCAAGGGATGTTTCTGTTCGAAAGAGATAGGGGCAAATTCTAATCTACCACCTACATGAAGAAGTCCAGTTTTCTCAGAGAGGAAGGGGTTTAGTGCCCTGATAGTTTTATCAGAGATTATTTTCCGATGTTTTAACTCATGAAATTCTTTAGGAAAGGCCTGTGATTGTATGTACTTAACAATCACAGTGGTGGAGGAGCTTATTTCACAAACCTGCAGTGGTCCTAATTCTAAAGGTGAATTAGTATGTCTTTTTCTTAGATTTGAGAGAAAACGAAAAACATATGCCAGAGTTCTCTGAATTTTTGAAAATGACGAACATTTATTAAAAAGGGTTTCAAGCGTATTATTCACTTGAGATATGTCAGAGGTTGTGCTTAAAGTAACCTGAGTATGTCTGAGTTCCAGTAAATCTCCCGTCCATTCTTTTATCCTGAATTGAGAGTAGTCTATTACACTGGAAACTAAAAAGGGGGGACCTTCGGTCCACAATTTTTTTAAAATTGACTGAGTGATATCTGAGGCTCTAGAGGGCAAATCTGCTACGTTTAAAGAGGAACTTACGTGATGAAATAAAAAGGATTTACTTAATTCTTTAATTTGACTGACACGATGAAGTACAAATGGATTCCATGTAAATTTAGTTGTTAAAATCCATGTTAAAGCGATGAGGCTGTCTGAAAATATGTGAACTTCAGATATTGTGACGTTTTTTGAAAGAACCTCAAGTACCTTTCTAGTAAGAGTGACACCTAATAAGATACCAGACAATTCTAACCGAGGAATAGTTAGTTTATTTTTTAGTGGAGCTATTCTAGTTTTTGATGCTATGAGGCGAGACGTGACTGTGTTGTTACTATACACGACTCGAAGATACACACAAGTGTATTGCATATCCGATATAGGCAGTGGAAGTGTCAGGCATCTGGGAAATGTAATTTTAGATATTGATTGGAATGTATCCAATAATGATTTCCAATCTAAGACCAATAGGTCATCCAGTATCTCACTGTCCCAGTCTAAGGGTAATGACCAGATACGTTGTAAGAAAGATTTAGAGTGTACTCTAAAAGATAAGAGTTTTCCTAAGGAGTTATACATTCGAGAAACATAGGTACATAATTTTCTTTTTGTTAAGGGAGGCGCCTCTTCACAAATAGGCAACTTAAAAGAGAAATCGTCTTGATAAGGTGACCTGTTAATACCTAGGACCTTAGAGAAGCTACTAACTAAGTCAAGATTGACTTCTGAAGTGAAGATCATATTATGCTCATTTGAAAAGGCACGAGAATTTAAATATATTTTATAGAGTTGGAAACCATGAGTGTTTAGAAGCGAGCATAGTTGAGAATAAAGTGTATGTAAGCCTTCTAAGTTATTGGCGCCTGACAAGATGTCGTCAATATATATCGAATTCCTTAGAGTGTGAGAGGCTACTGGGTGCGTGGTTTGATTAGAATCAGCAATATGTTTTAACACACGTGTAGCGAGAAAGGGGGATGAAGAGAGTCCAAATGGAAGACGTTTTAGTTGATAAGCGCGAATGGGTTCATCAGGATGATCTCTCCAAAGGAAATTTAACAGAAAGGTTTCCTCAGGATTTATCATAATTTGCATATACATATTGAAGATATCGGCAGTTAATACAAAGGTATATTGCCTAAAGGTTAGGAGAATATCAAATAATTCAGGTTGGCATGTGTACCCAGGGTCTAAGACCTCATTAAGAGATTGTTTACCTGCTACTTTATTATTTGGGTCAAACACAATTCGAATCCCTGAAGAACCTGCTTTTTTAACTGGGAAATGAGGCAAGAAATAATTAAATTGATGCTGTGAGTTTTGGATTTTTAACGGAATTTGTGTAATCTTGTCGTCAACTGCATAATCCTGTATGATTTTTGAATAATTGTGTAGCAGCTGTGGAGATGCATGAAGTTTTTTTTCTAGATTGAGAAAACGCTTCTTAGCTGATAAGAAAGTGTTGCCTAAATTAAGCTGATTCCTATTAGTTTTAAGACCTATGTTAACCTGATATCTGTTTGTGTTTAAGATTGTTACAGATTTAATAAGCTGTATCTCAGCAGGGTGTTGTGACACAGATACTTTACGGTCCAAGGGAATGTCTTCGATTTCCCAGAAGCGTTGGACGATTTGAGTGAGGTGTAAATCAACGCTATCAGCTAATTTCATATCAAACGACTGAGCAACACAAGTGACTAAATTATTTACGTACTGAGACTTAGAGCACCTTCCTCGAATAAAAGAATCGGGAATTCTTCCACTTACAATGTGTCCAAATGAGCTGCCTTGAAGAATTGGAAGGCCAGGGCCAAGTTGTATGATATTACCTGTCAATATGTCTGCGCATATGTCAGCGGCAAGCAATATATCTACTTCAGAAGGAGAGTAGAAGTTTGGATCGGCTAAGACCACTTCTGTTGGCAAGTTAAGCTTATTAATAGAAATTGGGACTTGGGGTAGTTTAGTAGTGATACTGTCTAGTACTGAACATTTGATTTTAATGCAAGTGTCCGTAGCAGCAGAGAAGATAGTCAGATCAGACATAAGGGTTGAATTTGAAATAGATTGGGCGATACCATGAATCTTAAAATGATTTTTATAAGTGGGTGCCGCAATCTTCTTTAACAAGTTTTTAGAGACAAAACTAAGTTGTGATGCTGGGTCCAATAAGACCTTAACATATTCTCTTTTTCCATTTGGGGCTATGAGATATGCCTGTACAGTGCCTAATAAAACCATAGGGGCCGACGTAGAGACTGCTGAAACAGCATGAGTGGATGGAGATGTCGATCGAACGACTACATCGTGGGAAGAACTAGACGTTGAAGCATGAGGTTCAATCCTATTCCGTGTTGAAACGTGAGCATCGACTGTTTGAGAAGATCTATATGAATTTGAGTGCTCACGATGTGTGGACGTGGCTTCGCGATTTCTCGAGTCACTGTGAAGCAAAGAGTGATGCCTTCTGTTGCAATTAGAGCATGAATACCTGGAGGTACAATCAATCGCGCGATGTCTGGTTCCAAGGCAGTTGGAACAAAGAGAATTTTGTTGAACAAAATTACGCCTAGAGGAAGCGGATAGAGATTTGAAATCTTGACAAAGATATATAGAATGGTTATCCAACTTACAATAGCTGCATACTTTAGCTTTCATTATTTGAGATGGGGGTTTGTTTTTATCTGTGCTTATGTGAAAAGAGGACCTTGTCTCTTTTGAGGGTTGATGTTTCGCTTTAGAGTTTGCATAGAGATTTTCTAGATGTTTTGCTCTGTCATCTACCATCGTTAGAAATTGGTTAAAATCTTTGATTTTATTCGATTCAGGTGAAAATTCAATGGATCTGAGAGTGGCATGGTCGAGCTTTGAGGAAGTAATATGAATTAAAATCAAATTAAGAAGTTCTTTGGATGACAAGTCGAGATTGTTTAAAGCTCTATAAGAATTTGTTATAGCGAGAGTGAAGTCTTTTAGTTGTGAATATGAGGCGTTATTTTGAAGACTTTTAGTATCTACAATATTAGTTATCAATTGCTTTACTATAAGATTATGGTCTGTATATCTTTTTTCCAAAGTCTCACGTACCAAACTATAATTTTCACCAGAGAGGGGAATATTATCAACAACCTTTAATGCATCATGTGTCAAAAGGCTTTTGAGATATATAAATTTTTCAATGTCGGTGAGAGAGTCATCAGCGTCTATAATGCTATTAAAAGTTTGAAAGAATGACGGAAACTCATGTAAATTTCCGCTAAATTTATTTATTTTTAGTTCTGGAAGCCTGATTGTTCTTTGTCGAGAGTTGGCGGCAGTGCTAGTGCTATGACTTGATCCTTGTCCCGATAGTGAGTTAGAAGAGAGTGAATCTTCTATACGCTCCAATTTTTCTTCTAAGTGACATAAGGCATCCATATATTTTTCATAAGTAATATCTACTTCCTCACTTTCGAGAATAGTTTCGTCGTCAGCCAGGTTTTCCAAAGCATCCAAATACGCTTTATAAGCTGCCCTAAGCTGAGTAATATATTCCCTAATTCTACAATTAGAGAGGCCTTGTTCATTTGAACTAACAACGTTCGCAATTCTTATAATGTTTGTTTTCGCTGCACGCTTTCCGCGTAAATATTTTGCAGTTTCTGCCATTTCTAATCAGACTATGTTATAGTTAGATAAAGTATAATAAGAGTGTACCAGACAGAGATGAATGATAAAGAGAATAAAACCTAGCGACCCTTGGAAAGGGTACAAAGAGAAGAGAAAAAATATGTATATATAAGAGTGTAATGAGATTATCAACTTCTTGTTTTTTTTGTGTGAAAATTATATTTGGTATCGTGAATTTAATTTAAATTGACACTAATAGAGATTATTTTCATTGATTTAATAAAGCAATTAATACGCAAATACTTTCTAAGAGCAGAGATTATTGTAAAAATTTAGTTTGTATCATCAAGCGATTTGAATAAAGCGATTATTATAATAGGGATTAATGACAATAACAGCGGAGAATTCTTGTAAAAATTTATTATTCAGAACAATAGGACAAAATCCCAAATTATTTACCTAGATATGTACCTCTGGCAAAACGTGTCAGAGAACAATACAATTAGTTGGGATTATAATGAGTATTTTTGTTGACAAAGGCAGGGGTTTTTACTACGTCACAGGTATCTATCAATGGGTAATTCTACCTGACTTTCTAACGTCCTTTAACAATAGAATCATAAAATTGGAATTTACACAGATAAGAATTATTAAACAACGATCTATCAATATATCGATTTATCAATACATACGTATATACATATATATCAAAGAACATATACACATATATAGAAATACATAATTTCGAAGGACCAAATCTAATGAGATTTACAGCAGAGATAAGATTTATCTGAACCTAATTGGATCAAAATATGTTCAATCAAGCATGAGATAAAACAGAGAGAATGAGGATTTACATATGACTCAAAAGTGTACCAAACTATGTAGAATCAAGATGTGAGACAGAGAGATAGAGAGTGAGAGAGAGATTATGATTTATATCCGACTCGAATAGACCACAATATGTACAAAAAGGGTGTACATATGTGAAATTATAAATATAATTTCAGTTAATGAGGACTGTATTACATAGGGCTGGTTCAAATAAATTAGGATATGTGGTAAAAGGTTATGCAGATTATAGCAAATTATGTTTATACAAAGTCTTACCAATTCTTCTGCTGCACATACACACACTCGCGGTATTTAGAGGCTTTCAGTCGCGGCTGTTCTTCATACGGGGAAACTGTCCGGTTACCGGTTTCTGAACACGTCTTTCGCGGTACTAACACTGAGATCACACGAGATATAGCACATTTGGGTCTGTACACGATTTAAAATAGTACTTGCGGTATTTTTCGCGTAACTATAAGCGAGAGAGATAATTAGAGTGGAGAAAAAGCGTGGTAAGTCTGTACCAAGCGATAGATAGCGGTAGAGAGATTATACGTCTGCCTAGTAGGACTCAGCAGACGAAAGAGAGGAGGACTGTTTCGAGCAACAGTCAGCAGTCAAGAGAGAATGTCCGTTATCATCGAGAGACAACAGGCAAGAGAGTGTGACTTTCTTTGCTATCTTACAACTGTCTGTATTTCTAATGGAGTGGGGTTAAAATGTGAGTAGGAAGGGTTAGAGAACGGGAAATAATTGTAAAATTGTGGTAGAATGGTAGCTAGTAATACAGCGAAAAAATGACATGATTTTTCGCATGTGAAAAAATTGAACAGGCTGCACCCCATGACTGTATGACATATATTTTTTAGGATATTAAAACTTAATAATATAAAAGAAATAGAGTATTGGTCGGAATCGAATAAAGATTCTAGTAAATTCTCGTTTAGATGCCAATGAATTAGTTAAAAATAAGTCATTAAAAGAACATAATTTAAGAGCATATATACCAAATAACATGTTGGAAGTAAAAGGGTTAGTTAGGGACGTAGATACACGGTACGATGTTAATTATTTAATGGAGAATATTGAATGTACGTGTAAAGTTTTAAGTATATGTGGAACAAAGCGTAAGATTCAAAAATAATCAATAACAGAGTATGTAGATAAGAAAACTGTAGTTATTACTTTTAAGGGAAATATTCTTCCCAGTTTAGTAGCCTTCAATCAAGTTTATTTTCCCGTTAAGCAGTTTGTTGGTAGAGTTGTACAATGTTACAGGTGTCTGAAATTTGGTGTGTTTCTAAACAGTGCAAAAGTACACAGAATTCCTGTATACAATGTGGTGAAATTAAAAATGCAGATCATAAATGTGAGAAAATCAAGTTTTGCATACACTGTAAAAATAGTGACCATGTAACAATATCTAAAAACTGCCCTTTTTATGAAAAGCAGAAGAAAATTAAGACCATTATGATAGAGCATCAAACTACCTTTTTAGAAACAAAATTATACTGTGAAAATTCATTCTCTGGCCAAATTAGTTACAATCCTTTTTCTGTTCTTTCAAATTATGATAAAGAATTTTCCACACTCCCTGTAAATAATAAAAATATTTCTATAAATTGACCTAATATGAGTATGAGACAAACTCAAATTCCAACACACCGTCAAACTAATTTTGATAGCATTGTAGAAATCAATCACAACAGTGTTGAAAATCTTCCTACAGGAAAGAAAAGAAAAGCCAACTCCCTTTATATTTTCTCGAAAGTAAGTAAACCAGCAGTTATAGGTGGAGACTTCAACGCTTATCATACAATCTGGGGATCGAATTTTAATGACGTAGTTGGAAAACAACTTATAACAGCTGCATATGATTTGGGTTATATAGTAATGAATAACGGCCAACCAACTATTCTTACCCGACCTGATCAAAATATTTCAGCCATCGATGTAACTTTCGCCTCGCCTGAACTAACTAGTAAAATAACCTGGTCCGTCTATCCAGATACTTTAGGCTCAAACCATTTTATTATTAACATGGAAATTAATTGCAAGAATAAAATTGAAAAGTTGAATCCTACAAGCAAGGGGAACATAAAAAAGGCCAATTGGTATCAATATGCATCTTCTGTTGAACAATTTTTTGATAAGCAGTACCAAATAGAAAATATATCAGAAAAATACAGTTTCTTAATAGATGGGATCAACCAAGCAGCAGACATTTCAATTCCACAGTATAAACCATTTAAAAACAAGATTCGAAACCCTCCCCCTTGGTGGAATAGAGACTGCGACAGAGTCATCAGTAAGAGGCAAGAATCCCTTTCATTATATAAACATAATTCAAATTTTGAAAATTACTTGAAATGCCAAGAGACCATAGCAAACGGTAAGAAAAAACTGAATAGTCAAACAAAGTTGGAAAAATTTTGTCTCTGCCCTAAATAAAAATACTTCATCATCAACTTTATGGAATCAAGCCAGAAAAATAAACAGAAAACCAATATCGAACACAAAATGCTTTGACAGTACATTAGAGGAAGAATTTTTTGATCAAATAACACCACCATCTGTTATACCACGGGAAATTACAATACATTCTAAAAATAACGAAAAGGAATTTTTACTAGAACCATTTAATATTACTGAATTAGAGTATGCACTCAAAAACAGAAATAATTCAAGTCCAGGATTGGATAATATTAAATATCCTATGATTCAGTTTCTTCCAAAAATTGCTAAACTATTTTTATTGGATATATTCAATGACATAATTATCAATAATTCAGTTATTCATGAATCTAAAGGTGTAATTATTATTCTTATTCTCAAACCAGGAAAAAATCCCAATTTATCCGAACCATACAGACCCATTTCCCTGATGTCTTGTTTACTAAAAACATTAGAACGAATGATCAAACATAGACTGCAATCGTGGTTAGATAAGAAGAAATTACTTCCAGACCTTCAATTTGGATACAAAAAGGGATGTGGTACTATAGATGCTCTTGCTTTATTAGTAACGGACATTCAGGATACATTTTCCAATAATACATACCTACCCACAATATGTTTGTATATAGAAGGTGCTTATAATAACGTTTGTCTGGACATCCTTATGGAAAAAATGATTAGAAATTTTCATATACCAGCTACATTAGTGAAAACCATTCTCAACTTTTACACTTGCAGAAAAATTTATTTGAGATCAAATAACAATAAACTTATAGGTCCTCGATATAACAACCTAGGACTTCCACAAGGGTCAGTTTTAGCCCTTTATTATTTAAACTATATACATCTGATTTGTACAATGCCTCCCTAGTAAATAACAGTTGTAATATAATACAATATGCTGAGGATTTTATTATATATTCATCTTTCAAAACATATGAAAACTGCACACAAATTTTGGAAAAAATGGAGGACTACTCCAATAGCTGGTTTAAAGAAAATGAGTTCGAAATAACACCAAGTAAATCTAGTATATGTTTTTTCACGAGGCATAATCTTCCAAACATAGACAAGTTAACAGTGAACAGTCGGGAATATAATTTCTGTTCTTCAATTAAATACTTAGGGATGATTCTTGACCGTAAATTAACTTAAAAGTAACACATGGACTTCATGTTAAATATATGTAATAAGGGATTAACTTTCCTTAAAGCAATTTCTAAAATTTGGTGGAGAGCCGATGTAGAAACTGCGTTACTTTTTTATCGATCGTTCATAAGAT
This sequence comes from Diabrotica undecimpunctata, assembly GCF_040954645.1. Lineage (NCBI taxonomy): Eukaryota > Metazoa > Arthropoda > Insecta > Coleoptera > Chrysomelidae > Diabrotica > Diabrotica undecimpunctata. The sequence continues at coordinate 115,096,101 of NC_092810.1, forward strand.
CAATCATAGATTATGGATGTTTTTTGTATAATTCAGCAGCTAAGTATATCTTGGGGAAAATAGACGTATTTCAAAATACAATATTACGTATTTGTCTAGGTACTATGAAATCAACTCCAACCAATTCTTTATATGTTGAAGCACTAAAATTTCCACTCAAATATAGAAGATAATATCTTAGTCAAAAATTTCTGATTAATATTCGTCATAGAAACCTCTCTCTTTACTGTAGTATTAGCAAACTTAATAATGCACATTTAACAAATAAATATTGGATCCACAAAAATTCTCCTCCACTTTGTGACGCTTTTAGAAATCTTTCAAATAGCAATTACACCTCATACACATATGATAATTCAAACTTTGAAGAATTTTATACTTTTTTGCAAACTATTACGGTTATTAAACCAATGTACCATGTAAATACTGCAATTAGCTACAATATTTTAAGGAATTTATTAGAAAACTGGCCAGCATCAACAGTTATTTATACAGACGCATCAAAGTCTTCTCTTGGCACTGGATGCGCTTTTTATATTCCTTCCAAAAAGTATAGTTTACTCTGGATCATAATTTTTCAATTTTTACTGCTGAAGCTATAGCAATTTATGAAGCATTAAAGTATTTTAAGAATTCCAATGACAACTCCGCAATAATTGCATCTGATTCTTTGTCGGTTCTTATAGCCATTGAGACTATATCTTTTCCTAGCACAGGCACAAATATTTACATCCTTCTAATAAAAAAAATTATTTTTGAATTACATCAGGAACAAAGAACAGTTAGATTTTTGTGGATCAAAGCTCATATAGGGCTTAAGCATAATGAGTATGTAGATATATTAGCTAAGAAAGCCATTGATTCTGGTGCGAAAACAGATTATAAGCTCTGCATACCAGATTTATTTGTAACAATCAAGAATATTGCAAACAATCAGTGGAAACAAGAATATCATGAATATAGTCAACACTCTAAATCACAATATGCACTCATACAACCCTCAATCCCGAGTGAATTTTTGGTATAAAAATTACTCCACGTAGATACATTACATCTATTATCAGAATAAAATCAGGACACGCATGTTATCCGGCTCATCTGGCAAAACTTCAAATTGTAAATTCCAATTTATGCGAAGTTTGTCAAATAGAAGCAGATTTAAACCACATTTTCTTTGAATGTACAAAATATATACAACAAACTGATGACTTAATAAAAAATTAAATCAAACATAAAATCCTTCCACCCTATAACATTTGTTACCTTTTGTCATTAAATAACAAAAATTTATATAACTACTTAACAGAATTTATTTCGAAAAGTAACCTCAATTTGTGAGTTCAGTCAAAAAAATAATAACCTTTGTTTTATCCCATTTGTTTTAAACCTACTATCCGTGACCCGGTCTAGTTTGTGTTTTAATTTAATGTCTTGATGGGTCCCTAGACGAGAAGCGACTAACCATGTTTGTTCCATGGATAACCAAATAACCAATAATAAATATAGTGTGATAATTATTTTCTTTTCCTTCCTTTGGGAAGAACTTAAAAAAGTTGTGACTGGCTAAATGGCAAATCTTATTATTGTAAGTCATTAATTTGGTAGCTTTTTCTATCTATTTTCTCTTAAAAGAAGGAAAATTGAAGTAGTTTGGTCATATATTTAGGGGAAGCAGATATACAATGCTGCGACTAATAATGGAATCAAAGGTAAATGGCAAGCCAAGTATTAAGAGAAATAAGTCTTGGTTTAGAAATATAAGGATATGCAATGATATGATTCCACTAAATTATTTAGGACAGCTGTGAATAAAGTTGAAATCGCCGTAATGATTTGCAACCTCCGATGTAAGAAGGAACTGTAAGAAAAAGAGGACAGCTTGTTTTCCTTAATAGTATCGTAGTCTTGTATAAAGCTTAATTGGTAAATATTATGTTATTTTCCAAAAATATTTACAATATAACAGATTTAGTATAATCGGTAGAAGGATAACTTGTCAGTATTAAGACATTTTATTTGGGTGTTCGTCAGATTTTAAATCATAATTACACCACCAATATACAATCAACTTTATTGTTTTTTGTAACACTGGTGTAAGTAAAATCGTCCACAATTTAAACCTAACCCGAGAGTGCGGCATCGGCCCTGGACGATACTGAATCACAATTCATATAATCTAAAACTCAAATAAATATTTACATTCTCGTATAAATGTATTTTTGATGGCACTTTATACTATTTACCTAGTAATGCTTTTCTACTTCAATGACTATTTTAAATTATTTTTATTGCGCATTTGCTTTTAAAAATATTTAACCCAAAAAACGATGAACAATATATGTCGTATAAATAAATTATATTGTTTAAATAACTTAATAAATAATATTAATAATTTAATTTTCTTTTGTATTTCACGCGAGCATTGGACATTATCAAAAAAATTGTTCTACTTCTGGGTTTTTGTTTACCTTAAACAAAGTAACAGCAAAGAAGAGCTATACAAGGTGAACACCCATTACTATGATTCGTTTTATCAATACGAAGCATAATTTATTTAAAATTTCATTTTGCTTTATTACTTTTTTTATATAGCTCGAATTTATTAGGCTTTGATGAAGTGTAACGTAGAGATAAAAAAAATAAAACTTTAAATATTTTATTTTTAAAAATTTAAATACTCAAAAACACTTTGATCTACAAAACATAGATATAATAATTAAAAACAGTTATGTAAACTTAAACTAATCATCATTATCGTAGCAGTGCCACAACCCTTATAGGGTCTCGATCTTCTCAAGCTTCCTGCGCCATTCTACTCTGTCCCTTTTTTGGGTTTTTCAGTTGGCACCACCAATCTTCTCAGCATCCTGTGTTACCCTGTCTATTTATCTCTTTGGTCTATCCCGTTTTCTCCCACCGGTTGCGATGTTAAAATCTTTTTTATCATATTTAATTCCGGGGCTTGGGCTACATGTCCTGCCCACCGCAGACGGTTTCGCTTGATTATAGTGGTAATATATTTTCCACCAAACTTATGCTTCACAGTTATATCTGAGCCTCTATAATCCGTTTTCATAGAGCGCTCCGAACATCTTGCGTAGTACCTACCTTTCTATCAAACTATAAATTTGTCATAATATGAAGATGTGGTTAATAGTTGAACGTCCACTCCTTTAACTTGCCTGACATTCTCCTTCGGTAAAAGGCTTTATTCTCTTATGCAAGTTGTTTGAAAATATGCTTTATTTAGGAGAGTTATTCCGCGGTAATTATTACATTATAGTTGGTTTTCCTTTTTGTGTAATAGAAATATTAAGCCTAAGCTTCATTTTTCGTCAGACGATTGCAGCTTAGACCAAATTTTACGAACTATTTTTATCCCAACTTGGTGATCTGCTTTCCACCGGGTTTAAATAACTTTGCGATCGCTGCCTGGAAATTTGTGGTTTTTCACAAAATAACTGCCTGGATCTACATGAGCTACTAGAGCTTAAAAACGCTGTTAGAAATTTATACATACTTTTTAATTTCTGCATATAATGAGTTGAGAGTTTTATTATAAATTGTAGGTAACTGCAACATGAAGAAAAAAATGAAAGGTAATTGCCTCCTGAGATTTCTTAGATAAATCTTTCAAAAAAATTTACTATGTTTGCCTTCAGAGTAAACTGTACCATCGCATCTTAATGCAAACAGTTGTCTTTTTTATTTCCAGTATACAGTCTGACGATAAAAATGATCTTGCAAGTAGAGACTCGTATAAACTAGAGTTACTGAGTTTCTATAATAAGATGTAAAGAGGTAATATGGTTGACAAGGTATGCGCAACATATAATTGTCAGAAAAACCTAGATCATTAAGAAAACAATTTTGATTAAAGTAGTTTCAAAAAAGTGTCATCTATTTATTTGCTTGGAGCATTCTACTTTGATGGGTAGTACTCGTTTAATTGAAAAATAAAAACAAAAATATTTTGACTCCTTTTTCTTTAATTATCCCATTTTTTTTATATTTATATGCCTTTTAGTATTAATAAAAGTAATCTACTCCTTAACCCAAAATATCTACCAGAAAACATAATAAATAAAATTAATGAACCAACTTACAAAGCACTCGGCACGATCCCAAAGAACAAAAGCCGTACATCATTGTGGTGGCCAAATGAAATCGATAATGCAGTACACAATAAGAAACAAAAAAAAACGTATGCAATATTAAACAGAGAAATAAAAAATATAGTAACCAAAGCCAAGAAGACCTCCTGGAAAAGTAAATGCAAAGAGCTCAACAAATATATAGAGTCAACAAGATCAAAACAAGCATGAGAAATGATAAAAACCTGATCACAAACAGAAAAGAAATGAGTAGAATAGATTTAGTAGAAGAAAGATCTTGGATGGAACATTAATTATAACTTCTGATTGAAGCAACATCGCAATTCACGAACACGATCACAACAACATACAGAGTCGAATACAATGAAGGCGATGAAATAACAGGTACAAAAAGCGGAAGATAAATTATTATTGAGAAAAAATAGTACAAAATCTTTTAGCCTATTTATACTCACCAATTCATGTGATATCTTACCACTTTTAATGCTATTGGTAGCAGGAAAAGACACAAGAATATATCAGGATTTTGAAACAGAAAGCCTGTTTCGAAATCTTCGTAGCCAATCATTTCCTACTACTTTTTTCTATCTATCTATATAAGGATTCTTACAGCTGTCACCGCCTTCCTTCTTTCAGCCAACGTCTCCAGTCCTTTCTGTTCTGCCGTTCTCCATCTCTAAGGTCTCGTCTTTCCATGGCCTCGTCCACTTCATCCCTTCATGATCTTCGGGGTCTACCTCTTTTCCTCCTTCATATTAGGCTCCAATCCGAAATCTTTGCTATCCACCTTGTATGATCTGTTCTTCTCACATGTCCATACCAAATTAAACGTTTTTCTTCGATGTAGCTGAGTATGTCTTGTTCTACTGCCATTCTTCGTTTTATCTCCTCATTTCTGATGCGATCCATTTTTGTCACTCTGCAGCTTCTTCTCATGAACTCCATTTCAATTGCTGTGATTTTGGACGTATTTCGTTTATTTATTACCCAATTCTCTGCTCCATAGGTCACTATACTGCGTACCAAGGTGTTATAAATTCTCTTCTTTGTATTACTGCTAATCTGTCTATCCCACAGTACTCCGTTCATTTGTTTAATACATGTTCTTGTCTGTCTAATCTGCTGATTATCTCTTGCTCGGTGGTTCCATTTTTTGAGAGTATGAATCCTAAATATTTGAATTTGTCAGTGCCGTTAATTTCCCTATTATCGTCCATTTCCAAGTTTCTCACTGGTTCTTGCTCTGTTGTTAAATACTCGGTCTTTTCTAGATTTATTTCCAGTCCATTTTTTGTGTATTCCTTTTCTAATTTTCGGAGCATATAGCACAGATCTTCTTCATCTTGAGCCGTTACCACTTGGTCATCTGCAAAGCTTAATGTGTACAGGAACTTGTCCCGGATTGGTATTCGCATCCCTTCACACTTCCTTTTCCATGGTTTTAACATTTGTTCGAGGAATATCTTGAACAGTGTCGGAGATGTAGAGCATCTCTACAATAAGCCTTTTGTGGTCTTAAATTCGTTGAAGTATTTATTGCCGGTTTTAACTCTTACCTTGTTGTTGTAAAGGTTTTTTACGGCTTCTATTAACCTCTGAGTTACTCCGATTTTCTTCATCGTGTTCCATAGTTGTTTTCTGGGGACCGTGTCATATGCCTTTTTTAAATCTATGAATGCCATGTGTACTGGTCTATTTTTTGCCATTTTTTTTTTCAAATAATTGTTGGAGTGTATATATGTGGTCTATGCAAGATCTTCCTGCCGTGAACTCCGCCTGATCTTCTCCGATTTTATTTAAGATAGATTTTTCAGTTTTTTCTTTCAGTATTTTTCCATATAACCTGCCCATACATGCTATCACACTGATGCCTCTGTAGGCACTACTTTTTTATCATTGTTAAATTGGTATTAAAATTTGTTTTTTTTTCTAATAATAGTCTAATTCTAAAAGATTTTTCATGTTTAACTTGTACTTTCAATCATTGTTTTAGATTTCGTTAAAATTTATAAAAAAATTGGTTACATTTGTTTCAATGTGGTTTAACTACTATATTGTGTTAAAGCAATAAATAAATGTTTAATAAAAACTAAATGTAATCACTTAATCTACAAATCGACGACGACTTCCCATTTTCTAGTTTAATTAAAGGAACATCGAACATCCAGAATTAGCATATTCAAATAGAGCTTTTGAGAAGAGCTTTTAGCAGTTCAGATACACGGCATGGTGGGCTTTTATCGTGACGAATTTCGGACATCCACTCGATGAAAAAAACAAGAGCTTTTTTCGTATTATTACCCAAGGCTTCCTCTTTATAGGAGCTTAAATTTTGAACGACAGTTTGAAGTAAACTAGACAGGGGTTTTTTTCGGACGCTCACGTAAAAAAAAGTGATTATCTTTCTATTTGAGATTAAAATTAAAACTAGGGTCGACATTTTGTTTGGCTATAAAGATTTATATAAAAAAAATTGAAAAATTAAAAACCAAACCAATTAAATAATACCATATAATTCAGGATATGACCGTTTTCTGCACAGAATTCTTTTCATATACATGGACTTGCTTGATTTTTTTTACAGTAAGTAGAAAATAGCTGAAAGATCAAAATCTACTCTATGCGAATATGTGCTTTTTCTCTGGGGTGGGTACCACCCCAAGCCTGGAGAGAAAAATGTTTATAAAAAAAATCGTTGTAATCGTTAGAATAGTGAATTTTAAGAATTTTAAATAGTGAACATATTTTTGGAGTTTTTTTTGAAAAGTCAATAGTTTTGGAGTTATTCGTGACTGAAAGTTCACAAATTCCACGGCAAAAAAGCATGTTTTTAAACGATTTTTCGCGAATAACGATAAAAATTTATATTTTATAAAGAAATCTGTAGGGGTATAACATATGCTTATAAAACAAAGAGCAAAGAGAATTATTTGCTGACTATTAACAATGTTATGGTAAAATCTTTGATATATATATATATATATATATATATATATATATATATATATATATATATATATATCAGTTTCTAACAGAACTGATGTATATCAAACTCGTCTATAATAAAAACTGATTCTCGATTATACATAGTCTGGATTCAGAACAGGACACTCATGGAGAGTTCAGAACAGAACACTCATGCGTACTAAAAGTACTGCGATTAAGTGCATACATACCGAAGGGCTTCAATGAAAAGATGTATACAGCTGCTGCCTTTCTAGATGTTAGTAACGCCTTTGACAGAGTATGACATGAAGGCTTGCTGTACAAAATGAACGACCATGTATACAGTGAGGCGATAATATGTCTTCTTACATCGTACCTAGCCAACACGAGGTTCCGGAAAAGTAAGCTGAGGTTCAAAACAAAGATCAGAGTTGCAAACTGCATTATCCTGCCAACATTATGCCTCTGTAGCATGGGGACAGACCTGCAAAACTAACAGAAAGAAGATGCAAACAGTCCAAAACTCCATAATCAGAAAAGCGCTGGGAATACCAAAATACGTACTGTTTAGGTACGTATATAGAGATTTAAATAAAAAGAAGATCCTACAAACAATGGACGAGAGATCATACGAGATTTTCAACGACCTCAGAAATCATCCCAACAGAATATCAAAAGTTAATAGACTATGATGAAAACCTAAAGGCGATGCACAGATGGCCCAAACAACAACTAGCAGAATATAGAGGGGACCAGTAGGATCTAAGATTACTGAGATAGTCATGCAACGGTCAACACAAGCGGTGAAATAAGGCCAAAAAAACCTCCAAAACAATAATATGGGGTGTGTGATGCCAATATACCCCTGGAAGTGCACATCTCACCTCACGCATACATTTTAGCATGTAAGTAAACATATACAAGGGGTGTGTGAGAGCACTATACATTTCAGAATACACTACCCATAGTTAAGGATAAAAAAAAACCTTCAGTCATTGCACTAAACTCTCTGTACTAGTTCAAGTATTAGTAAATACTGATGCTCGCACTAAAACTAAATAAATAAGTATAAAAGGCCCATCAGACCTTTTACACAGCCGCCTAGGCATCTACCTGCTGCTCAGAACTTGAGCATTGAGACCATGTGCGACAAACATGGGCTCGGTGGCCAGACTACTCGGATAGCCAGCTGACGAGGAGAACAAAATTCATTTTGCCAAATCGGAGGCTGAGTGACCGAGCCCATACAAAGTTCGGACAGAGAGTCATCAACTTAGGTGGGTGGCTCTCTGTTCGAAACACACATCTTCTTTAGGAACTTAAGTCCCAAAGTCATGCTAGAGGAAATGCTATATAGAGTCAGTAAAATAAATAGGAAGAAAAGCGGATATCTGTGCTACTCCTACAGATAGGTGGCCTAACCACAGTCATGAGAAACAGAGGGTTTTTCATCACACTGGGCATCCGAAGTAACTTTCAAGATCATAAGCCTCCCCACGTAAGTCACACGTTGGGGAGGGGTGGAGGAAATGTCCAGTGGAGTTAGTCTTGGAAATATTGGGGACCATTCCACATTAAAAGAATTTAATAACTTATTACGTCACAAAATAATATTTACCTAACTAATAACTTATAGTCATAAATGCATTATTTACTATGTTAATGTTTGTTTAAAATGTTGCCCATTATGTTTAAAATACAGTCGTGTAAGATTGATAATGAAGTGCCAAACGACTTATAACATTTCAGGTCTAACGCTGGCAAAGTCATTTTGTATACGAATTTTCATATTATCTTTGTTGTGGGTTCGTCTTTCTATATTAATATTCTTGATGTATACTATAAAAAATAGTCCAGTAGTATTGGTAATCGTGATTTTGGGACTCACTCCACAGTACCACCATAGTCGATCCAATTGTCGTTTTAGTTATTATTTAGCACATACCTAAATTTTAGTGTACGATACGGTGGTGATCCATTATCTTATATTTTTTATAATTTTTTTCCAAAAGAAAATTTCATTTGAGTACATCGTTTTTCTTTAATAATAAATTTTTTTGAAATATGCTTTCAAGATATGTACAGTTTAAACATATTTTAAATGAACTTACCTGTGTTTAGGGAAAAACTTCAGCTAAATTTAGAAATAGCAGCCAGAAATAAACAACAAACACAAAAAAGTGTAAAAAACGGTTGTCTAAATGTTCACTGGTAAATACACCAGTAACACCACTCAGAAGCACGTGGCAAGTTTTACCGCCAACTATAAAACTTCTAAGCCATCTGACGAAATCCACCGCTAGACACAAACACCGCCGTTCAATGATCCATCTGGCAACGCTTGGTACTACAGGTATACCAGTGAGCGTTAAAGGGTTAACTGAGCATATGCTTAATATTTATTTAATACATCTGCGAGTTTCTTATTTTCTTCTTTTCTTTTGTTCTGTGCTTTTTAAGCTGTTCTTTCAGATATTTTTGTTCATATTCTAAACTTTTTTTTTACTTATTTAAAGCGGCCTAATTAAACATCTGCTTTATTTGTTGTTTCATCAGTAAAAAATTATTCCTATCCATTTACCTTACTTCAGATATTTCCGGCTAAAACTATTTGTTTGCTTATTGGTTATCCGAATCTGGTAAAAATATAAAAACAATGTAGATATCCCAGATTCCAAATTTCTTTTAATTTAAAAAAAATTTCAATTCAAAGTACAAAATTTTTTTAATAATGTTTCATGCACTGTGTTGCTTTTGAAAATAGGTTGTAGATACCAATTTATATCATATTGATATACACCTGTATAAGCAATGTCACACTATTGGCTTTATGTAAACCATGTATGTCAATATCTTGTACTGTAAGTGAATTCGCTATTAAAGGGGAATGGGCGTTTCTAGACAGCCTGGAATTAACGTTTGAATTAGGGAATATACTCCGCAAGCAATATCCTGCTGAGCAATATCCTAATTGTATTATTGACAGCTTATACAAGTTTCACATATTGATTATATTTATCTGATAGTTAAATTATTATTTGAAAGAATAGTGACATTAGCATTAAAAATGCCACACCAAACAAAATATTTTTTTATTTGATAAAACAGCTTAGCCGTTCTATGAATCTTTATAACTGGTCACAAAAATTTGACTAATGAGCTAATTACCAATTTCAAAACTAATGTTTGGTGAGTTCTCTACAATGCTATTGCTTAATTTTTTTTAATCGGCTTAATTTACCACTTTTCGTTTACATTAATCTGCTTTTTTGAAACCAAATATTTATACTGACTAAATGATTTTATACCAACTCAAAAGGTTTAGCTCTAAGTTTTCTCACTATTCCATGTTGGTATATGAGCTGAATAGCCTGGATATTCACATCGTTACAAAAAGAAGGAACAGCAAATTAAAAGAATCAGTGTAAATGGTCAACCAATGAAAAGAAAAACATACACCTACCTTGGTACGAACATCAATGAAAATTGTTAACATTCCCTAGAAATCAAATGTAAGATAAGGAAAGGAAGATCTGCATTTCAAAAACTGGCTAAGCTATTTAAATGCCTTATTTACAAGTACCCACAAAAATCAGGTTACTACGATGTTATATCTTTCCAATACTGTTGTACAAAGTTGAGTCGTGGACTCTTGCAGACGCTACCTGCAAGAAAATTAAGGTTTTTGCAATGTGGCTTACTCGTCAAATCCTAAAGACCTATACTACTATATCCTATACTGACCACGTTACTAACCAGGACGTTCTATTATAAATTTAGGGATTCCACAGTATTCACTGCCTTCCCTCGCTCAACCGTTTACATCTCCTCTCTCTTTCTCTCTCTCTCTGTTGTCTCATTCTTCATCGTTTAGGCCTCTCTTACTTATGGCGTTGTCTACTTCGTTCCTCCAGGATGTTCGGGATTGTCCTCTTTTCCTCCTTCCTAGGGGGGTCCATTCTGTTATTATCTTTATCCATCTGCTGTCGCTAGTTCTTCTTATATGTCCATACCACTTTAGTCTTTTTTGTTCTATATACGTTAGTATGTCTGTTTACATTGATGTTCTTTGCTTTATTTCGTTATTACTTCTCCTATCCATTCTTGTTACTCTGCAGCATATTCGCAGGCATTCTATTTCTGTTGCTACTATCTTACTGCTGTTTTTCTTGTTTATAATCCAATTTTCAGCCCCATATGTCATAATACTTCGCACTAATCTTTTATAAATCTGTGTTTTTGTCTTCACATTTAGGTGTCTATCCCACCATACTCAGTTAAGTTTTCGGATTGCTGTTCTTGTTTGTCCTAATCTCTGCTTAATTTATTTCTCTGTTGTTGCCTTTTTCGTGATTATAAACCAAGTATTTGAATTTATCCTTTCCTTTGATTGTTACGTTGTCGTTAATCTGTAGATTTTCTATGTCTTCTTCACTTGCAGATAGGTACTCTGTTTTCGCGAAGTTAATATCTAGGCCAAACTTGGTATATTCTTCTTGTAGTTTCTTTATCATATAACTGAGTTCTTGGTCTTGTGCAATCACTATTTGATCGTCTGCAAACCTTAACGTATATAGGTATTCGTTTCGTACCGGTACTCCCATGCCTTCATATTTTCTTTTCCATGTAATTAAGGCTTTCTCTTAGTATATTTTGAATAGGGTTGAAGATGTGGAACAACCCTGCAGAAGCCCTTTTGTTGTGGTGAAGTCTTTTATGATTCTTGTTCCCTTTTGTAGCTTCTATAAGTTCCGCCTGTATTTCTAATTTGTACATTGCCATCCATAGTTGTGACCTTGGTTCAGAGTCATACGCCTTTCTCAGGTACACAAATGCCAAATGCATATCTCTATTTTTTGCTTTTTTCTTATCCAACATTTGTTCTAGTGTCTATATGTGGTCTATGCATGATCTTCCTGCCGTGATGTCTGCCTGTTCCTCCCCGATTTTGCCATATATGCCTTCGTCCATTTCTTCCGGAACTGTTCTCCATTTATGGCTTTCTGAAATATTCATTTTGTGCTCAGGTATGTTATTACACGTTGCAAAAGACAGAGAAGCTTTTAAAAGATGTGGTCGCCAACCTCCGTTAATGGGGACGGCATAGGAAGAAGAAGAAGCTCAGGTGAGATGCCTGATACCTACAGGCTCCGGTTCTTTCTTATTTTTGATTATTTGTATGGCGTTTCTCATTTTTCCAATCTGTTATTTCTATTTCTTGTTGTGGGGATCTGCTTCGTCTTCGCCTGTTTTCTTTTCCAATGAGTTATGGTCTTTGTTCTGTTGTGTTAGTAGTTCCTTGTGATAGTCTATCGTTGTACGTCGTAAGTTGTTGTACCTTCTATGTCTGTTTCAATATTTAAAGAGGTTCTTTCCCATTCTTCATTTTTTTGTTGTATTATTTGTTTTTTCACTTTCACTCTATCTTTTTCTGTATATTCTTCTGTATAGTTGCTTTTTTTTTCGTTTCATTTCCTTTCTGTTTGGTTTCTGGTGTTACTAGTATGTCGATGTTGCTTTCTCTAAACTCCTTGATCACTTCCGTCGCCTTTTTATTCCGTCCTTGTATATTCCACTTTGCACAAATTATGAATGTTCAATCTTTTCGTCGTTTTGATTTTTGGTTGAGCTTTGATATGACTGGGTCTTCCGAACTCTTTGCAACATTGCCCCCCAGTATCCGATGGGTTGCTAATCCCTAACGCCACAACCCCCGTTTGGAGGACCTTTTTTCAGCTGCCCATTTTTGATCAGAGGCTGTTGGTTCTTTCGCCCTCTCGACCATTGTGACTTTTCCAGCCATCCTCTATTCTTGAGACCGTTGACCGGTTTTCACCTGTACCTCAGGCAGGGACCCTGACAGGGTGCTATCAGCCAGGTCAGCTGAACCCTGTTTTTTTTAGAGGTGTTACTCCTCTGTCCTCCCTCTTTTATCAGGGCTTGGGACCGGCTGCATCGGTTATATAGCTACTTAATTCACTCCATACCAATACAGGCAGTACAACAGTTGTTATTCACTATAAAAACAGCCAAAATAGAATACCTCGGTCACGTTATGAGAAACATTAAGAGATATGGGTTGCTGCAATTAATTCTTAAAGGAAAAGGAAAAGCAAAACGAAGACCAGGAAGGCGAAAAATTTCCTGGCTGAAAAATCTACGTACATGGTTTAACACAACAATCACAAATCTTTTCAGAGCAGCAGTTTGTAAAATACAGACTGCCATGATGGTTGCCAATATCCGAAACAGATAGGCACTACAAGAAGAAGAAGGTATATATAAGTTATTGTAACATTAATTGTATTATATTTTATGTCGCTTACAACACCCGTAGTTGTAGCTAACAATAAAAAAAAATATATCTCGCACTCTTTTTAAAATCATGTGTGAACTTCCAGTTTAGTGATAAAATCAACGCCCAGATTTTTGAAATATTCCTTTAGCACCACATCTAAAAAGCTTTCAATTTCTTTATCGATGATAAATAATTATTTATTAATTAATAGTCATTATTTAATAGTTGTTCCATATCTACCAATGTAAAATTATGTCCAAATGATGGTTTTAAACTAACGTTCAATAGTTAATTTTGGAAACTTCCCTTCATTGATTTTCTCGTAAACAGTTGCATTCCCTGTGACATAAGTGGTGTTTAAACCAAAAACAAGACAGCAAGTCAAACATGATTAATGACGCAGAAAGCGAGTTGAAAGATATGTAACGGCACACCCTCTTAATGGAACTTATTAATTAATCTCGAGGCTCTGATTGCATGCAGACAGAAGTTTGATATCTCACTGCTCTAGTCTTGGAATTTACTTTGCTTGATGTTCATTTGTGATGAGTATTTGGTAGTAAATACACGAAAATCTTTAACATTGCGAAAAGATTATGTATACGTTCAAATTATTTTTTGTAATGATCAAACATTTAGAAAAATTAGATTTTTACATTTTTGTTATTAACAAACAATATATTTTTCTTATTATGATTTAATTTATAGTTTTTCTTTTTCCGTACACATCTTAAACATCGTCAAAATCTTTCTGTTAATATACAATTAGTAATTTTTGGATCTTAACATATTTAAGTCTGAGATATTTATTTTGTCTTTTTCATAGCGATTCGTTTTCCTCCACATACCTAATCTTTATAATATTTTTAAAATCAATATTTAACTGGCATCGGACTGAAGCCAGTGCTAGACAAAAAACTGCAACCAAGCAGGCTTTCGCTCTAAAAGCTCCACTATCGACCAGATTTATACTCTCTAAGAATTAGGTATTTTCGAACAAGCAAGCGAATGACAAAGAAATATAAATATAATATTTAATGACTTCGAAAAAGCCTTCGATAGTATAAACAGAGAGCAAATGTGAAAGATTCTAAAACTATATAGACTAAGGATGAAATACATTAACCTGATCAAATTATTCTACAAAGGATACAAAGCCAGACTAAAACATGCAGGAGAAATGGTAGAAGATTTAGCTACACAATGCGGCGTTAAACAATGGAACGTACTGTACCCGATACCGTTCCTAATTATAACGGATTGAGTTATGGAAAAAGTAAGCGATAAAAAACAAGTATTAGGTGGAACTTACATTACCATTTAGAGGACTTGGAGTTTCATTTGTTTAACTGTTCATTTAGGAGACATTTGTCTCCTAACTAACGTAAGAGTTGCTTTCCTCTATTTTTAATTGCGGTCCAAGAAGAATTCATACGATAGTGAGAAAAAAGATGCTTGGCGCTGGTATAAAAAACAATCGTGGTGGAGACAGAAAGTCCAAGAAAAATGCGCTTAAATAAGAAAGTGTTATGAAATTTATTTCGTCTCTGAAGGGCCATGAAAGCCACTATGGTAGAGCCAAGTCTAAAAAAATCTATTTGTCATCTGAGTTAAACATAAAAAAGCTCTGAAAGATGATCGGATTCCGGATGATTAACTCCAAACAAACTACAAGTACTTAAGTCCAATTTCAGCAATAAGTTTAATATAGGTAGATAGTACTCAAAAAATGCTTGTCTTTATTTTTTTACCAACTTGCTCATTTGTTTTAGCATTTGGTAGTCTAGCTACTGATGTTTGTGGCTTTTGCATAAGAACAAACACTGAGATAAATACAATCAAGGATGAAGGGCAAAGATTAAAATTAAAAATGGATTTAACTATTTACAAGATGCGAGCAAAGTAGTTTTTTAAATCAATGAAGGAGAAATCTGCTAATAGCGTGGCATATTGCTTTGATCTGCAACAGGTCCAAAATCTCACAAAAGCGCCTATTACGGAAGCGTTCTATACTCAGAAACTGTCTTTTTATGCATTTTGTGTGAAAGATATTTTAACAAAAACTCCTGTTTTTTGTAAATGATTCTTGAGCTTGAAGCAGGAAGAGGGTGTGGTAGAAATAAGTTCCGTGTTGACAGATTTTCTAAAAAAGACTGATTTTGACCCAGATATTAAACATCCAAGATAGTTTTCGGATGGATGTGAGGGTCTTAAAAATTCCCACATGGTACATTCACACACCTTGTGGCTTTTAAATAATGCTCCAAAAACTATTAAAACAATTAAGATGACGTTTCCCATTCATGGCCATTCATTTATGCCAGCTGACCGAGTTTTTGGTCAAGTTGAGCTAGACTTACGTGCCCATGCTTTTATAAAGTCACCAGACAACTATTATGAAATCTCTACTTGGTTTCTGTTAAGTTGTAATTAGGTGGAATATATGTACTGCATTTGGTTATTTGGTCGGGATACCAGACAGTTATTGCTATGGCCTCTAAATTGGTAGTTAGGATATATTGTATAGAAAATAAATCATTAGACACGAAGATAGATGTTCCTGCACTTGTTCTTGTATACGTATTTCGAAGGAAAATTGCAAATTTCGAACCTTCAAAATTTTTAAGATCACGTCTATGAGGCGTATTTTTCTTGAAATTGGTTTTTTGAAGGCAGATGATATCTGCTTTTGTATTATTGATTAATTGTTGTGAGCATTCTAAGCGAGGGTAGAACCCATCGCAGTTTCACTGCACTAACGTGAAAGTAAAATATATTTAACATTAAGAACGTTAAGAGGTTAGAGAAGAGTCGGTTAGATAATCTTCATCATGATTTGTAGATTGCGATGTTGTGCTTCCAATTTCTAAATTATCTATATTAAGTTGCTGTTTAATTTTCTAAGAAACTCTTGTTAATCTATTTTTGATTTTTCTATCTTCCAGTGAAGGGTATATTCTAAACATGTCGTCGAGTATTGATCGAACATTTTGAGTGAACTACTATGCTTCTTGAAGAGGGGTATTACTGCCGAATGAGTTTTCCAGAAACGCAAGAAAATTTTCAACCAGTAAAAAGAATAAGTTTGGATTTTCTTGATAAAGATTATTGATTGTGAGAACAGAGAAGGCGGTTAATTTAGATTGATCGGGTGCGACTTTCTTGGATTTTTTAGTTTTATGCTTTTTATGCACTTTTGCACCGGGTGAAGGCATTTTTATGTCTTTAATGGGTAAGTTAGTAGATGTGTTTGTTTCTTGGGAGGTAGAATCGCTGAAGTCAAAATGAGTCCGTTTCTGACCAGTGGTAGGAGGAAGAAATTCATTGTTTGCGGCAATAGAAGTGATATATCGACAGTTTTATCTGTTGACTGGGATACTTGAACCGTATTTTGTGTTGTGTTTGGTGGTGCCATATTGTTTGATATTGGGGTAGCAGGAATGGGGTCAGCTGGGGACGTTTATTCATTTGGGAGAGGATTGCTAGGGGGATTTTGACAGTTATTTGCTATATGTTCATGTTTTTAGCATAGAAAACATGCCATTTTGTCGGTGGAGACAAATAACGTATGGTCCCAAAGTTTTGGGAAAAATTTCAAAAGCATATAACTGTGACCACAATAATCTTATATTTTTATTAAATTATTCAACAATTTAACTTAACTATCCTTATTATAAATTAAAATTCAAATGACAGACAAGGGACCATTATTTTTGATTTGCCTAATAATTCTCCTGACACGTTGCATCATCCTTTGGACGACCTCGGCGTCAATTTTTCTAATTTTTGTATACATGCGGCGTCTTAATTGTTCCTGATTATGTGCTTCCCATCCGTTATTATAGACTTTCCGACTTAATATTGCCCAGAACTCTTCAATTGGACGAGCCTGAGGTAGGTTGGGGGCATTGTCTGCTTTCGGTACAAAGGTTATGTTGTTAGTTTCGTACCAGTCCCTTGTAATCCTCGCGTAACTTGAAGAAATGCACTCGCCTTAACGCGCGGCAACATCTCGTAATTCTCTCTAATCGATCCTCTGTGTATTTTGAATCTTTCCTTCTTTTCCGGTAGATAATATGGTTACTCGATAGGGTCCTGTATACTGTAGTCTTTCCAACATGAAATCTTCTGGCCAGTTTTCGCTGTGAGACCCCAATTTTGTTCTTAGCTGCTTCAATCAGTCTTGCCTCTCTTATATGGTTCAAAATCCGCGGTCGGCCACTTTTACGCAAGTTAACACATGGTATCCCTTCTTAACATTCTCTGATTGTGCGATAAATTGTCGATTAGCTTATGTTTTGATTTCGATAAATATTAACAATATCTCGTTTCGACGTTCGCCCAACCATATTATAAACACCTCGACGAATATCAATTTTATAAGACATTTTGCAGAGCACAAACCAAAATATTCTGCTTTGTTTATTAAATGTCAATAACTGGTGACATTTCAATTCCATGGCCTTCTTTGTTAAATGCATTTTGCTTCTGAATCAGACCAGGTGAAATTTTTCCCAAAACTTTAGGACCATTCGTTATTCGGTACGAATTATTATCGAATGGAATTATTAATTAGGTTTTAATTTGGAGGCTATCTGTGGTTGGAGTAATGTATACCTGTCTTCTGAAGCTCTTAGTATGCGTAAATTCATCACCGAGGATTACAGCTTTAATTTATGACAGTGGTGAAGCAAGTTGAAGACCTAGATGTTGAAGGTGTTTTTCTATAATTTCATGAGGTATTGATGGATAGACGTTGGAGAATATTAGTCTTTTGGCTGGAGTAACCAGTCTTCTTACAGGTAGTTCTACAGAGTTGATTGTAGTTGTAGGGTATTCTCTTAAAATATGTTCGACAAGTTCAGGATTTGTTAAGTAGATGCATATCCGATTATTGGAAATTCTTGAGGTGAAGCATATGTTTTTGGGGATAACCATGTTACCTATGGCTTTGACGTAGTCAAGTAGCAATAAGTTTGGTTCAGCAGGAATTAATATGGCTTGATCTTGTTTGGGATAATTTGGTTTGAGTTTTGACATAGTAGCAGTTGCATATGAATTTGGATTATTCCTGATGATGTTGTTTCCAGACATGGTGTTGCTAACTGTAGAACAACATTGATTTAAGTTGTTACTCATGTAGTCAAAAGTAACTATTTTTGGTTTTCTTGTAATTAAGTTTCGACTGATAAGTAGCAATTGTAGCGCGTATCTATATTACTGGTTGCCTGGCTAATACTTTGCCGATCCAGTCCTTGATAGGACTGGCTTATGTCAAATGTGACAAAAAATATCAACACATCTGAATGTTTTGGCTAGAAAAGTATTAATAAACAATTTCTTACTGAATAATATTACAGCTCTTGATGTTAAAAAGTTTACACAACAATTACTAATTACTTTTTGTTGGTTAAATACTTTTAAAAACCGGTATTTACCGCGATAAACAGTCAATTTTTACACTGATTCGCAGAGCGGTTTGTACTCGTTCGAATCATCTTGTAATTTAAAGACAACCAAATGGCCTTTTGTCCATCAATATTTTTTTTTAACTAATAAAGCTTGATGAAACTTATAAATAGAATAAATCGATAATAAAAAAAGTACATTTACTCATATTTTGTGTTTTTATTTTAACTTTATTAATAATTGAGGAGCAGTTTTTTCACTTCCTGAAAAATGTTATAAATGGACAAAATATTAATTGTTTTTTCTTGTAAACTTAAATAAACAAAATATAGAGTTGGTTATTTTCTTTTTTATATTTTATCTCCCTGATAACTTAATTAAGTTAAATACATATATAAAGTAGCACTAACAAAATAATGATAATAGTTACAAGCTAAGCAATACATTAGAAGTATTACATCCTGATAGATTATTATCATTAAGTGTCAATAAAACACTCCAGAATACCCTGTTTACATGACCTATATTTTAAGTAGACAAAAAAAGCAGGCAAATGAAAGGCCAATGACAAATTATATCTGATAGCCTTCAACTTCTATGTTAAAATTCAACAGGCTAATTTTAAGCGGACCCGAAAAATATTTGTAGCATTTTTAACGATTGATTGATTTTTGACGGTAAGATAAATCTTACGGCATATTATTTAAACACCAGTTAGTCTACTGTATTATACAATAAAGATTTCATTGAAATGTTTCTTTAGTAATATTACAAGATAAATTAGTGTGAACTGTATTTAATATTATTAGACCAGGCTGTGGATGAAAAAATGCGGAGCAGCTGTCTAGTCTGTTCAATAACAAAGTTTTGATTTCTATGTTTTAACGAGACTTTAAAGGTGTAAAATATACAGTTTTAATTTAAATTTTTCACGCTTTTTACGTAAACTCAGCGCTCATATTTGAAAAACGGTACTTTGAGGAAATGGTACACGAAGAAGAAGCAGGAGAAGTAGATGAAGTAGACATCGAAATTTCAAAAGAACCAACATTAGAGGAATGGGCGCAAGTGATACAGAGAAGCAAAAATGAAAAAGCCCCTGGTAAAGATGGAATTAATATGGAACTAATGAAATACGGAGGAAGGGAGCTAAGAGGAAAAATACTAACACTATTGAAAAATATATGGAAAGAAGAGAAAATGCAACAGGACTGGGAGGTAGGGTAGATCAGAACAATACATAAATAGGTCCAATAAATTTGTGAAAAGTTTAGAGGAATAACGTTACTAAATACAACATATAAAATATTGACATCAATAATAAAAAGGAGGTTATCAAAGATGGCAAAGAAGACAGTGGGACAGTACCAATGTGGATTCACAGAAGGAAGACCTGCAATAGATGCAATACACACAATAAAATAAATAATGGAAAAAGCAAACGAATATAAATTAGAATTGAAAATGTTATTATGTACTTCTTCTTCTTCTTCTTCGTCTAGCCATTCACGTCCACATCTGAACATAAGCCTCTTCAAATCTTCCTTTCCATTGTTTTTTATTGTACGCTACTTGTAGCCAATTTTTCCCGGCAGTCCTTTTCAGATCAGCTGTCCATCTCATAGGAGGTCTGCCTCTGGTTCTTTTGTGTTGGTACGGTCTCCAGGTTAAAATTGATCTGTGTCATTTGTTTAGATCGCTCCTAGCTACATGTCCAGCGTATTCCCATTTCAACTTTAATGATTTTTGCACCACATCGGTGACTTTGGTTTTCTGTCTTATCCATGTGTTTGTTTTCTTGTCCTTAAGTGATATACCTAGCACTGCTCTTTCCATCGCGTGTTGAGTGACTCTAAGTATATTCATATTCGTTTTTGTGATTGTCCATGTTTGTGCCGCATAAGTTAATATCGGAATAATGCATGCATCAAAAACTTTAGATCTAAGATGTAATTGAATTTGTTGATTTCTGAGTATATAGTTCAGTTTACCGAATGCTGCCCAAGCTAACTTTCTTCTTCTTTTTATTTCTTCAGTTTGAATTTCCCTATTTAGTATTATTTTTTGTCCTAAGTATATATATTCTTCAACTTTTTCTATAACTTTATCGTTTATTATTGTCACGGTGTCTTCGGAGTGCATGACTTTTGTTTTGTTTAAATTCATTTTCAGTCCTATTTTAGAAGATTCGGTATGTAGTTCTAAAAGCATGGTCTGCATTTCTTGTAGGTCAGTAGCTATCAGGATTATGTCATCTGCAAATCGTAGATTACTGAGGTAGCGGCCATTGATGTTTATTCCCTTATATTTCCAATTTAGGTTTTTAAAAACGTCCTCCAAAACTAAGGTGAACAGTTTGGGTGATAAAGTATCTCCCTGTTTGACTCCCCTGTTTAATGGTACAGGGTTCGTGTGTTTATTTTCATTTAGGTAGTATGTAGCTGTAGCTTGGTTCATAGTTTCTTTTATTAAGTTAATATATCTGCTGTCTATTCTACAATTTTGCATTGCGTTTATTATGGCCGTGTGTTCTATGGTATCGAAAGCTTTTTCGTAGTCTACAAATGCTAGGAAAACTGGAACTTTACTGTACTTATAAAACTAAAAATTCTCTATAAACTCAGAAAATTAATAGAAATGACAATGAGAACTACACAAATTATCATAAAGACACAAAGATGAGAGACAAAGGAATTTAGTATAAATAGAGGGATGAAACAAGAAGATGCCTTATCAACAATGCTATTTAATCTAACCTTCAAGCCTCTACGAATCTCATAATTTGATCAAAATGGTCATGTCTCATAGCTTGATATACTATGTTATTTCTTACATACTCACCTGAATCCCAAAACATTCTTCTAGAAGGGAGATCGCAATATCCAGAAACAATGAGTATACCAAGAAAACATCTTATTTCGCTCAACGTAATCTTTGGATTAGGACAATTTATGAATAACGCATATTTATTACTTTCATTCACTAAATATTCAACAACTTCATCATCAAAAAATTTTTCGAAAATATGCACAGCTGTCATATCTCGATATTGCGTATAATTTTGCTCTGGAAAATTGTTGTTCCTCAGGGTACAAACCAAATCTGTATCTTTTGCCCAATTATATATTTTTACGAACATACATTCTACGTAGCCCATATAACGGTTGCACGCCGGAACGAGAATGATCTGTCCTTCTAGAAGCGATGAGAACTGTCGACCGCTGGAGAGTTCGACCCGACAAGCAAACGAATTAGAGGTGGACTACGCCAGAATATTCTAGTACATAATAACTTTTATATATATAAGCATACCTTCTATGAGTTAAGTTTTTAGTGGATAAGATATTTTCGTGCTGTAAACTTATAAATATATATATATATTTATATAATTTCGAACCGCTCGTTTTATTTAATCTCGTTACATTATTTTATTTTCTTTATTCTGTTTAGTGTAAGAAGTAGTTGGTAAATTTTCTTTTTTTCCTAAATTATCTTTTGCCCAATTATTTATTTTATTCTCTTTATTCTATTTAGTGTGACAAGTGGTTGGTGAATTTTCTTCATACTGTTTATAACTTATCCTTCTACCGCTTACGGAAACAGCTTCGGCTTGTGCTTGTAACTGATGACTTGACAAATTGTCCAGAGATTGTTTGTCCAGAGCACAAACCTCCAGAGCCTTCATCTAACACATTGTTATATTTAAAGTCTTGGTGCGCCAAGCAATAATTAGCTAATTAATTTTTTTGATTAATTAAAATTATTTAAATGATATGATTATGACACTATCACAATTTTTTAATTCTTTTATCTCAGGGTTAAATTCGTGCTTCAATATCTATGCTATTACATGTGAAAGGTAAGGTCCAAAGAATACCGGAATAATAAAAAACACATATGATCTAACACTATATATTGAAATAAAAATAATGAAATAATTCACACTCAAAAGTTTTCAATAAACAAATCTCATATAATGATTCTCAAAATTTTGTTCTACGTACGTGAACAATCAAAATTAATGGTACAAACAATATTAATTGAAATCTCAAAATCCCAAATTATTCTAACTCTCCTAATCAAAATATTTATATCCTTTCTAAATTAAGTGTAAAAATTGTGTTATCAATAAAAGAAAAAACTGCAGAAAACAAAATATCTCTCTCTGATGATGAGTGGTCCAAATCCTTGTTCCTTGTAGACTATATTATCTCCTCTCAACCGCTCCCTATGTAATCAGCAATCTTACAACAGATTGTTGCAAGTATATCGTCCTTAATGATCTCCTTCAAAAGCACAAATCATTCAAATTATGATAGCCTTTCTCCTCTCGATAAACTGAATCTCTCGTTGGCCCGAGTGAAAAATGACTCTTGGAATATCTTCTCTTTACGATAAACTGAATCTCTCGTTGGCCTGAACAGTGACTCTTGGAATATAAGTAGAGAAATATGACTTACAATATTTTGCTGCTTCAGCTTCTGTCAGATACACTAACTCCACAAAAACTCACTAACATTCAACACTACTGCTTGCTACATTTCGGGAACCGCCAGAGAACAATCACTGTTCGTCTTACAGACTTGGAAAACCAACTGATTATTTTTTCTCTCTCCTAAATCTAGCTAAACTTTCATTCCTACATACCTATCCCACCTTTTTCAATCTCCGCCAATCAAAACTCGTCACAATTCCCCCATTTTTTCATTTCGATAACAAACAAATTTTTACCTATAATTATAAAATTTCCTAAAACTTATTTACAAATAATATTTTTCTATAATTCTTAAAAACTAACAAAAACCTCTTTCTAAAATCTCTTCTATTGTCTTTAATCACTGCATTAATGTATTTGGAAAACCCCGTTCAATTGTCTTTGGATTTCACTTAAAATTATGCGGGTCACTCAAGTATAACAAAGAAATAATTTATGCATAGCTTACATTTTGTTTAGTACAGGTAATCCAAGAATTTAATAACTTTCCTTCTTCGAAATGTTTGTTGGTTATTATCCTACTTATCTGAATTATTTTAATGTTTTTGAACTTTGAAATATTTTAATCAACCCAATATTTTTCTCGATTTTACATATCATAACAATATATATATATATATATATATATATATATATATATATATATATATATATATATTTATATATATATATATGTATATATATATATATATATATATATATATATATATATATATATATATATATATATATATATTAGAAACATCATCGTCTTCTTACCATTCGTCAGATTTAATGATATCCGTAAGTTCTTGAAGAGTCAAACTAAAAAAAAAACAGAACCATTTAGCCTAGAGTGGCATATATGGTAGGCTAATAAACAAAGGCTTATAAAATAATTACAAAATATAATTGAACTAAACTGCAGTTATCATACCATTCTTTATACCTCACTTTATACTCATAATGAAAAAAATATAGAAATTATTTACTTACGGTCGAGAACTGGCCATTTTTATTCTTACAAAATTTTCAACACGTTTTAGGTTATTAAACTGTATTAACTGTACACCATCATTTAGGCAACATAAAATACTGTAATGTTTTTATTATTATTAAAGGTTCTACAGTTATAACACTTATAGGTTTATTTAAAGTCTTTATTTGGACAATATAACTAATTTATCTTACACTTAATAATTATATAATTTATCTACGAGCGTTACATTTTAAAAACTCAACGCGATGTTCAAAAACTAACTGTACTGTTTACAATAAAATTCCTCTTTAAATATAAAATGCCGTTAGTTCCGGAATCGCCGTGATCTCCAATCGAAGAGCCCAAAAGGTCGCTCATACTGGTTTTATTCGGCCTGGTTCTGAAAATTTCAAGTCGTGGGTGACTCATCAGAATTCAGGTAAACAGGTCTTTCAACTGAGCGCCGAAATAACTAGAATAGAAAAGAATTAGTCATAATATATTTACAGTTTTAAACGCCATATTATTTATCGTAACAATACTAATGTTAAATGAGGTTTGCAAACTTCTAAAACTTTTAGGAAAACTAAAATTAATTTTTAGATACAATAACATTTTCTGTAGCATATATGGCACGCTAGGTAATAATGGGTTAATATGAAATTGTAAGGTAATATAGAATACGTGTTAGAATTATTAAAAAAATTTGTGAGTTTATAACATATTAACTGAAAAGAAATATTTCTAACTATAAAAACCATATTTATGATTATACGCTAGACATTACTGCTTCTACACTATTTATTTACACATATTCTTCTTTCTCTGCTCCGTTACTGTCAAGGCCCCATAAGCATTGAATCCAAATCTTTCCTTGTTCATCTTCGGAGAATTTTCCATTTTAGAAGATACATTCACAATCCTTGTTTTCTAGTTCTTTATTTGATGGCATGAATTCCGTTACATATGATACATCAAAGTGGAATTTTAGACGAGAAATGAGTGTCCATGAGTGAATATTGGCAACCACTAAGAATCTAATATAGTGGATTTGAAAATGCCGCGTTGGTACTTTATATAGATTATCGGTTTTACGGTTTTGTCACAATAAATCGAACTAAAATTTAAATTTACAATATTATTAAATTTGAACATTTCATTTATAATCAGTATTAGCTTCGCCAGTTGGTTAATGAATTGCAATTATCTGTATTCGAATATTCAGAATTTAGTAACATTTTAATTAATAACAAATACGTAATAGGGATGTGGTATTAAATTAAATTAACTAGAAATAACACAAGTATTAAATAAAGGAATTATTTAACAAAAACCATTTAGTATAGAAATATACTATATGGTATTAACACTTAACCCGTTAAGCACGGATGTACTAAGTAAAAAAACTTCCGCATGGATGGGAGAGTTTATTTTTTATTTTTTGCTCAATACGTATTTCTGACATATAGTTCAGTTCCAATATTGCAAAATTTTACGTATTTTTTATCATTTTTCTGGTGACATCACATTAATGTCTCGTCGTCTTTCCGAAAATATCGGCCTACAGAGACGGCAAGACATGAATGTGATGACACTTTACGCATGTCAATAAGTTGGTTGTTTGTTTCTGATTTCATTGACTACGCATTTCATCATTCTAAGTCGAAACATCAAGAGAGCAGCATGGCTAACGGTGAATATGAACATGAGCAACGTAGGCTGCAAACATTGTGGGATGAATTATTATCTGATGAAGATGATAAAATAGTGAATTTGGGGACGTTTATTTATCCGATGAGTATGTATCTGATAGTAGTGACGCAACCTGTAGTGACGAAGAAATTCCTACAAAACGTGCAAAAAAATTTGAAACCACTGATGCCATCAATCTTAAAAGAGAACTTGCTCCATCCACGTCAGTTGAATGTATCAGTGAAATTACAACTGAACACGAAGACAGTATGGTGAGTAAGCTTAGTTCAGATATTTATTTTTTGTTGGCGATATTGCTATTATAAATTAACTGAAAAATTTTTGAATCACAGCAGTTATTTTGTTACAGATCGATCAAACTATTGAAGATGTGATAGCTCAAAATATATCCGAGGACGCCGATGAAGAAAATAACACTACCCAGGATACTCAAATAGTAAGGGGACCCGTTGATGGTACTTCACTAAGAACGTTTGATTTCTCTTGTGTTGATATTGGAATAAAAGCTGATGTGAGCAGACTTCATACGACTTTTTCACACTATTTATTACAAATGAGATTATTGACCATATGGTGTAAAAAACCAATCTTTATGCCGAGCAAGTGTTGAGAGAGAAGCAGAAGCCAAAAGGCCACGTAAAGGGATGGGTTCCCACTGATAACAAAGAAATGGAAATATTTCTTGGTGTAATTATTTGGATGGGTTTAGTTCAGCTACCACTTCTAAAAGCTTATTGGAGCACTAATTTTTTATACGCTAACAAGGTAAAAGATCTCATGCCAAGAAACAGATTCCAACAACTCCTTCAAATGTGGCATTTCAATAATAACGAGGATGTGAGCTTTGCAAATGATAAACATAGAAAGTTGACCCCACTGATCAATAAGTTGATAGAAAGATGTCAGTACATTCTTGTGCCAGGACCAGATGTATATATTGACGAAACTCTTGTTCTTTTTAGAGGTCGTTTAAAATTTAAACAGTACATTAAAAACAAATAGAACAAATTTGGATTCAAATTGTACAAACTTTGTACAACTGGTGGATATACCTATAATCTACAAGTGTATTGTGGAACTGATGGTATCAGTAATGCAACAGCAAATGTAGTCATGAGTTTAATGGACAATCTTTTGGACAAAGGGCGAACCCTCCATACTGGGGTTCTATTATACTAGTGTGTATTAAGCACCTCAATTATTGAACAGAAAAACACATCTTGTTGGAACTGTAAGAACGAATAGAAAACTGAACGCGAAAGAAGTTGTGACAAAAAAAACTAAAAAGGCATGAAGTAGGTAGCAAAGCAAAGTGGTACAGGTGTCGTTATGATGAAATGGAAAGATACGAGAGATGTGCTGATGTTGATCACCAAACACACCGATGAGGTAGTGGGAGTGAGACAACGTGGAAAAGAGATAGAAAAACAAAAAGCCATCGCAGATTATAACAAAGCCAAAGCTTATATTGATCTTTCCTATCAATTGAAAACATATTCGCATTCTCTTAGAAAGGGAACGAAATAGTACCGGAAGTAAGCAATCGAGCTAATTTTAGGTTCTGCTTTACTGAATGCATACTTGTGTTATAAGGAAATAACAAAAAAATAAAATGCAGATTACTGAATTCAGAAAGCATTTTGCCTTGACAGTTTTAGATGTAACTCATGGTCATGAGCTTGTATCGGCCAAGAACATCCAAAATGATGAGCGTCATGTATTACAAGAGCACGATAAAGGTCCATGTGTTGTGTGCTATGCTATAAAAAAAGAAACTTTAGGACGTCAAGAAGCACAAGCAAAAACTCCAAGAACCAAATGGCAGTGCACACAGAGTTTTTGTGTTCCATGTTTTTTGGAAACGCATTCTGCTACAAAATCAAAGTAATGCGATTTTTTTTTTCATTTATATAAAACTATATCTTTATTTTTGTAACCAACTTTTTGCTAATAAATGTTTTGTTTACTTTATATCCATTTTATTTTTGAAATACAATATCTCCTCATTAATGACACTCAGTTGATTCTAAGTACTGAATGTTTCTAAACAGTCCAGACCGGTTTACATTAGATGTTTCTATATACGGCTATTTATCGCCTCCCATAAATTGATCATTATCGTGTGACTTTACAGTGAGCCACGCCGTCTTATTTTCTGTTTAACATAAGACGTCTATTGGTGTCACACCGGCCTAAGTTTACCGGACAGTGAGACATTGCGTTGGTGTCTCACCATGCGTAACGTGTTAAGTACTAACACATTAAATTAATTACATTTGCACTGTCACACCGTCTTAGGGACGTCTCGTTTTTTTGAGTCCCACTATTTATTTTTCCTGAAATGTGAAAAAGACTACATAATGCGTTTTTGTAAAAAATATTTGAGGAAATTACGTTAGTACCTGTATTTCTTAATTTTTGACATACTTTTATTTGACAGTGACCTCATAAAAGGAAAAATTAAAAAAAAATCGTTTATTACTTTAATAAAGATATATAAACCCTAACATTTATTGAGAAAAATCAAAATATAATCCTATCAATAAGAAAATTATAAGGCCTAATGTTGTAAAAACTAACATAGGCTATTGTTCGTTTTTTTGTTGTGGTGACAAAGTAAGCAATATTTCCTGTTGTTTTAGCTGTTCAGCTCGCGCTTCCAATGATTTTACGTTTTAACGCAGAAGACTTCACATATTCTAAACCTGATTTTCTTCGGTAGATATTGATTTTCCAATACTTTTTTAATGTAAGATTCCATATACTAAAATGCTCATTTTTCATCACTATCAGTTGGCGCTACAGTTCTTTGTGGCCTTCCTGAAAACATTCTTCTATCCTTTCCTGTTGAGTGTCTATCTTCTCCATCCCAGTAATAATATCTCTACAACAAAATCTAATATAACCACCCCGACAAGACTGCCCATGAAGGTACAGTAATCCTAATCAAACAATCAGTTATTAAACATTTCATGATACAAAGTTATGAGAATGACTATATTCAAGCTACAGTAATTAAACTGTGCTCATTATCTTACGAAATGACAATTGCAGCAGTAAATTGCCCTAATGAAAACTGATTTCGGATCCTTTTTAATACGCTAGACCCAAAATTTCTCACAGCTGGTGACTTTAATAGTAAACACACTTACTGGGGATCAAGGTTAGTAACAACAAAGAGGGCAGAGCTATATGGCTTAGTGCAAGAAAATAAATACCCAAATTTATCAACAGGAACCCCAACGTACCGGCCAACGTGCCGCAAAAAAAGACCAGGCCTGTTAGATTTTTGCATCATAAAAGAAATATCTAACCCTTTAGGGATATAGTTCCAAGTTATGATCTATTATCAGATTATTTACAAATTATCGCAACAATTAGCACCTGCGTAATTGTCAAACAAGCTACTCCAAAAATTGCATGGACCTAGATTGCAAGCTTTACATAAAAATGCTGGATGAAAACATTAAAATTAACGTGAGATTAAAAGGCAGTCCAGAAATAAAAGCAGCTACAAATAACATTATGCAATTCTTACACCGAACGATGTAGAAAAAAATAAAATCAGGGATAGAATAAATATTCCACCAGAAATTAAAAAAATCATTGCCGAAAAAAGAAAAGCAAGAGCTAAATGGCAACGAAGACGGAATCCAGCGGATAAACACGTAATTTACAATCACTTAACTAATTGCAAGAGAAACACAACAATACAACAACATATTAAAAACACAACTAAAAATTGCAAGAGAAGAATCAGTCAAAAAAAAAACGTATCACAACTTAATATATCTTCTTCTTTGTGTGCCGTGCTTGTATTCAAGCGTTGGCTATAGTCATATTGACAAGCTGATGAAATGATTCTCGGTCGGCAGCTAGATGAAACAGTTCCTCGGCCGTTCGACCTGTCCATTGTCTAATTTTACGCAGCGAGGACAGTTGTTTTCTTCCGACCCAACGTTTTCCTTCGATTTTGCCCTGAATAATTAACCGGAGTAAGCGATATTTAGGTCCTCTCATTATATGACCGAAGTATTGGACCTTTCTCATTTTGATGATGTTGATTCTCAATTCTCGCTCTTTGTGCATGGTCTCTAGCACGCGTTCGTTAGATATGTGAAAACTTAATATATACGACCATTTAATATGGAAACCAATAGGCCAAACCAAACCACAGACCCACAGAACCAATGGGCAAGAAGCAGTAAAGAAAAATGAGGCTGAACACTCAGCAACAGTATTCCAACTAAACAACAATAAAGTTGATCAAAAAATTATCACTCATTTAAATTCAGAACAATAATCAGTAAAACCAATTAGACTAACAACGCCAAAAGAACTTAAAGAAGGTATCTTGAGAAGAAATATCAAAAAGGAATCAGGAATTGAATATTAAAAAATTGCCCAAAAAGGATATACTAATCCTTACAATATTTAATGCAATATTAAGATGTAATTTTTGGCCTAACGATCTAAAAATTGCAGAAATACTTTCATTCACAAAACCGGTAAAAGCTCCAAGTGAAGTCTTATCTTATCGACTTATCAGTCTGTTATCATTAATCTCCAAATTACTAGAATAACTTGTAATAATAAGAATAGATCCTGACTTAACTGGCGTAGACTGGATACCATATTATCAGTTTGAATTTCGACGAGAACACTCAGCTATCCAGTAATGCTACCGGATAACCCATAAAATCAATTGCGCATTAGAAGAAAAGGAATATTGCCCAATGGTATCACTAGATGTAAGTCAAGCTTTTGATATGATTTGGCATATAGGACTTCTTTATAAAATTAAACAAATAATACCACCATTATTTCGAATACTTACATCATACTTCGAAAACCTACAGTTCAGAACAAAAGTAAATGTTAAATATCCAAAATGCATCCCATTAAGGCGGAAATTCCGCCAGGCAGCGTCCTGGTACCTCTATTGTACTTATTATATACGTCTGATCCACCAACTTCAAATAACGTAATAATTGGTATATTTGCAGATGACAAAGTAGCACTCATAGTGCTACCGTGTCATCAAACAAGTCAAAAACACCTCAACATAGCTGCACAACAACTCCAAGACTGCTTGTATGAGCTTGAAAACTGGCTGAAATAATGGAAAATAAAAATTAGTAAAAGCAAGTTAACCGACATACCTTTCACTTTACTACGAGAAACACCACCGCCCATATATATTAACAATGAGGAAATACCCAAGATTAAAACAACCAAATACCTTGAGCTATATCTGGAGCAAACCCTGTGTTGGAAGAAACACATTAACAAAAAAAAAAGAAGGAAAATACAACTAAGAAAAAAATAATTCAATTGGTTAATTGGAAATAACTCTGAGCTGTCAATAAATAATAAAACAGTTTCAAATCAATATTGGCATAAGGCATAGAGCTGTAGAGCTGTAGTAGTAAATCCAATATTGCTATAATGGAAAGATGTCAATCAAAAATCATAAGATAAATTGTTGATGCATCCTCGTACGTAACCAACCAAATAATTTAACAGAATCTCAACATCTCAACAGTAAAACAAGTAATCCAGCAAAATAAATTTCAATGCATTCAAAATGGTCAAAGAGTTCAAAAGTTCAAAAAGTTTCTGGAAACATTCCAGGGAGAAGATTAAGAGGATTATCACCAACTAGATGGTCCGACCAAATTAAGAATTCAGCTGAAAACTCATTCTGCGAAGCTCTCAAAGTAGCTGAAGATAGAGACCAGTGGAGAAAAATTGTTAGGAATATTGGAAGAAATCACGATCCTTAGTAATGAAGAAACGACAAGAGCGAGAGAGGTTGAAAAAGTGAGCACACACTACAATATATTAATTAATACCTCAACATCAAGTTAGAACATTAAAGAGACGTTGGCCAACCAAGAGACCAGTAACATGGACACGTGATTCTTCACTGGAGGGGACCACATCACGCCAGAATCAAGGGATATGACCTAAACTCATCACATTAACTTATAGAATACATTTTTTATTATGATTTTTAATTTATTAGTTATAATAAAAAATAATGTTCAACATAACAAACCATCTAAGGATGGTGAGTTCATTAAAAGATGTACGTAAAATGTAAAAAATATTCACACCATATAGAATGGTTTTAATTATTTTAATGCCCGTACATTCTATATATCTGTCTTACAAAAACTGTGTTGAATATCATTTTTATATTAATGTTTTTTTTTAATATTTGGTAATTATACAGTGTGTAAAAGCCAAATGGAATAAATTCATTATTTAGGTTACTGTACATATCTATAAAAAATCCCGAAACACGTCAAATTTAAATTATAACTTGACATTCTTTAACGTGAAAATGCAACCCCTATCTTCAACCACCTTAGAATGACAGGTACAACCCCCAATTTTTAAAATAGGAAGTATAGGCTTGTGATATATCGTTTGAAAGGTCTTTTCATTCTCCATTAAAAAATGTTGTCGCTTACAAGTTTATTAAGATTAATTAAGATAAAATAAATTAAAATCATATGGTTACCGAAATTCGCTAAAATATACTCAAAACTTATTTCCCGTTTAGGTCTTGATAATGAGAAAGTAAACAAAAACCATAGCAATATGGTTTTTAGATGGTAACCATTAAAAAACTTTAAAGAATTTCCGTGGCAACGGTATTTTAACACGCATTGGTAAATTGTTTTATTTAAGTTGTCAGCATTTTAATTTAAGTAAAAAGTTCGTTCAATTCAATTCTGAAAAGTGGTTAGATTAACGAAAATGCATAAAATAACAGTTTTACAAATGATTGGTTACGGAGATAACACCCGAACACAACAGAAAGTAACTCGCCTATTTCATGAGAAATTTACTAATTTACCGCCTATATCCCAAGGAACAATAAGTAAAATAGAGAAGCAGTTTCGCGAGTTTGGTCATGTAAGGCAGATAAAAAAGCAGCTGCCAATGCACTGAGTGATGAACTCAAATTAGATGTGTTGTTTGAGTTTCAGGAAAATCAACATACATCGAGAAGACAGGCATCCACTACATTCAATGCTAGCCATACATCGATAGTAAACATATTAAAAGAAAATAAATTGCATCCCTATAAGATGATACCTACTCAGGAGTTCATGGAAGACGATTTCGATAGGAGAATTTTTTTTGTGAGCAAATGATGGACATGTTGTATAACAATTTTATCCAATTAGAAGACGTTATGTTTTCTGATGAGTGTACTTTTTCACTTAACGGTCATGCTAATCGGCAAAATTGCTGCTACTGGGCCACGGAAAATCCTCACTGGATGAGAGAAGAACACACTCAATACCCTCAAAAGTTTAATGTTTGGGCAGGGATTGTAGGAAATAATATCATTGGTTCCTTTTTCATTGAGGGCAACTTAAATGGCAACAATTATTTGGCAATACTTCAAAATGATGTTATTCCAACGTTGGCAAATTTATATCCTGATCCAGGAAACCCTCAAGTTCCAGCGAATACGACATTATTAGATTACCTGATCTTACATTATTAGATTTCTTTTTATGGGGATATGTGAAGAGTCATGTGTACAAAACTAAACCTTCTGATTTAAATGACTTAAAAGAACGAATAACGCTTGCGATTAGGTCGATCACGCCTGTTATGTTAAATAATGTAAGAAGACAGTTTTATTTGAGATTAGTATGTTGCCAAGACGTTCGCGGTGAACATTTTGAACATCTACTTCATTAACATTCATAGTTCTTTTTCGTGTTCTACATTTTATTACGTTTTGCATTACATTTTAGTTTTTGATTGTATTGTAGCGAATTTCGGTAACCACATGATTTTAATTTATTTTATCTTAATTAATCTTAATAAACTTGAAAGCGACAACATTTTTGAATGGAGAATGAACAGACCTTTCAAACGATATATCACAAGCCCATACTTCCTATTTTAAAAATTGGGGGTTGTCTGTGTCATTCTAAGGGGGTTGAAGGTAGGGGTTGCATTTTTACGTTAAAGAATGTCAAGTTTAAATTTAAGTTTGACGTGTTTCGGGACTTTTTATAAATATGTACAGTAACCTAAATAATGAATTTATACCATTTGGCTTTTACACACCGTATGCACAAATACTCGTACAACTAGTGTTGCCCAAATGCAAGAACAAGACGAGACTTAGGCAGTCTTGGTCTTGGTCTTGCGCCAATACACCTGGTCTTGGTCTTGGAATTGCACTCCTGGTCTTGGTCTTGGCCTTGGTCTTGCAGCAAGAGTCTTGCAAGTCTTGCAGTTACCCATTAGCCTATTGCTATTTATTAAACGTTACTTTAGACCTTAGAACAACGTAACGGAGTAAGCACATTTTAAGCTTGAATTAACATAGCCATAATAAAGACCAACCAAATTAATAAATGTCTAAACAACTGACATCGGGTGGGGTTTGAAGCCACGATCTAAGCTTACCGTGCCTATGCTTTAACTAACTCAGCTATCTACCATGCCCCACAGAAGTCAATCTGTTTCTTAATAAACGTTTGCATTTACTAAGCTTAATTGTGCTAAAACATGGTTAAAACACAAAAAAAAAACAAATTATTGACATAAGCATGCCTGTATTTTAAAGAACATTATCTGCCTAGAAAGAGATTGATGGACATGATGGGCAAAAAATCCACATACATGTATCAAGGGCACAGATTTTTTAGGTGATAAGATAACAAACTATAATCCACTTATTAAAGCAAAATAAATGTTTTTAGAAATCTTATCTCTACTTTTATATAAAAAACTAACTTGAAAAAATAAAGAATAGGGAAAAAAGCAATGACAATCAAAAGAAGTTCTTTTAAATTAAGGAGATACCTACTTAATAAATACATTAATTTGCCAAAATAAAGTAGTAGGTATATGATATTATGTAGTTGGTAATAAGGTAATAAGTATATTTTTTTACATGTCCACTTTTACCAGCGGTTATTAAAAAGCTTGTGATATCTCTACCGAATTTTGGTTTTTCAGGAAGAAATATTTGTAATTCCTTTTTGTGAAAAGATATTAGATGCTTCCTTAAACCGGAAGTGTTTCTGTTGTTCATTTTCATTTCAACCTTTCTATGTAGGCACAATTTACACAAACCAATTAGCGATGCATGAATTATTTCGAAAAACTCATAAAATTTGCTTTTAGGTCTTTTAGATCTATAACTCCAACGCTCACTATTCCGACTAGAATTATTTGAATTTTTGTCCCTTATGTCAAATTGTAAATTTGTCACTCCGGGAACAAAAAGGATTAGATGAAAAACAATTATTACATTAAACTCAAAGGAAAGCTCAATTGGGAATGAAGTTAAGTCATGGACGTATAAACTTATACGTCCATGAGTTAAGTAATGACGAAAAAGTAACTACGATACTACTATAGTTTCTTTATGTTCGTTACTATCCAATACCTTAAGTATCTATGTAATAACAAACCGAGTTTTTAATGAATATTTTGATTCGGTATGTATGTTTATGGTATTGTTTGTAAAATGTTTTTTAAATTTTTATTACATTTTTTTGCGTCTCATTGAGTCTTTAAGCCTATACCCGAACTACTATACTTGCTAAAACCACATTCAGTCCTAACTGCAAGACGCAAGAGTCTCGCAGGCTTAGTCTTGTTCTTGCTTAAATCTTGCACGGTCAGTCTTGGTCTTGGTCTTGCTAAAATTAGGCGGTCTTGGTCTTGGTCTTGGTCTTGCAAAAACGCAAGAACAAGACCAAGACTGCAAGACCAAGACCGATTTTGGGCAACACTACGTACAACATTTATTTCGATAGATAATATCAAATTATAACTGTTATATCATTAAGTAATAGCTAACGACAAATAATCACTAATCTGTAATATAACATAATCGCTAAATTAAGTGCTCTAATGTATATTAAATGTTTAATAGTCTACGTTATTTAAATATCAAATTTATAACCTCTTTAAAGTACGGATATTTTAAGATGACTCGATATACTTTGATTTTTGAACTGATGCTGAACATTAATGGGGGAATGTATTTTATAGACATAAATAAATAGTAAATGTACCTTCTTCTCGTGCCACTCCTAGCGGAGATTGGAAATCATCATGGCCACTGCGACTTTGTTAGCAGCGCGCCTAAAAAGTTCAATCGAGCTACACCCGAACCATTCACGTAGATTACGAAGCCACGATATTTTTCTTCTTCCCACACTTCTTTTGCCCTTAATTTTGCCCTGCATGATATTTCTTAAAAGTTCGTACTTTTCACCTCTCACAATGTGCTCCAAGTATTCCATCTTTCTAGTTTTTATCTCATTTAGAATTTCGCATCTTTTGTCTAAAGTTTGGAGTACTTGCGTGTTAGTGACGCGGTCCATCCATGATATTCTGAGAATGCGCCTATAGCACCACATCTCGAAAGCTTCGATGTTTTTTGTGGTCAACTGTTTTAGTGTCCAAGCCTCTACTCCGTACAACAGGGTAGAAAAGACATAACACCGCAGCATTCGTATTCGTAACTTTATATTGATATCACGATTGCAAAAGAGTTTGCGCATTCTATTAAAGACTGATCTAGCGATTTCTATTCTACATCTAATCTCTTTTGTTTGATCAGTATCGTCTGTGATCCAAGCACCTAGATATTTATAACAGGACACACGCTCAATCGTTGTATTGTCTATTACAAGATTAGCTCTGATGTTCTTTGATTTCGTGATTACCATAAATTTGGTTTTTTTCAAATTAATTTTCAAGCCGTAACTGTTACAGTATATATTGAGACTTTGAACGAGATGTTGTAGTTCTACTAGCGTTCCCGTTAGGAGAACCATATCGTCAGCATACCTTATATTGTTGATCGTCTCACCATTTATTATCAGACCAAGATCTTCTTCCTCGAGTGCTTGTTCACAAATAGCTTCACTATACAGATTAAATAAAAGTGGCGACAAGATGCATCCCTGCCGGACTCCTCGACGGATTTGAATTTCTTCTGTTAGCCTACCCTCAACCTTCACATTTGCTGTTTGATTCCAATATAGGTTGCATATAATTCGAATATCTCGGCTGTCTATTTTTTTCTTTATTAGAATTTGTCTTAGTGGTTCATGTTGTACTTTGTCAAAGGCCTTTTCGAAATCAATAAAGCAGGTGTAAATTTCTTGGTTCATGTCTAAGCACCTCTGTGAGAGAACGTTCATTGCAAACAGAGCCTCCCTTGTACCCAGCCCTTTTTTGAATCCCATCTGAGTGTTACTGATGTCTACGTCTAATTTCCTATAGATCCTATTATGGATTATTTTCAGGAACAGTTTTAGAGCATGACTCATCAAAGCTATTGTACGATATTCGCTGCATTCCCTTGTATTTGCCTTTTTTGACAGTAGTAAATTTAACTAGAGATTATTATTTTAAAATATACCTCTTAATAATTTTATTATATGGCTTTATAAAATATCTATTTAACTGATACACTAATTGCTTGTCTTTTTATTTTAGGTATGTAGCCCGCAAGGATTACCTTCATTATACAAGTAAGTTAAGTTTTATTTTAAGAACAATTTTGTAAAGAAAATTTTGTTTTAGTTTCGAACTGCCTTTGGCAATTTAATACAATGGTTTCAGATAGGTACATAAGTATTATTTTTAATTAATTAAAAAACAACAAAAATATTAAAGTGCTTTACATGACTGTTGAGCAGCATAAATTACCTGTTAATATCTTCTTCCTTTATTTTAGTCCTGGAATTTTTGTTGCATGTTCAACCTCTTCTGTACGCACTGATCGACGTGCTTGTGGATGCATTTTATCATTTAGAGTAAACGTGGTGCAAAAACGTTCCATAGTTAATTAAAGTACTTGACTTGATCGGCTATTATATTGACCATAAAATGGACCTAGTGCGCGATATGTATTTCGAAAAGAACCACAATTTTTAAAATAAGTTTGTACAATTTTGAAGCGTTGTTTAGGCGTCAAGTATATTCATGCTGAAATGCCAAACCAAACTTAACATAAATCACTTGGTAGCTATCAAAATGGCCGACAGTTAAAAAAGTGTTACTTTTTTAAGTGTAACTTATATTTTTATACCTCTAAAAAAATATCATTTACATCAATTCTGAAATATTGTACTTATGTACAATGAAGTATGTTAGGGAAATTTTTCATGATGAAAAAGGTGAAAAGTGGAAGATACTAGAATTATATCCTTCAGGGAGACAGAAGAGCATAATACATTAAATCGAATATGCTATCCAAAACTCCAAAGACAATAAGGTAAGTAGATTAGATGAAATACCTGTAGAACTGTTTAGACTACTAGAAGGGAATAACTTGTAAGTATTGGCAGATTTGGTCATCACGGTGTGATGACCAAATGGGATTTGGGATTAATATCGGAAGAGTGGTTAAGTCATCGTCAACACTAAGCCTCATGAGTCATACTTTCAAAGTACTGCTTAAAGTACACAAGAGAATCTTTCAAAAGTTAGAGTTAGGAAAAGTTATGACCATATATTAGTGAGACGCAGTTCAGGTTCCAAAATGGAGTTAGTCATCGAGAACGACTTATTGCCATCAACATACTGATTTAGCGATGTAGGGATCACTTGTGCTTTGTTGACTACAAAAAAGCTTACGGGAGAGTAAGACATGAAAAACTAAGATCAATACTTATGAATAGGCACATTGACATTAGCGGGAATAATATGTCCATTGCATAAAAAGGGGGATCAACTGGAGTGTAAGAACTATAGAGGCATTACTCTGTTAGCATCTGCGTATAAGATCTTCGGCAATGTATTATCTGAAAGACTTAAACATTTTACAAAGGATATTGTTGGTCAATATCAATGCGGATTTACTGCTGGAAAGTCAACTACACATCAAATTCAAGCACATAGGCAGATTCTAGAAAAGTCATTAAAATATAACATAGAAACACACCATCTCTTCATTGACTTCAAAGCAGCCTATGACAGTGTGAAAAGAACTGCATTATATAATGCAATGATAGACTTTGGGATCCCACCTAAGTTAGTTAAGTTGTCCCAACTAACAATGCAAAACGTAAGCTCATGCGTTAGAATTGAAGGAGAAAACTCTACGTTCTTTGACATTAATAATGGTCTAAGACAGGTTGACGCGTTGGCGTGTCTCCTCTTTAATATTGCCTTGGAAAAGGCAATCAGACAATTAAATATTAGAATGAATGGAACTATTTTTAATAGATCGACGCAAATTCTCGCATTCGCTGACGATATAGTTATAGTGGGCAGAAGTATGAGAGACATGGTGCAGTGTTTTACAAGGCTTGCGGACGCAGCAAGTGAATTAGGACTTGTGGTAAACGAGGAAAAAACCAAATATATGTTGGTTTCTAAAAACCCTCGAAATATCCAACAAAGAATTCAAATTAACAACCATACCTTTAAGCAAGTCAAAGAATTTACATATCTTGGATCGCTAGTAAACGCAACAAACACGACAAGCGACGAAATAAAAAGACGCATAGCAATAGCGAACAGAACTGTTCACGGCCTCCAGAGACATTTAAAAAATAAAAATATAAAACGTGCACTAAAGCTTAATATATACAGGACCTTAATAAGACCAGTTTTGATATATGGGGCTGAAACGTGGATCTTATCTCAAAATGATAAAAGACTTCTTGGTATTTTTGAGAGCGTCGAATGGCGTCGAAGATACAACTTTGAACTGTATCAGTTATACACCGATCCAGATATTGTGAAATTCGTTAAAGTGCAGAGACTTAGATGGGCTGGACACATTGCTAGGATGTCAGATCACGAATACACGAAGAGATTAACATTTTCAAAACCAGAGGGCACAAGAAGCAGAGGACGACCACGAATGAGATGGATTGATGATGTGAAAGAAGACCTACAGATTCTAGGGGTTAGAAGATGGAGGGAAGTTGCCAGGAATCGACAGGAGTGGCGACTTCTTTGTGAGCAGGCCAAGATCCACAACGGATTGTCGAGCCACTTATGATGATGATACTGATTTAGCGATGTAGGGATCACTTGTGCTTTGTTGACTACGAAAAAGCTTACGGTAGAGTAAGACATGAAAAACTAAGATCAATACTTATGAATACGCACATTGACAGTAAAATCATAAAGATAATGCAAAATTTATGGACAACAGTCAGAAAAAATGAAGATCTGTAGAAAAGTTAGACAGGGATGCGTTTTATCGCCACTTTTGCAGATGACACTGTAAATATTGCAACGAGTATAGAAGATCTACATGTAATCGAAACCTTAAGTATAAATAGTGCTGAGATGGGAATTACTAGAAAACCCGATAATATGCATAGGTGACGATCGCATAAAACGCGTGAAAACTTTTAAATACCTTGGCACCACAATCAATGACCAATCGGATCCACAACAAGAGATAAAAACCCGAATACAAATGGCAAGACAAGCTTTTGTGAAATTCAGACCGCTCCTATGTAATCAAAACCTAAATTTCGAAATACGCTACAGAATGGTCAAGTGCTACATATGGTCCATCTTGCTTTATGGCATGGAAACGTGGACTTTGAAAAAAACATCTATCAACAAACTTGAAGCATTTGAAATGTGGTCATTGAGAAGAATGATGCGCATACCTTGGGTGGATAGAGTTCGAAACGATGACTTCCTTAAGAGAGCCGGCGTGGAAAGAGAACTCTTTGAATTAATTAAAAAACGCAAGATTGGCTACCTTGGGCACATATTGAGAGGAGCAAAATATGAAATACCACAGTTAATCCTACAAGGGAAGATCGAAGGTAGGAGAGGAGCCGGCCGCAAACAATTATCCTGGTTAAGGAATATTAAAGAATGGACAGGAATACACAATCCAGGCGAGCTGTGTCACGCCGCCAAGAACAGAATTCTAGTAATGAGATAGTCGCCTACTTACTTTGGTGTATGGCATGTTAAGAAGAAGAAGAAGGGAATTACTAAAAACTCTAAAAGAAAACGAAATATATCCTAATTACAAAAAGACCCCAAAATCTACAGCACATATTGACAATTAGTGGTAATGTGATAGAGCAAGTAGAAAAATATCAGTTCTTGAGAACTTTGATTAATGAAACAGATGATCATACTACAGAAATAAACAGGCGAATAGATTGCCAGATCAGCATTTATACAAATGAAGCCACTCCTAAAGTGCAGAAATCTTAATGGAAATCAGACTACATCTAATTCGATGTGATATATTTTCAATATTATAAAATGGAGTTGAGACTTGGACATTAAAAAAATGCAATTTAAAAACAACCGAGGCTTTCGAACTCTGGCTATACCACAGAGTAATAAAACTATCATGTACTAATAAAATCACAAATAAAGAAGTACTGGAGATGGTTGGTAAAGAAACAGAACTAATCACCACTATACAAACTAGAAAACTAGAGTACCTAGGCCACGTGATGAGGTAATTAAAATATGAACTTTTGAGACACATAATATAGGTAAAGATTTAAGAAAGAATAAACATAAAATCAATAATCGATTATATTGTAACAAAACAAAAAAACCCAACTGAGAGAACAAGATGTAAGAGTTCAGAGAAGCGCAACATGCGGTAGTGATCACTATTTACTACGTTCAAAAATACACATATAAACATAAACAAAACAGAAAAGATACAGGAATGAAGATACAACATCAGAAGTCTAGATGAAGAAAGTACCCAAGACTTATTCAAAACTAGATTGGATAAGAAGCTACAAATTCCTACCCCTAATAATATCGACCAGTTATATGAACATATTAAAACTGTTTACACGAAGCAGCATTTGAAGCAATGGGAGACTACATAAAACCCAAGGTAAACAAACCATACTAGTGGGATAACGAAATAGAGGAAGAAATAAAATGTAAAAGACAACTATACCAACAATATTTAAGCTCCAAATCATTACAAGACAAAATAAAATATAAAGAAAAACAAGCAGAAGTACGAAGGAAAATCTCTAAGAAGAAAAACGAGAAGAACAACCGGACTAAGTGGCGATTGGAAGTCGTAAAACGGCGGAGAACGTTTTAAACCGACAAGTAGTAGTAGTAGTAGTAGTAGTTTAAGGAATAAGATCTGTTGGTCGAAAACAGAATTCTTGTTTGAAAACTCTACATGATTGGTATAATGCAGATCGATTAATTTGTTTAGAGCAGCAAATTTTAAAATAAAAATAGCCATTATGATTGCCAGTCTCCGTAAGGAGACGATACTCTAAGAAGAAGAATATGTATGTACATGCTCTGAATCATGGTGCAATAAAAGTCACGTTCAATAAGAAAAATTAAAAGATTCTTAATTAAATAAAGATTTTTCAGAGCAATTTTGTTTGATGACTAAGTTTGGGGATCTAAAACTTTCCAGAAAACTTTTTTAGATGTTAGATTTCAATGCAGAATTAGTTATAAAGAATGATTCAAAAATTTGTTAAACAGATTTTTATTTAGAAAAAAAAAATCGAATTTAAAACGAGTATTACACGATTTTTTGAACAAATAGTTATATAGTATAAATTAGGAGCTCGGATACAACTCATTTTTTGCGGTTATGTCCAATTTAAGACTACAAAATGGGAAAATACATATACATCAAAATGATGACTTAAATAAATTCGTTTTAAAACGGTGATTTTAATTAAATATTATTATAAAAATCGGTTTTACTCATACAACAAATATACAATACAGCCAAAAATAATAAAAATCATTTTTTTACTTTTAAAATAATATTTTAAAGCAATGGCCATTTCATCTATTATTTAAAAAATACATCCGCTATTCATTCATCAAAATAAGAACGCACACATTTTTCGATACAATGGGAAATATCCGAAAACAAGCGTGACTATTTCCAATTAAATATCCGATTAAGCCGCCATTCATTAATAATTTCAATACAGGAAACAATTTTGTGCTTAAAAAGCTCCGTCAAAATGATTTATGATTTTTTTATATTGATACAGAGATATTGAAGAAATAAGTTTTGTTATAAATGAAAATCTCAATCAAATATCACCAGAAATATAAATACAAAAATATATTATAATATAAAGTTGAAATTAGTTCTCGTTCTTCTTTTTTATTTGTAGTAATAAAATCATCTGACATTGACGATGACTTTAGCGAGTCTTTTACGAGATGTAGTTCTATTTTGCATAATGTAATCTCCTCCATTTCTCTACTCACAGTAGTTGACTTAATACGATGTTTTAGTACATTTTACACTTAAGTTTTATTTTTTTAAGCTTTTATTGACTTTTTTCTGTATTTGTTAATCGGTTAAATATGTGATTATATATTAACTTTTCCAATTTCCTAATTTGATTTACTGTTAACCTCCACAGTTCTGTTCCTCATAACATCATAGATCAAGCGCACGACTTAACTATTCTTTATCTTAAATTTTCATTAAGATAGATATTTCAAAAAATATCATTGCAAAAAAAACAGTCTTAGTTATGGTAAACGCTATGTTGTTTCTCTTTTTGGATCTATTTAATCAGGTTATGATAGTTTCCAAATATGTAAATAGTTTTTTTTTTCTATTTCCACGACCGTAATCGATGATTGGATATCATGTTGGTTACAATATCCGCTATCGTGACTTTATTGACAGCAGCTCTAAAGCATGTAGTCGATTTTTCCTACCACCGTCTTAAATTTTTCAGCCATGATGTTTTTCTTCTACTAGGGTTTACCTTGGATCCTTCCCTGAACGATCAGATACAAAAGTTCATATTTTTGGGGTGTCTCATACTGTGACCGAAGTAATAAATCTTGCATCCCTTTATTATATTGACCATCTATGTTGTTTGGTTCGGCCAAAACTCAATTGACCCAGCTTATTCTTGGTAGTTAAACGGGAAGAAGACAAAGCTTATGATAATTAGCAAGAAAAGAATAACAGAAGGTCAACTC
The DNA here is from genome assembly GCF_040954645.1 of Diabrotica undecimpunctata. Taxonomy (NCBI): domain Eukaryota; kingdom Metazoa; phylum Arthropoda; class Insecta; order Coleoptera; family Chrysomelidae; genus Diabrotica; species Diabrotica undecimpunctata. Next base: position 115,140,002 of record NC_092810.1, read on the forward strand.
TACGTCAACCAATCCCCTGTAGAAAGAGTGACGCACTACAACTACCTCGGCACCATAATAAATGAAGAACGGACCAACAACCAGGAGATTAGAGCACGCATCGAAAAAGCTAGATCCACCTTCAATTGGATGGGGGCCTTCTTCAACAGTCACAATCTCTCTCTTGATACAAAAGTAAGAATGCTGCGATGCTACGTCTTCTCTGTCCTTTTTTATGGTGTTGAATCGTGGACCTTGAACGAAGAAATGTGCAAAAAACTGGAAGCACTTAAGATGTGGCTATATCGGAGAGTGCTTAAGATCCCGTGGACTGACCGAATCACAAATGAGGACGTCCTCAGAAGAATGAATAAGAATCGACAAGTACCGACCACCATCAAATCTCGAGAGTTACAGTTTTTCGGACATATTATGCGAAATGAATCCAGATAAACTCTCCTTCAAGCCATCCTGCAAGGAAAAATATTTGGAAAACGACGTCCAGGTAGAAGAAGAACATCTTGGTTAAAGAACCTCAGCATCTGGTTCAATACAACATCTGTGCAGCTCTTCCGCGCTGCTGCATATAAGATAAGGATTGCCATGATGATCGCCAACATTCGTAACGGATATGCACATCAAGAAGAAGAATTCTTAGTAGTCACCTGTATGCCTACATCTCAAAGGCTTGTAAGCTTCAAGCTTGGCCTTACTTAGAGTCCACGCTTCCACTCCATACAGTAGCACTGGAAAGATATAGCAATACGCCAGTCTAACGCAAAGGTCAATACTAAGATTGTAGCTGCAATGTACTGATAAAGATATTACTGCCGAGATACATGAGTTTCTCTAATCTAAGCAGTACCTTATCTTCGACTTTTATACCGGCATCCTGTATATAATTTTATTTACTAAATATCATGAAATATATTTACTTTTCTCAGCGTTTAATTTTAATCCATACTGATCACAGGTTTATTTTATGTTTGGCCATTAGATTTTGAAGGACTTCTCCGCAATTAGCAAGTTCTAAGATATCAGCAGCATATCTAATAATGGACACTGTTATACCATTCACAATAATAACCTCTGTTGTCTCTGTTAAGGTTTCCTTAAATATCTCCTCTGAATACAAGCTAAAGTGTAAAGGCGGTAGTATACAGCCTTATCTCACTAATTTTTTTATATTTCGACAGTTCTTGTTCAACTCTTATTCTTGCCACTTGAATCCAGTATAGATTTGTCATTATTCATAAATACTCTTCGCCCAATCCAGCTTTTTTCAATATTTCTAGCATTTTATTTTGTCGGACTTTGTCAAAAGCTTTTTCAAAATCGATTGCGCAGATGTATACATTTTGATTTATATCTTTGCATCCCTGTATCAGTACTTGTATACTGAACAAGGCTTCTTTTGTAGCCAAGCCACTCTTTGCCGATACCCAAGCCGAATTGAGTATTGCTAATTCTCTCCTCTGTGCTCTGCTATGTATTACTTGCAGAAAGATCTTCAAAAATTGACTCATCAGACTTTTTTTTCGATAATCACTGCATGTCTTTGCACGATATTTCTTTGGTATTGTGACAAATGTCGACTTAACACGTTGAGCGCCATGGTGCTCATCAGTGACTTAGGCCATTAGAAATTTCGGTTCGGAGAGTCCACATGATCGCTATTTCATGCAGTTTAACTATTTTAGATAACCGTTATGGCCCTTTGGCACACAAAACTTAGATAAGGTTTTAACTGCTACTATTTACTTACCACAAAAAAAAATGAATATCTAAAAGTTCAACTAAATCTATGTGTAATGGAATACAATAAAACAAAGCACAAAACGTAAATTAAGCACAAAAAAGAAAATGTTTTTTAATAGGTAAACTAAATTTATTTATAATTATAAATTCCATAACATAAAAAGTTTATTTTTTATGATATTTAGTAAAACATTTCAAGTAGAAATGTGGCTCCCGTCATAATCCAGACAATAAGTAGTCTCTTTTTTGACAATATTTTTGATGGCGTTTTCCTCTTGCTTTTTTGCGTCACATCTGCGACAATATATTTTAGTTTTCACGGCAGGTTCATCCCGCTTTGTAAATATTGTGTTTCGGGCTTTATCTTCTGGGTATTATTTGGACAAGGTTTAACGTGAATATTTTCTTTTTTACCTGCATTAAGCAGATTTTCAACAATTTTTTCACGGAATTCCGTTATAGAAATATGATTTCCAGATATTTCTTTATAAAAAACAAGGAAATTTACGATGGCAGTCCCTAATAATATTTCTATCGCTAGTTTTCGATACCATTTTAAGGTTTTTGAAGAGAATTATTGTAGCTCGACATCTGGTCTGATTGAACTTTTTTCAGCATTCTAATTTAGAATCGCTAAGAGCTTTTGTATTATTTCTTGTCTTCTTTATACTTCCTTTGTTTTATCCGTATGACTAGTTCATAGAAGAAGAACATCACGTTTGTCACGCAACTTCATTAAGCATATGCCTCTGTTATTTTTTCTGCAAATAACTTCTCTTTTTTTTTTATTTCTTGGTAACAGTCTCTTTTGGATTTCCACGTCTATTCGATCTAAGTGTACCCATCAAAAGACTTTTTTATCCAGCAGAATATTTTTAACTCAATGTTTGTATAAAAATTGTCAGTTACAACAGTACGGCCAGCAATCAATAATTTATATGGTAAATTGATTAGTACCTTAGTTGGAACTGAATAGCTCGCATCGGCTTTTCGTTCTGCATACACTCTGATATTCCATTTCGGGAATGTATTAAAAAGTAGAGATTAAAAAAATAGAGATATACACTTGGCATTTGTGGACCTGAGAAAGGCGTATGACTCTGTACCAAGGTCAGAACTATAGGAGGCAACGTACAAATTAGAAATACAGACGAAATTCATAGAAGCTACAAAAGCTCTGTATAAAGAAAATAAAGTGTCCATTAAAATGGGAACAAGAATCATAGGAGACTTCACCACAACAAAAGGGCTCCTGCAGGGTTGTTTCATATCTCCAACCCTATTCAAAATATACTTCGAAAAAGCCTTGACTACATGGAAAAGAAAATGCGAAGGCATGGGAGTACCGGTACGGAACGAATACCTATATACTTTAAGCTTTGCAGACGATCAGGTAGTGATTGCACAAGACCAAGACGACCTCAGCTACATGATGAAGAAACTACAAGAAGAATATACCAAGGCTGGCCTAGATATTAACCTCGCGAAAACAGAGTACCTATCTACAAGTGAAGAAGACATAGAAGATCTACAGATTGATGACAACGTAACAATCAAAGGAAAGGATAAATTCAAATACCTGGGGTTTATAATCACGAAAAAGGCAACAACAGAGGAAGAAATTACACAAAGATTAGGACAAACAAGAACAGCAATCCGACAACTTAACTCAGTATGGTGGGATAGACACCTAAATATGAAGACAAAAACGCAGATTTATAAAACATTAGTGCGAAGGATTATGACATATGGGGCTGAAAATTGGATCATAAACAAGAAAAACAGCAGTAAGATAGTAGCAGCAGTAAGATAGAAATTTATGATCATCAGCAAAAGTAAAGTTAGAGACGCTCAACTACTTATCAATAATACACCAGTGGACCGAGTAAAACAGTATAACTATCTTGGAACAACAGTAAATGAACAATGGGATCACTCACAGGAAATAAAATGTAGAATAGAGAAGGCTAGGAGTGCATTCAATAACATGGCCAAACTCTTTAAAAGCCACAATCTTAATCTGGAGATAAAAGTAAGGCTCCTACGATGTTATATCTTCTCAATATTGTATTACGGAGTTGAATCCTGGACACTAACTGAAGCAATGGAGAAAAAACTTGAAGCCTTCGAGATGTGGCTATACAGGCGAATTCTAAGGATATCATGGACAGACAAGATAACCAACGAGACCGTATTACGAAGAGTGGGCAAAGAAAGAGAGGTGATGTATACTATTAAAAGGAGAATGTTGGAATATCTCGGACATATAATGAGAAACAGCACTAAATACAGATTACTGAAGGTAATCCTACAGGGTAAAGTATTCGGAAAGCGAGGAATTGGGAGAAGGAGAATATCATGGTTGAAGAACCTGAGGAAATGGTTCTCCACAACAACAACGAATCTATTTAAAGCATCAGTCAATAAAATAATTATAGCCAGAATGATTGCCAATATTCGGAACGAATAGGCACTGAAAGAAGAAGAAGATAGTAGCAACAGAGATGGAATGCCTGCGAAGATGCTGCAAAGTAACAAGAATGGATAGGAGAAGTAATGACGAAATAAAGCAAAGAACGTCAATAGAAACAGACATACTAACATATATAGAACAAAAAATATTAAAGTGGTATGGACATGTAAGAAGAACTAGCGACAGCAGATGGATAAAGAGAATAACTGAATGAAGCCCCATAGGAAGGAGGAAAAGAGGACGACCCCGAAAATCCTGGAGGGACGAAGTAGACGACGCCATGAATAAGAGAGGCCTAAACGATGGAGAATGGAACAACAGAGAGAGATGGAAACGGTTGTGTGAGGGAAGGCAGTGAATACTGTAGAATCCCTAAATATATATTGTTTCATAACTAAACGGCGTTTAAATGGTACTAATGTTTACTATACTTTTTGGTACTAATGTATACTTTTCGGCAGTTTTCAACAAATATATTGATGAGGGGCTGAATTTTATAAAGTCTGTCTCCTTCGGGGCACATTTCATTGTCGCTAAAGTGCTACATTTTTTGAGTTGTGACTCAAACCCGTTTCGTCTTATTTTGTTCGAAATTACATTTATGCAAAACATTAGTTAAGAAGACCAATAATGACAATCACTAGGTATTCTAACAATTCGTATGTACGTCAGTATTCCAAGAAAAACTTTTAGTTTTTCTTTACTCGTAGGTTTCCATTTAAGTAATCGAGATTATTTAGTTACATCTTTATTGCTATCTAAAACTTGAGTAGCAAATAGGTTTGTTTGCAAAACCATTTCATCTAAAATTTTACAATCTAAAAACACTTCAAAACAATCCATTAGAGTACACCCTGAAAGTGCAGCTAAATACTTTACATCGATATCGTGTTGACCTGTGAATTCAAACTTATGTTTTCCCATAGGTGCGCACCAATTGAGCTTAAGAAAAGAAACTGGGAATATATTTTAATGGTCACTGTCAAGGTGGTCTTTTTCCAGATTGTCTTCTTTAATTGTTTGTTTCTGACAGGTCAAAGAATAGTCAGAATAATCGCTGTCTTCTGATAACTCATAATTAACGTGCTCATAAGTTGGATCTTCCAAAAAGTCGTCAATTAATCCTATAAAAAACAGTTTTTTCCTGTATTTATACTAATGTGATATTTTTTTATTATAACCGGAATATTTTTTCGTGGAAAATAATGTATGTTGATTTTTTAATGTAGGTACTTACAGTTTAATTCATCAAATAGGCAATAATATTTATATTATTTCAAACTTACTTGATATTTTTAACATACGTTAAAAACGTATTGAAGGACGTGCCACGAGAAAATAAGGCAGCCCCAATTTTAGCCACTAAAATTTTTACCGAGATCGTGTGAATTTTTTATCGTATTTGCTGCTTAAAAAATTCGTTTTGCTCTGTTACTAGTCATTATGAAAAAAATTATCGTAATCAGCCACTAGAAACTCTAATCGAACTATATACACTGTCACGCGCTGTATACACTTAAGTACGTTGCGGCAACTGATAAACAAGATCTAACAAGTCTAGTAGCTAACCTTGCCAAATGTACGCACGTGATAGTTAACTTCTGGTAATGACCGATAAATGACAAATGACCACCCGGCCTGGTGGGAAAAAAATTCCCACCCGGTCATTCGTGACCGACATATTTAATATAAGTTATAAATTTAATTTTCAAAAAAAGCTTATTGCAACAATTATTTGCCTGGTGCTCAAAGTGTTAAGCAAATCAGTAATATCCCAATGTCATAAATTCTGTTAAAGAGACCACACAGTACTTTAATTTCATTGTCTCCCAAAAACATTAGTATTTCAACACTTTTTTCATCTGGGCCTTTTTTCTGCTGGTGGTCTCCAGGTGTAAAGACGACGGTTTGGAAATTCGAAACTCGTGTTTGTTATTACCAGCTGCTTTTCTACACAAAAAAAAGTAACAGATCTTGCTAATACTTTTTCTCAATCGTGATATAACTTTTCAAATTCATCTTCTTCATAGTCTTATGAGGTCGCAAATGCTTCTAATATATTCACATTTATTCTTGTTTTTACGTAAACATTAGTATCCTGTCGGACAATAGACTGGCGGTTTTAAAGATTGAACTGTTTCCTTGGTCACAATTATTGCTACACCATTTTTGTGTTTTGAACTGTCTGCTCCTGAATAGTATACAATGTGATCGTCCAAGTTACTTTGACAGTTACTGGCCATCTTATTTTACTACTTATTCCAATATATTTTATGGTAGTATGAACCCTTTTCTGGTTCATACATGCATCGTAAATTTCATGTACCTATTTTTTATGAGTAAATATTTTACTTCATTTAATTTAAGTTTTACAGTTAAATATGGTTTACAACTATAGACTATTATTTGGATATCTCATCTACTTCATGGTTACGATTCAGCAGAATTTGGAGGCTGTTGAGGTTGTCTGATACAATTCCTCTGTCGTCAAAATAAACTATAACTGCATCTATTTCGCAGTTTATTTTTTATTTTCCCACGTTTACCACGTTTGAGGTAAGAACCCTCCTGCGAAAGTCATGTGCTTCACTGGTGCCTTATTTCTTTTGAAAGTGTTACGTATCAAAATAAATATACATGGTTGCATTTCGTTTGAATTCGAGTATCTCATCATTCTTCTACACGTTCTTTCCAGTTTCATCAGGAAGACTTTGTAAGAGGACTAAATTGAACCGAATGATATTATCCAGGACACTGTTATATGCAACTAATGCACCAATATTTATAGGAAACTCGTTGTATACTATCAGTAAACAGCGAGTTCTAACGAGGTAATTAATATTAATAATAAAGTGTTATGTATCAGATCGTCCGTACCAGATCTAATTTTTTATTATTTTCTGCGCTGAATTAGATTCCAAGTACCGTCCGTGAGCCACGGGTTACGACATAGGTTACGAAATGTGGGATAGTCGATGTGGTATAATATTTTGCAGTTTAGATTACTTTGTCTAAAATATACCCAAAAACCTCAGTATGGCTATCTACTTGATCTGGTTAAAGTTTGTTTTCCAGGTCTCTTCGAAAGTCTTTCATCTTTGAAGGGTTTAGGATGCGGATTTTTTGAGTGTTTCTTGTTTACGACTTTCAGTTAAAGTCTGATGTTCATTAATTAGAAATTGATAATTGTTTCCATGAAAGCGCCAGGATATTTTTTGCAATTCGTTGCTGATGATTTCCATTCTGACTTTGATTTCTTACTCTTATCTGGGCTATGCCATATATGCGCTCTTTAAGAGTGGTGTCTAAAGACAGTTTTCGTTATCGCAGTATTGTATTGCATACTGTATTCTAGAGTAAGAACTAATCTTTCATTTGTTTTTCCCAGTTCGAAATTTTTAATAATCTTGGTAGCACTTTTACCAGACTTTCCTACTTTAGCAATAACATCCTCTAGAAAGATGACTTGATCTTAGTTTATGTAAAGTGGAGTTATTGTGTTTTTTTAGAAGTCCCATGATAGATTGTTTAAATTATGAGTTATATACATTTTGTCATTCGATCAACGAGGCGTAAAATTGCAGTGCAGATTAATAGATTTACTTTCATTTTAGAAGTTTGGGATTGATTTCCTTTTAATTGCTGATCTTATTTTATGCCAAATGAAAGTATTGCTATTGATGAAAAAATTGGCAAGTATATGGTAAATAAATCTTAAAAGTCTTTTGCGAATTTAGGAAAAGGCGGTGGTTATCCTCAGAATCAAAGAAATTCCGACTACGCGTAATGAAAGTAGGAAGAAATGGGATTTAGACAACGGAAATAGTGGTGGCACAAGACTGACAAATAATAGTAAATGCGGTAAAGACCAAGAGGTGTAACGCCATTAATGATTATGATGTGATGGAAATAATGAAGCGTTATTTTTTTTTAATTTCTTTCTACGTTACCCAGGAGCTTGAAATAACACTTATATGAACATTCAACAGTATAAGAAGAAAGTAGTCCACTTTCCAGCGTAGTCACCTGTCTCAGGAACAACTGGAATAAAATCCAACCTCACAGTCCAGTATGATGGAAAAATTTTTCGGAACTACTAAAATTGACTTTCGAGACTAATTATTTAATACTAAATGGCAAATTTTATCGTAAATTTTTTGTAACCACCATGAAATCTTCGATATCTTCCATTTTAGTCAATTTTATACTGATGACCTTATCAATGAGAGTATCCGAAGTTAGATTTCCAAGTTTCATTTGTAAAGCGTTATGTCGACGAAATGATTCTAGCAACACCACCAAACAAGATTTTGAGCACCTTATCAGTTGTAAATAGCTTTATCTTCACCTCCAATTTTCAAGTGAGTTTAAGGTTGAGACTAGCATATCGCTGGTGATCGTGCGGAAGCGATCACCAGCTCTTGATGGCTGATTACAGAATACGTTTCAAGAACATACGCAAAGCTTCTCCCCGTTCTTTTAGGCTAACGGACCCCGAATTAGCTACCTTTAAAGAGAGAATTGAACCAGTACTAACCAGAATAGAGAACAATCAGGCAGAACAAAGTGTGTATGAAGCCTGGACAGATATTAAAGAAACCATCGTAACAACAGTGAACCAATGTCGCCAACCATCTATAAATAATAGCATTAAACCGTGGATCAGCAGAAACACGTGGAAAGTGATTGAACAAAGAAAGCAACTTAAAGTTGGCCCCTGTGATCAACAGACATATAAAGCTCTCACCAGAGATATTCAACGAAGATGCCGAAAAGACAAACAAGAATACATCTCTGAAATCTGTCAAGAAATAGAAAATCACGGATATCGAAATGAAACCAAAGACCTCTTCCGGAAAGTGAAAATTCTTGCGAGAGAATTTAAACCCAAGAACTATGCAATAGAGGACAAACATGGTATTATCATAAGTGATATCGACAGAGTGTTGGAAACATGGAAAAACTATTGTTCAGAGCTCTACAGGGAAGAACACGTAAATCTAGGCCACACTTCAGCCCTCTAAAACATCGCATACAACCCTGAACCTGAAATTCTGCTGTCCGAGATTGAAGAAGCTGTAACTCACCTCAAGAAGAATAAATCCCCTGGCTGCGATGATATCACGGGAGAGCTCCTTCAGAGCATGGGAGACAAAGGATGTTACATAATGTGGAAACTTTGTAATAAAATTTGGAGATGCGGAAAGTGGCCCAGAGAATGGCGCACATCATTGTGCATACCAATCCATAAAAAAGGAACAACTACAAAGTGTAGTAATTATCGTACCATCTTACTGATTTCCCATCCAAGCAAAATATTACTAAGAATCATTAAACGCCGTTTGCAACAATACTTAGACAAACAAATTCCCCAAGAACAAGCAGGCTTTGTCAAAGGGAAGGGTACGAGAGAGCAAATCCTTAATATGCGGCAGCTCATAGAAAAGGCCCGCGAATTTAAAATTCCAATAATAATCTGTTTTCTAGACTACCAAAAGGCATTTGATTGTGTGAAGTGGGAAGTTCTCTGGACAGTTCTTCATGAGATGGGAGTTCCAGATCATTTGGCAATATTAATTAAAAACTTATACGAAGATAACTCAGTTAAAATAAGAATTGAAAACCAGCAATCTGATACCTTCAAAACCAGCAGAGGTGTACGACAAGGGTGCATACTATCTCCAGACCTGTTCAATTTATATGGAGAATACATAATGAGGAACGCACTCGATGGATGGAGAGGCGGCATCTCCATTGCAGGAACAAAAATCTCAAACTTAAGATTCGCAGACGATACAACACTGATAGCAACATTTGAAGAGGAGATGTCGAGACTGATAAAGAGAGTAGAAACCGAAAGCAACAAGTGTGGGCTCAAGATTAATAATCAGAAAACAAAAATCATGATTGTGGACCACGCGAATATCCTTCAAACAACAGGCGCCCTAAATCAATTCGAGAAAGTAGACGAGTTCACGTATCTAGGATCTTCCTTAAGCAATGCAGCCTCCTCCCATACGGAAATTCGCAGAAGAATAGGGATGGCCAAGAACGCGATGAGTCGACTGTCAAAAATATGGAAGGACCGCTCTTTATCCAAAAAACTCAAAATGAGACTGGTACGGACACTCATTTTTTCAATCTTCAGTTACGGTGCCGAAACATGGACAATAAAATCAGAGGATAGGAAAAGGATTGACGCATTCGAAATGTGGTGCTGGAGACAATTTCTACGCGTCTCGTGGACGGAGCACAGATCCAATCAGTCGATTCTCGAAGAGCTAAACATTCAGACCAGACTCTCCTCTCAGTGTCTTGCAAATGTTTTAAAGTTTTTGGCCACATTGCGAGAAGAGACAATGACAACTTAGAAAGACTAATTGTGTGCGGAAACGTAGAAGGACGTAGAGGCAGAGGACGCTCACCTATCCGATGGTCAGATCAAGTACAGAAAGCCACTGGAGAGACGTTTTCCGAGTCCATGAGAGCAGCTCAAAATCGCAAGAGATGGAGAGAATTGACAGCCCGCATTGTAGGAAATCACGATCCTCAGCAATGAGGAAACGACAAGAGAGAGAGAGCATATCGTTGTTAGATATGTAAATCATTTGCATACAGGATGACACACTGGGCACTATGTGGTACAGAAAAGAAATGGCTAGCAACCGTTTCTTAAATTCCCACTCTGCACATCCGACCAGATATAAACCTAACCTCGTACAAACTCTTAGTCTTAGAGTAAATACGTTGAGGTATACACTGTACAAAGATGTATACACTATCCCATCTCTATCACTAATAAATATATATTTTCTCAAAGCTATGGGCATTATACTTTAGAACCACTCAATGGTGCAAAATAAGCGTCTATTTCTAATAACATACAGTCGAACAATTCCTAAGTTACCCCAGAACGAGCTACAAAATATGCTTTTACCCGTACTTCACATAAATCGCTTATAAGCTTACTTAACTCTTCAAAAGACAACCAAACATGCAAATTGCGAAGAAGAATCAATATAGCATGGACAGCCTATGGAAAACTTAAAGACGCCTTTGAAAGCGATATACCAATTTTTTTAAAACGTAAAACATTTGATCAATGTTTGTTGCCGGTGATGACCTATGGTATTGAAACTTTGACATCGACAACTACTAAACAACAACGACAACTTCTAAAATGCTGCGAATAGCTCAGAGGAAAATGGAAAGATCAATACTGAGTATATCGCTTCCTGACCGAGTCAGAAATGAAGACTTAGGACAAAAAATAGGAGTTACTGATGTAATTTCCCGAATTGCCACACTGAAATGGAACTGGGCCGGACAAGTCACCCGAATCAATGATGAAAGGTGGACGAAGAGATTGCTTGAGTGGAGGCCGAGGTTAGACAAAAGAATTAGAGGAAGACCCCCTACTGGACAATGGACAAAAATAAGGAAGGCCTATGTCCAGCAGTGGACACAAAGGGCTAGGTAATGATAATGATGATAATGAACTTTTCAAAGACTTAAGATCGGTCCTAAATGAAAGAATTGACATCGATATATTTCAGATGGATATTTCAGAAAGCCATAAATGGAGAACAGCTCTCAAAGGAATGGACGGAGGCATATATGACATCTACACACATGTCCAAAAGTTTGGAATACGTACAAATAATATATCTACGCCTATGGTGGTTTTAAAACTGTTGTTGATATTCATTCTAGAGGATTTTAAATGAAAATGATAAAAAAATTTAAATCATTTTTGTATGATTTTGGTCACATTCAACTGATTAGCGTATTTACACATTATTTTAGTCTTCGTCTAAATTTGAATTGAGACGTTTAAAAATGCCAAAAACGTGATATCTCATTTTGACAGATCCAGAGTAATTGCTTTGTTACAACAGGACTTTAAGCAAAGTTATATCGTGAATATTGCTGATGTTACTCAGAGTGCTGTATCGAAAATTAAAAAAAATTCCAAGATACAAATAAAGGCAAGGATCGTCTCAGAAGTGGTAGAAATCGATGTACAACAGCAGAACAAGACCGCCAAATAACATTTATAACTCGTAGAAATCGTCTGGAATCTACAAGTGGTATCTCCAGAGAAATTTCTAGGCTTCAAGGACTGAATATTTCACGGCAAACAATAACACGCAGACTAAATGCGGTAAATTTATATCGTAGAAGGCCGCCACGTGTTCCTCAACTAACCTACCAACACAAAATAGTAAGGTTGCAATGGGCTAGAGAAATGGTACATCATGATCCTAACTGGAATAACGTGATGTTCTCTGATGAGTCAAAAATTGACTTGGTATCTGATTCGTGAAGAACACTGGTTTGGAGGGCCCCAGGACGACAAGCTCCACTAGAAACAGCTAAATCGCGGGTCCCATTTAAAGGTGGCAGTATTATGGTTTGGGGTGGTATTATGAGTGGTATACGGACGTCACTGCTGGTTCTGGAGAGAAGAGTCACTGGTGCTGTATATATCAAGGAAGTTTTAAATCCTGTCGTACGTCTATTTCGAGGGGCAGTAGGTGATGAATTTGTGTTTATGCATGACAACGCACCTCCTCATCGAACATCAGCAGTACAAAATTTTCTTGAAGAAGAAGAAATATCTACATTACAGTGGCCCTCGGATTCCCCCGACATGAACATTATTGAACATGCTTGGGACATTCTCAAAACACGCATCAAGAAGCGAAACAATCCCCCTATTACACTTTCAGAACTTAAAGATACTGCTCGTGAAGAATGGGAGAGAATTCCGCAAGCCCAGCTCGACCAGTTAATCGGCAGCATGCCAAATCGCCTACAGGCTTGCATACAGGCCAATGGAGGAAATACTTATTATTAGTTTTATTAAAAATTATTTTTTTCTATACTAATTTATTTTTAAATGTTGTACATTGTCAGTTTTTCACTCCAAGAAAATAAATATTTTTTTCGCAAATCGTTTATCTGTAAAAATAAAATTGTTTATCAATAAAAGGATGAAATATTCCAAACTTTTGGACATATGTGTATATTTAAGATAGGAGATAGAAAACGATGCGAAAACTACAGAGTAATAAGCGTAATATTATCAATAGGAAGATTATATGGGAAGATACTACGAGAAAAGATAGGACAAGCGATAAAAGGCAAAATAAGGGAGTATCAGGCAGGTTTCAGGGCAGGAAGATCATGCATAGACCACATATACACACTGGAACAACTGTTGGAAAAGAAAAAAGCAAAAAATAGAGATATACATGTAGCATTTGCAGACCTGAGAAAGCGTATGATTCTGTACCAATGTCAGAACTGTGGGAGGCAATGTACAAATTAGAAATACAGACGGAACTCATAGAAGCTTAAGTGCCTTTTTTAGTTTCATTTAATTTCTGGATAAGTTACTAATGTCACAATGAAAGTAAAGCACAATAAAAATTGGTAATAATATTAATCTTATGCAAAGTAAGTAAATAAACATTAAACAATCATATCTTGTTTCTAAAAGTTCCTGAAAACCGAACATGCCTAGAATTCTAAGCCAAAACGCAATTTTCATTTACAAAATTTAATAAAATGCAACTAAAATGAATAATGACTATACACAAAAATTTGTTTGGTCTACTACGTATTTCATAATGTTAACCAACCTAGAAATTTAGTTTATTGTCTATTTTATTTTGTCAAAACTAATACAAAACTATTGAAAATACGATGTTTCAAACAATTTGTTTGTTTATTTGTTGTTTCGGATTAATTTTCATTTGAACTCTTCTGTGCTTGGCACTATAAATATACACACAATAATTTTTTTGTTAAATATTAATTAAAATATCAAAAAAACTTTGTTTATATAGATTATAATTAATTCTTCTATTTGTTTTCGATTACCCCATTTCCCATGCCTTTCTATGAAAATTTATACACGATAGCCGACGAATTTGCAACTGACTAATTTTTTTTTTAATATATAAGCCTATAAACATTTTACTAATTTACTTTTGATCTACATCCTAGCGAATGAGAAATCGGCTTGAAATGATTCTTAAAATTAGTAAAATTACTTTTACTAACAAAACACACAAAAAGTTTTAATGTAAACTGTATTGTATTTTTACAAAGTTAGGGTAATCCATAGGACAAGTATTAGATTTTATTTCGGGGTTGTGTTGTCAACCGACGCGAAGCTAAAGGAGCAAAACCGATAGCTAAAATGTAATATATTCATGTTCATGTATATAATACATAATGTTTTTTTTTAGTGACGGAAAAAATGAATATTTAATACCGTATTATTCCAATATACACGGTAAGCCAAATTTATTAGGAAATCATTTTGATCTTAAATAATTCTTTTAGTTTTGTTCCCATTTTGATGAAATTTAAAACCTATATTGATAGCGCATATCTAAATTAAAATTTACAAGACTAATAGAATAACTTATGTAAGGGGCGTTTTTATAAAGGCTTACTTTCAAGGTTGTGGCAAAAGTCACCCTGTTAATATTTATGTTAATATTGTTAATGTTAATACAAATGACAGTCTGAAAGGTGTACATAGTATTTTTATTAAATTTATTTTTTTATTCAAACGGTAATACAAATTTTTTAACTAAATAAAACAACTTAACAATAAGTTAACTAACTAAATTCATTGTGGATGTATCCCTCATGGTTATTTACTACAACTTGCAGTCTTAGACGCCACTGTCCAATTGATCAGTTAATAATTTCTTGGTCGGATTAGTTCCAACAGAAAAGTATCCGATTTACTCGAAGGCTAAGGCTCGATTTAAACTGTAGTGCCATTGGAGAGAGAAGGGGCGATATAATTGATGCACTATGAAGGACAAAATCTGTATACTCTCAGGTGTTCCACATTTTGTATTTCCCCACATATACAGAGTGCGTCGATAGCTGTTTTTGTACCTCCCATTTATTTAGGTTTTCTTTTACGGGGTAACACCGCGTGCCGGTACCCATGCGGTTGAGTGTCGACCAGGTTCTCTAGTTCACATTCATTCCGTGTGGTGCCTCTGGGTGTAGGGGTACAACATTAAAAAAATAAAATAATGTTTTAATATCAACAAAGTAAATCCTGCCTATAGCTTCACATAAATTTGAAATTGATAATTATGGCTTCAGATAGTTGACAGGATTACTTGTTGATGACTTCAGGTAATGCTTGGATAGATTGTAGCTAAATGACTAGTTTTCAAGTTGGTGGAGATGTCAGGGATCGAATTCGTGTAGTTTTAAGCAGCTATTGAGGTTTGCATAGTATCTGCTATGCTACTACAGTTATTATCCCATCTCTGGTGCACCATGAAGCTTTAAGAAGTTTCACCCAACAAGGGGAAACAAAACAATTTTTATTATGGAATACTATATATTAAGTAAAATAATTAACAAAATATTTATTTCATAGAAGAGTTGAGCGCCAAATATTTTAAAGAACAAATATTAAAACTAGCAAAATTAAGAGAAAGTCAACAAATGAATACATTCAAAATAAATTGGAATAAAATAATAAATTAAAAAAAAATAACAAACATATGAAGTTTATAACATCACAAGAGTCAGCACAAGCTCTTACCATGGTGGTGCATTAGCTAATCTTTTGTGTTTATTACAAATATCATAAATATGTAATGTTGTTGACATAATAAATATATAAAACCAGTCCTTTATAATCAGATAAGTCTAAGGTGTCATAAGAAAAATGTTCTGATATGAAGTTCATCTCACTAATTTCGAATGAAAAGGGATATTTTGCACTGTTACCAAAGTCATAATGATTTTCAGGCAAATTATTTAGTTCAGTAAGTAATTCCTCATAAGCGAAAAATGTTTTGCATCACGCCAACGATACTTTCCGGTTAAAATATTTCTTTATGTTGAGCCGACAAGGGGAGGTAGTACAAATAATTTGTGGCTTGCATTTTTAAAAAGTAATAATTCCTTTGGTACCAAGGTTCAACAAAATCAACAAACGCTAAATAACCGCTGTCGTTCGGAAATAAATATTGATAGATATGTACAAAAACAAAGTATGTAAATATTACGAAACAAGCAGTACATAACAGTAAATAAATATATATTAATAAAAGTCATATTTTGTGATCAAATGACGTAGTCTGGACGTTTCAGTTTAAATAAAAACATTAATATTGCATGCTGATAGTAATATGATGTACAATAAGAATTTTAACACATTTTACTCCATGAAAAATCAAGCAGAAATGGCACCAGCTTTATGTTCCATGGAGTACCTTAAATACATTAAATACAAAATACAAAAATCCAATACAAAAAATAAAAAAAAATAAATATGTATCTTCAGTTGAATTAATTTATTTTTTGATTGTGCATACAAATTATAGGACTACTTATGAATAACTGGGTATATAATATTTTAAATTGTATAATAATATACATTTTAATATAGTTATGGATATTTTCTGGTGGCTTTGGAGAGCGTTAGAGAGGAATTTAATTAAAAACTTTAAAATGGGAGAATAAAGTGATGTTTGATATTCTACATGTTTATGCATGATTTTACAAACAAACGATAATTTTAGTAGAATTTATAAAATGTTTGTGTAATCTAAAACAACAGTTAATTTAATCTACGAACTTCATTCGATATCAAAATTTACTCTATTTGCTAATAGAATTAAATTATTGTTTGAAACTAGCATTTATTGGAATGTTTTTCAAATAAATATTTTAGAATAAATTTGAACATAAATAAATGAGATTCATTCTTAGCTTATCATTTACATTTTGCTATAGTCCTTCTCCATCATATTGATAGCACATTATGTATGCAAATCCTCAACAGGTCAAAAAACCATAGGTGTCACCCTATACTTGTTTTGAAATAAATAAAAAAAATTAATATTTTAAGATGCCGTCAACAATTCATGATCTTTTAAAAAATCTTGTGTAAAATAAGTGTCCACTAATCTCACTATACCTTTTTTGTGTGTAAAAAACGTCGGTATATATGCCACACGATTATTGTTAATTATACACGGGTGATTAACGAGAGAATTCAATGTTTCACGAAATAAATTAATGTAAACAGTAATTTAAAGGTGATTATTGTTTTCTATACAAGTTATCGACTGAGACAAAAAGGATACCTTCTTTCAACGATTACCTGGAGTTACTGATGAGGCTTCACTAATGATAGTTTAAGTAGTTTTTATGCCACATTACGCATTACGCATTTTTATGCCAATAATGTAAATTAGAAATTGTTTGCATCTTCCATT
Organism: Diabrotica undecimpunctata; assembly: GCF_040954645.1. NCBI lineage: Eukaryota > Metazoa > Arthropoda > Insecta > Coleoptera > Chrysomelidae > Diabrotica > Diabrotica undecimpunctata. The sequence continues at coordinate 115,157,489 of NC_092810.1, forward strand.
TAGTTTGTAGATGTACATTGTTCATGTCTTACCTACCTACGTTTTTGGTGTCGATATTTTGTTATTTGCATTTAAAAATGACGTCGGCAACAGGTTTTATCCCGGTTAAGTGTAGTTTTAAAGGTGCCTTCAGTCTAAGGGGGAAAAATATAATATTAAATGTACACGATGCACTTGTACATCAACGCCCTTTAAGTAATGTTCGTGAAATCGTTAACATGTGTTCAAATATGACAGGGGATGAAGAAGCAACAATTTATAGATTCCTGAAAGAAAGAAAAAGAAGGAAGTGTTTCATCTCCCAAGAAGAGTGGAGGGAGTAAACCCTTGGAAATTGAAGAAATACATAAAAACATGATAAGACGCAGCGTCCACTCATTTTTTTTAACAACGAATTTCCAACATTGGACCAAATCCAAACATTAATTAGAGAAAACGAAGGGTTACCAATCATAAGCAACAAGAAATTATGGGGACTATTGCGAGAGATGGGATTGCGTTGGCAAAAGAATAGAAAAAAAATCCGTTTTAATTGAAAAAGATTACATTGTATGTTGGAGACGAGATTATCTAAGAACTATTAAAAAGTACCGAGAAGAAGGGAAAACAATTTTTTATTTGGACGAGACTTGGCTAAATGAAGGTCATACTGTACCATATCTATGGGTTGATACAAATGTGAAAAGTTCCCGTCAGGCATTCATCGAAGGTGTATCTACTGGAATAAACAATATTCCCGTTGGAAAAGGACGCAGACTCATAATAACCCATATTGGAAACGAATACGGTTTTGTCAATGGTAGATTATTAAGTTTTGCCTTAAAATCAACCAAAGATTACCACGAGGAAATGACTGCTGACGTTTTTGAAAAATATTTTGAGTAAATGTTGGATTTAATTCCAAAAAATTCTGTCGTAGTCATGGATAATGCTAGTTACCATTCAAGGCTAGCAGAAAATTGCCAACAACGGCATGGAAAAAAGGAGAGATAATCGAATGGTTGGATAAACACGCAATTGAGTACAAGGAGAATTCGACAAAAAAGGAATTATTACCTATTATAAGGCAACATACAGCAGCCTATAAAAAATATATAATTGATGAAATGGCATTAAACCGTAATGTAATTATTTTACGTTTACCCCCATACCACTGTGATCTGAATCCGATAGAAAATATATGGTCTCAAGTAAAGGGTGAAGTCGGACGCAACAACAAAACTTTTAAATTAGAAGACTTACAACAATTATTAGAAAATTCCTTATCAAAAGTAACTCCAGAAAATTGGAAAAATGCTGTTAGTCATGCTCACAAGGAAGAAAATAAAATGTGGAATTTGGATAATATGACTGATGCAATGCTGGAACCGGTAATAATTAACATTGGAGTTGAAGATTCCTTAGATTCTGAAGAAAGCAGTGAATCTGAAATGGAATTTGATTAAAATAATATTCATTTTTTTACAAATCGGCCCCTGTTACGGCCACAAATTATTTTATATATAACCAATAAAATAAACATCTTACATTTCTTGCAAATTCATTAGTACCTGTTAATCTCCATCACTCCGACACTGGCAACTTTATTTAGGGATTAGTAACCCCCTCAAAACTATTGTATTCTATTGTGCTTCAACCTTTATACCTGGTGGTCATACTTAATTTAAAATTGTTTTCCTATAATATACTTCTGTAAACTTGTTGACAAATATCTATTTTTCATTGATTCACCCGTATCAACAGTTTAGGGATTTGCATACATAATGTGCTATCAATATGATGGAAATGGACTATAAATTGTAGTATTATCCCAGGGAAATAAGCTGTTTTTCGTGCCACTCATCCGGCCAGGAAACCGACAGTTGTTTTGAGTAGTATGGACTTCTATAAAAAGAACCTATATGTTTCCTGCAGTCTATTTTTAGACTTAATTATTAAAAAATTAAGGTCAAAAAACGATAAATTTTCGGTATTTTCGTCTATAAGCAAAAAGTAAAGCGTTTTAATCAAATTTGAGAACAGAAGAAACTGAAAAGTCATATAAAAACCTTCAAAATGGTGTTTTATAAACGTCTCTATTCTTACTTGTTGCGTAGAAAGTTGCAAAATAAGTCAAAAATTTCGGTTTTTTCATAAATGTTAATAACTTTTTTTTTAAATAAACTTATAATCTTTATATTACACACAATGTTGGTTCTTGTGGTGCTTAAAATAAGGCCAAAGTTTTAAGTCGATCGGTTAAAGAGTTTAAAAGTTATTTAATTTTTTTATCCCCAAATTAAATTTTTTGCAACAATATACGTCAGAAAATTAAATAGGTATATTAAATATACGGATAGATTCTAAAAATAGTAGATTTATTCTATGAATATTATTTAAAAAACAATGAGTAAAAATAATTTTAAATACTGCAAAATAATTGTGCAAAAACATGTCAACATTTTGCTTATAAACAATTCGAATAACTTTTTAACCATTGACTGAAAAAAACTGATTTTCATATTTTGACAGCCTGATTTTTTTATAAGTTTCATCCTGAAAAAGCATAGAGAAACAGTAATTTATCTGCAATCACGTCGTCATATATAAAACTTAAAGGACATTATAAGTAATTATAAGTAAGTAATTAATAGACTTCGGCAAATATGCATATTGCATATTTTGCATATTGTGCATATTTTATGCAAATATTTCATATTTTGGCATATTTGCATAAAAGTTTGCATAAAGTGCATAAAAGTTCAGATTTTTATACTGTATTTGAAAATTTTTAAACATACCAATTTATTTCAATTCTTGTATAAAATTTTGTAGTCATTTTAATCAAGAAATGATCTAAGTACGTAATCTCTACAGGTACAAAATATTTACAATTTCAAAGAAGATCAATTTAAGTAGCCCTCAACATTCTTAGAAAGTCTCGGTCACTGAGGCATTCAGTTATTGGATAATCGCTAAGGGTTCGCTCATTTGCATGTTATGATCTAATCCCCAAATCTATCTACAATTTATTGTATCTTAACAGCAGGTAAACGGCTAATAGTTTTGTTCTTAATTTAGGGATTTTCCAAAATCTCCCAGTTTATTGAATTAGGTACGTAAACATTTCTAATTTGATGCTCAGATTTGTAAATCATTTTTGTTTTGATATTCAAAGCGTAAACACTTGTTGTGCGTAACAAAAAGGAAGATTGTGATTTTATAATGCCTAAAACAACCAGTGCTTCAACTTGGATTAAACCTTATAAAGAGCTGTCTATGGATATGGGAAAAATCTACTGTTCAGTTTGTGGCAAAATTGTAAGTATCTAATATTTTCTATTAAATATCTAATATTTCATACATACAGGGTGTTTCCAAATGACACTTACAACGTTTGACTGTAGATACTTCTCGAAAAATTGAACAAAACGATATAGTTAATGAGGGGTCAAACTTATTTACTTTTCGAGATACAGGGTGTTAAAATTAAAAAAAAATTAAATTCTTTTAGTTAATAACAACAATAACTTTAAAACCAATAAACGTATTTATTTGAAATTTAGTAGTCGTAGGTTGTTTTTAAATGAAAAATAGCTTCCTTTAGTGAGAAAAAATTGTCCATGGTACAATACAATGGTGTGTATTTAGAAAAATTTTTCACCTTTACTTTTTTTTATGAAGTCAGCTATTCTAAAACACAATTATTTTTATTGTAATTGAATTAACAAAAAAAAAAAACTTTTGTTGAATTTTAAAATAAGTTATATGATGTACTAATGGTTAGTAACAAAAACTAATTTGTGGATTAATACTGCATTTAAAACACTTAGCGAGTGTTTTTTTTTCCAAACCAGTTATTTGATTAACCAAAAACACCTTGTATATTTTTATATTTTAAAGGTTGGGTTAAAATAAAGGTTTTTATTTTTATTTATAGATAGCATGTGAGAAGAAATTTCAGATAGACCAACATGTGAGAACTGTTTCACACATTGCAAAAAAAGGAAAAATAAGAGGAAAACATCAAACTTCAATGGCTAAATGTTTCCAATCTACTTCAAAAAAATTAGATGAGCAAGAAACTTTTAATGAAGACTTGTGTCGCGCATTAGTGTCTGCAAACATACCGCTTTCAAAATTAGCAAATGTCAATTTTAGTTCGTTTCTAAAAAAATATTGCAAACTTAATGTTCCAAGTGATCGGTCTCTAAGAAGAAATAATGTGAACGGGCTATACTCGTCGGTGTTAATTAATATTAAGGAAGAAATTGCAGATAATTATTTTTACATATCTGTAGACGAATCCACTGATTCCTCAGGAAAGTATATTGCTCATTTATTGATTGGTGTTCTTAAAGAAGATACTTTACCAAAATCTCATCTTATTTCATGCCAGCAACTTGAGAAAACAAATGCTTTAACAATTTCGCGTTTTATACAAGAAACATTAGCAACTTTTTTTCTTCCGACAACTATTCCTTCTAATAAATAACTGCTTATTTTATCGGATGCTGCTCCTTATATGGTGAAAGCAGGACAAAATTTAAAAATATTTTTCCCAGATTTAATACATGTTACTTGTGTAGCGCATGGATTAAACAGAGTTGCAGAGGAAATACGAAAAAAGTTTCCTCTTGTAAATACCATGATATCCAGTGTCAAAAAAGTATTTCTTAAATCTCCTATAAGAATTCAACTTTATAAAGAAATGCTACCTAACATTCCTCTTCCACCACAACCTATTTTAACGCGATAGGGAACATGGTTAGAAGCAGCTAATTTTTATGCAGATCATTTTTTTAAAATAAAGAACATAATTGATACGTTAACAGATTAAAGTTCCCAATATCTTTTGGATTCTAAACAAACTTTTCAGAGTAACTTGCTTCAACAAAAACTTTCATTTATAAAATCAAATTTTAGTTTTGTTCAAAAAACAATTACTCAGTTAGAATCACCAAAAGTGTCATTGTTCGAAAGTACAGCATTAATAAAAGATATAAAAGATATAATAAAAATCCTGAATAACGAAAATATTGAGTGTCTAACTAAATTATTTAAAAAAATAGACAGTCAAATTCCTGAAGCATGGTTAAAATCTATGTTTTTACCCGTACCCAAGAAAAATAATCCCAAATCTTGGGATATATACCGATTAATTAGCCTTATGAGCCACACCTTATAAATACAGGGTGACAATCGGGAATCGGATGTTTTTGGAACGCATAGTACAAAGCTTGAGGGGACGAGAGTGGAAAAAGCGCGGCGTTACTACCTCTGTAGTAGTGTGCCATTTCAGTAAACATAGAGCAATGGACGATAGAACATCGCACGTTTACATATGATACGTTTATCCGAAATCAAGAATCAATGATCACTACGCAGCGGGTTTTTCACACTCACTTTAATATTGGTAGGTATGGGGCGGTTCCACATGCAATTGAGCTCAACATAATCGGGAATCTGCTAGAAAATGTTGCATAGGGACCTAAAATTTCACCCCTACAAATTTCAGATTGTCCATAAATTAATGGAAAGCTGAACAACGTGAGGATTTGGCTACGGGAATTCAAGCACTTTTGAAGGATAACTTAGGTTAGCATCTTCTAATGAGCGACGAAGCTCATTTCCATTTGGACGGAACCATGAATAAACAGAATTAGAGGTACTGAGCTCCTGAAAACTAACGAAATCTCCATGAGCGTCCATTACGTTCTCAAAAAGTCACAGTGTGGTATGTCATTGGCGCGACAGGCATTATTGGGCCATATTTTTTCGAAGAGGCTGGCCTTACCGCCATCGTTAATTATATTCGCTCGTTGACATGATCCAAAATTTTTTGGTTCCAGAACTGCGCAGAAAAGAAATAAACTCAAGGAATGTGTGGTTTCAACAGGATGGTGCTACGGCACATACTGCCCATACTTCAATAAATATTCTCCGCAATCTGTTCCCAGGACAACTCATTTTACGTTTCGGATATGTGCCGTGGCCTCCAAGGTCTCCAGACCTGTCAATTTGTGATTTTTTTTTCTATGGGGATATTTAAAGTCATGTATATGCTAGCAAGCCTCGTAAATTGAAATCCTGACTATTTATCGAGCGATCTTAGAGTGTGTTATGGAGGATTTCATAGATTTCATAAAGAGGATCGAAAACTGATATCATCTTGATGACATTATTTTCATACTTAATTAGATTGTAAAAGGAATAATATAAGCTTCATTTTGATGTTAATAAAATAGTATTTTCATACAAATTTCTTGTGTACCATTTAGTTCAAAATCGTCCTATTGACAATTGTCTCCCTGTACTACTCAAAGTTATTCAACAGCGTATATGCATTTAAAAATATACTAAGTGACATAGAAATCCGAACACCCAGTTTAAATGAATTTATTTCAATAAAATTTGGTGTAATTTATTTATCTTACTGAAAAAAATAAGTGATAAAGTTTTTAGCCTTATAAGTTGGAGATTCCGGTTTTTATACTTTTTGTTATTAAAGTCACTAACAATCTAAAAATGAATATTTTAGCCACAGTAAATATCCAAATTTGGCGGATTGTGGTTCTTGACATTCTTTACGATTGGTTACGATGCCTAGAGTACGGAGACCTGTAATGATTTCGTCAACTTAGTGAGTTTGGTAGGGGCCGTATAATGGGACTTTGGGAACCTGGACTTTCTTTTTAAGAAGTTGCAGTTAGAGTGCAAAGAAGTGTAGATACCGTGGTTAGGTATTGTCGGGCATGGCTTCAAGAAGGCCACACGCAAAGATCAAGGGACACTGGACGCCGCTGTAGAACAACAGACCGTGAAGATCGCCGCCTAAGATTATTGGGCTTAGGAGACTGTTTCTCCACTACCAGCTCCACTGCAAATGAATGGTTTGCAGAACACGGAAGACCTATTGGCATGCGAAGTGTTTACCGACGAATGAGAAGTTGTGGCCTATTTTCATACTGACCACACTGGCTCCTCCCTTTAACTCCAGAACACCGCCGTAATCGTCTTCAGTGGTACCAAGAACATTCACTCTGGAATCAGGAATGGAACAGTATTGTCTTTAGTGACGAGTCTCGATTTTGTTTAGGCATGCACGATGGTTGAGCGAGGGTTAGAAGGCGACGTGGTGAAAGGAGGAATCCACAGTTTTTTGTTGAAAGACATGTTCATCACACTGTTTGAGTTATGGTTTGGAGTGCTATAGCTTATGGTTCCAGGTCACCTTTAATTTTCATCAGAGGTAACATGAACGCGCAGCGTTATATCCAAGAAGTTCTAGAACCCCACCTTTTACCCTATTTTGACACCCTGAAAAATCCAACTTTCCAACAAGATAATACCCGACCACATGTTGCAAGAGTCACAATAGACTTCTTTCAATATAATGATGTCACATTGTAAGCATGGCCACCAAGATGTGTTGACTTATCCCCAATTGAGCACATGTGGGATATGATGGGTAGGAGATTGCTCAATTTGTAACGTTCTCCTCAGACTCTACAAGCACTTCGAGATGAGTTGATGGTTGCCTTGAATGAGATATCACAAAAGGACATTGACCACCTGATCAGAAGCATGCCTAGGCACCTTAGAGAATGCGTAACACATCGGGTGCATTAACACATTATTAAAGGTAAAAGGACTTTAAAGCAATGCAATCATTTTGAAATTTTAATCATTTACTTATTATGCTTTATTAAGTACTTATACAAAATTTTATTAAAATAAAATCATTTAAACTGGGTGTTCGGATTTCTATGTCACTTAGTCACACACCTAGATCCCAAGGATATTAATTTAATCAAAAATCTATACTACAATCAAACAGCGGTCGTAAGGGTGGAAGATAGTGGAACAAACCAAATAGAAATTCAAAGAGGAGTCAGGCAGAGATGTGCGCCGTCGCCACAATTATTTAATGTACACTCTCGACTAATATTTCAGGAGTCACTATGGGAAAGAAATGAAGGTGTAAGGATTGAAGGGAGCATCAATAATAACATTAGATTTGCAGACGATACTGCAATTATGGCAGAAAATATAGAAGACTTACAAACTCTTATAGAAATCATTAAGAGAGAAAACATAAAGATGGGACTAACAAGGAATAGAGATAAAACCAAATACATCTCGAAAATCCCTATTGATAACATATATATAACATTGGAGGGTAAATTGTTAAAGAAGGTCGACAAGTATAGGTGCCTCGGAGCAATTATAAACTCAAATTTAAATCAAGATGAGGAGATAAAGGTTAGGATTTAAATTGCTTGAAAAGAAATTGAGTATGGTTATCAGATTAGGTTTCATCAAATGTTATGTTTGGTCACAACTGCTATATGGGGTAGAAGCTTGGGCTCTGAAAGTCCAATCCGTAAAAAAATAGAGGCATTCTAAATGTGGTTATATAGGCGTATCCTAAAAATTCCTTGGACTGCAAAACTCTCAAACGAAGAAGTGATAAGACGAGTTGGACATGATAGAAAGCTTATGAGTACAATTAAAATAGAAAAACATCGTATCTGGGCCACATACTTCGAAACGATAGATACTTTCTTCGAAGCGTCATCATCTTGGCTGAGGAATATCAGAGATTTGACTTACCTCAGTGTTGAACAGATATTTTACGTTTCAAAAAATAGGGAAGCGTTTAAAGAAGTGATCGCCAACCTTTGTTAGAAGCCGGTACAGCAAGAAGAAGAAGTTAAAGCTATTAAATTCTTGATGTCAGTTTCAGTACTTGTATTGTGTAAAAGTGGTTTCTGTATTAAGTAAATAACTTACTAAAAATTGGATATCAGCCAAAATTGTAGTGTTAAAATCAATTAATTTTACATAATATACTTAAATGCCCATTTAATAAATCTAAAAGTACGGGATTAGTAACTTATAGTTTCTCTGATATTAACCGATCTTTCAATAAAAACCTATAGCTTAGGGTACTTTTTCTTAAAAATAAGGTTCTCTTTGCCTGAGCAAAAGCTACTTTTAACAATTATAACTTAGAACCTAACCTAGAAATTAAAAAAATTAAACCATATTTTAACATTTTTTAAAAGCTGTGTTGAAGGTCTTTAAAAAATGAATGTTAGGAACCGCTGGTCTATCAATTACAATTTTTTAATTTTTATGTTGGGCAAAACTTAGTTTAAAAATTAAATATCCAATTAAATTTACTTATGCGTTCTAGAGTATTATACTACCAAGCTACACGTAATATAATATCTGTGCTATCCTTTTAACACATATTTAATTGCACGGTTTTGGGTATATCTATTTTTCACACTTACTTAAAGGTTCAGGTGGATATAGCGTGTGATTTTAGAGCGATAAAATACTCGATTGTTACCCAAAGACCGTGACTGCTGCGGGGCGTAATGAGTTATAACCTAAAACACACATAAAAGCTATTTTCAAACATTGATCGATAAAAAGGGGATGTCCGACCGACGACGGTCTCTATGTCATTTGTTTCCAACGGAACAACTTTTGTAGGCTAGGTAGGATTACACGCCGCAAAAGGATTATTATTTACCGTTTTGAAATACAGGATAGACAATAGTTAATAAAATAAAATATAGATGCTATACTGTAAAAGTAACTAGTATCAAATAATCCAAATCACAGATCTTATCAAAAAGGAATTTTTCAAACGTAACTGCTTCTATAATTCTTAACTTAATTTGCAAAATACTTAAACAAAATACTCGCAAAAAATAGTAAATGTGAAAAAGAAAGTTGCAAATTAGCAAAATTATGTCTTTAGAAGAGACGGAGAGCTAAGAATTGATTTATTATCTACCAGTTGTTTTAACTGTTTATTAAAAAACATTTTAAAATATAGAAAATATATTAACCCTCTACTGCATGAATTATTTAGATAGGAAAAAATTTTTTTTTTGCAAAATTTAAGATTTTGTTGTTATAAAGAAGTATATTTACCAAAGGATTTACAACAATTTTCTACTAATTAAGAAAATAAGCCATATATATGGCTTCCTATGCAATAAACCTAAGATGTACAAAAATAGACAGATCCAAATATGGCTTTTTAGGAGTGAAATTCTACGAAACGATTTCTATCTTTGTTTACACATAAAAATACGTTACATTTAGTACATCTAACAAAAGATCTAAATTTACAGTCATTATAGCACATGAATCTTGTATCGTTTCACTGGGGAAAGTGGCCAATGGCGTCTATACGAACTTCATTGCTTGTATAATCTTGACGCAAAGTAAGCCGTTTTTTTGATTTTGAAGTTTCTGCTTCAGTTATGGAACTGCTTGGTGAATTAACATTTGATAATGGTCGACCCCTTTTCTTTGGCAAACTATTCTTGCCCACCTTGCATAAATTTTCTGCAATATATTGTTTGAAGTCAAATAATGGCATTTAATTTACAGTCTTTTGGCGCAACAGGATCCATGCATTCGCAATGCACATGTCCAACAGGTGAAAAAATATTTTCTTATACCATTTTTTTGAACGTAACTGAATCCTATAAAGCCCTAGCATGGAATCTAATAGATCAACTCCTCCCACATGCATGTTATAAACATCTATTGATTTAGGACAAAGAATTTCACGATATTCTTTGGCTTCTCGAAAATAGCGCTCTCTGGAAGTAATAAAAGAACTACCCACGTATATTGAGAGCATCGTAACTAATTTGTGGTCATACCAACAAACACAAGAGATTTATACTCCATCTATAATAGCAGTTTTCTCTACCATAGTACCTCGACCATGTTTTTTAACTCTTTTGGTGTAGGCATTTGGCAGTTTGCTACTCTGTTAATTCTAGCTGTCCCTAAGGATAGCAAACCATTTTGTGAAAGATAAACTTGTAGGTTAGGGCTGTTGAACCAATTATCAAAACATACTTTATGATTTTTGTGCCGTGGGATTGTACTATTTAGTTTTGTAACTATATTTCCACTTGCTCCAAGATCTGGTGCACCATCAGGTATAACATTACTTTGATTTCCAGCAAATATATCAAAACCGTAGCTGAATCCTGAAACTCCACTAAGTACCACATTTTTAAATTCCCATTTTTTGGGTTTCTTAGGATTGTATTGTTTTAGACTGTGTCTTGTTTCAATAGGTATGATTTGTTCATCAATAGAAAAATACTCTTCTTTAGGAAGTTTAATAGTTGTTCACGTATGTTCTCTACAAGAGGTTTTAATTTAAAAAGTTTATCGTGACCGGGTAAACCAGCTCGTATAAACTTATTGTTGTCATTGAAATGTAAACATTTTTTAATCTCTTATTTGCCTACTTCCATCTTTACATAGACTTGTTTAAGGTTTATGCCCACTTTTTATCTTTTTTAGGTATTCGTAAGCCCGTCTAGTTTCGTTGTTTTTAAAATTTTCTTTAATTTTTTCTATTTGTCTATTTTCATAGGCTCTTTATGGTGTTCGTCTTTTCCGTGTTATGGAGTGCAGTTTTAGCGTCCTTAACTCATTTGCGACTTCTTCTTCGAACTTTTCTTTATATTCCTGAATCTTCATATTGTTCTTAATCTATTTTCTTGTGGCTCTTTAAAGTAATAACTATTTAAATAGGAATAAGCCACAATTAAAGGTTAAAGTACGTTTATTGGCATTTCAATTTCCACTTCGGAAATCGTTCTCAAAATACAAACGATTTTCGAAGTGGAAATTGAAACGTCAATAAACGTACTTTAACCTTTAATTGAGGCTTATTCCCATTTAAATAGTAATTACCTGAATCGTCAGTTTTTTCAGGTCCAGTTTGTTTGTTCTTTGTTGTCGTCCGTTTCTTTCTTTATTAAGTCTGCATCTAAATTTGGTTTGGAGTAAAAAATGGTCTGATTCACAGCATGCTCCTCGTCGTGTTCTCACATCTGATATACTACTGGTTGCCTTTTTGTCTATCAGCATATGGTCGATTTGATTTCATTGTGCAGTAGGTGTTTTCCTGTTGTGTCATAAAACTGCGGCTCCTTGCCTATTTTAGCATTCATATCACCCATTATAATCGTGATGTCATTTTTGGGCGCATTGTCATATACTATTACCAGCTGTTGGTAGAAGCTTTTCTCTGTATATTGTTCTTGTTCTTCTGTAGGACAGTGAATGTTGATCATTGTTAGGTTGAAGAAGTGGGTGCAAATTTTTAACTTGCATATCCTTTCATTGACTGCCTGGAAGTCTATGATTTTTGACTTAAAATCATTATCCACCACAAATGCAACTTCACATTCTTCCGAAAGGTCCGTCCTGTATTCCGAGGCAAATGTTTAAGTTTCGTAACAGTGTGTTTTTTTCAGGAGTGGGTTGTCAGCCTTCTTCCTTTCTCGGGCTTAGGACCGGCAGTATTTACTCCTGAGCTACTTGATCCACCAATTTGCCACCGCAGCTGGAGTTTAGGCAGCGCTTAAAGTACTTAATTCTGTAGAGGTAAATTCTAAACTAATGTGGAACAGTTTGGGTGCCCCAAATAAATTAGGAGACCGTAGTAAGGTTAAGGTAGCGTGGGTACCAGGGCACAAGGGTCATAAGGGTAATGAAAAAGCAGATAAAATGGCCAAACAAGACTCATTAATATCAATTATTGTACTGGAACCCTTTGGCAGCATTACAAAAGGTCTTTATAGGACATTCCCCAAAATTTACATCTAATCTATTTTAGGTCTGCTAAGAAGACACTGTAAGCTGAATAGGCAGTTTAAGCTGATAAGATTGACAGATGACCTATGCAAGTTCTGTCACCTAGATGAAAAAACAACAGAGCACATTTTGTGGCAGTGCGACAGCCTGAAAAAATGTGCGGTTCTTTATATTAGGCCACAAGAAAAGCCACTAGCAATGAGCTACATGGAAGGTTTACTCTAAAGTTAAAACAGTTTAGGCTAAAGAATGTAATCGAGAGTTGTTAAGCTTCGGAGAAAGTAGTGTGACATGACATAGCGACTTTGCTAGGGGCTTTTCATATAGAATGCAATTCTACTACTTGTGTTGAACATTTCCCATTAAAAAAAATTTATATTATTAATAAGACATGGTTTTTTCTATTTAAATATTATATTAATTCTAAAATTCTCAATCTAGTCATAATTACATTTTTTTTATCATAATATTTTGACGCCTTTGAAATATCCAGCAACTCCGTATGGGTGTCGTATTGTAGATATATGTTTTAATGTTTTAATAAATTAATTATATTTTCTACAATAGTTTGTTCTTCTATAATAATTCTAATAATAATTGTTATTTTCAATAATATATCTAACTAATTTAAAGACATTCAATCAGCATGACATGCCTTCTTTCTGCTGCATTGTATCTTCTGCGCCTGTCAGTTCTTCAGATTCAAAATATTTAAACCCAACTACCCTTAACGCCACTTCGTCTTTGCCTTCTTAAATAGAAGCACGCAAGTCAAACTAACTTTTTCAGCTTCTCAAATAAGTTCTTCTTACGCTTCTTAAATAAAAGCAGTTTTCAAGTGTAACTTATTTTATTAAATAGTTAACTATAGTAAATTCAGTGTCTGTGCATCTAGTATGTAAGTACCTGAAATTATTCTTTCATACAGAAGAAAATCGACAGTTTGTGTGCCAATATTTCATAAATGCCGGTCCGACAAATTACAGGGTTGCCGGATATTCAACAAACTATAAACTTTCTTGTTCTACAAATCGTATGTATTTAGCTTTAAGAACAATTAATATAAACAGTTGTGTGGTTTAAGAACATTTTATATGAACATTTATGTTTTTATTATTATTAAAAAGGGTGATTTGTTGGCAATCCCGATACTACTTTTTATTCATGTAAATAATACAATAAAAATATTTCTAGCTTAATTATTATTTTAATTATTCTACTTGTAACTTTACTATCTACTATATTATTACTAATCCGCAATTTTGCGACCTACTGGTCGCTGGTCCTTCGAGGTTTTATTTATTTTTTATCTACCAAAGGTAGGAAGGTGGGACTATAATTTTTCAAATATTTACTTTTAAATCATCGAACCAGCTACCTCATCCTTTCCCCTACACGTATTATTAGCTCTGTTTTACTATTACTAGCTAAATTTTAGCTAAAAGTAGCGTCAGTTTATATAAACAACGACGTAACCTTAACGTTGTACTACAAAAACTATAGCAGTCTTTTTAGAAGTCAATGATGTCGTTAGCTTTTTTATGTTTTAATATTTTGTGGTCTTTGTGGTGAACATGGATTTCACGCCCAAGCCAATAAGATAAACTGTCAAATTTGGCTTTTAAATTTATTGTGACTTTTATTTATTAGCAAATCCTTAAAGAATTTTGCTTGTATAAATTTTTTAATGATATAAATAGATAAACGTTATCGAAAAATAATGGCGTTAGATTCTAATATAATCCTCAAGATCTTAATTAATTTAATTAATTAAAAGAGTACCGCTATTGGAATAAAATGTTATTAAACGCATACATACAAATGAAGAAATAAACACTTTTCCTAAATAAAAGATAATTTATTCCTTATGTGACATTTTAGCTAAGTCCTAATTATTATTCTACTGAAACTAAACACGTTTTTGCAATAAAACCAGAATGATTTTCTTAAAAGAATAATTTTCCCCGCAATTTTTTGCTTTCTATTTCTTTAAAGAGTTTTCCGCCCTTTGTTTGTCTTTTTTAAAAAGTTAAATTATATTCTGTTCCTACCCTACGGTCTACTAAAAAAAGGTGATTGGTTTTATCAAAACGACCTCTACTACAGAAGCGTATCAGTTTTAAAATGTAATTTTCAGGAAAAAGGTAAATAATATTATTATGCGTGTAGTACTAAAATGTGTTTAAATTGAAAGTTATTTCGTGAATGGTTTTATTTTAACACGACACTTTTTTTATTAACATTCTTATCTCAATTGACTTTAAACTCACGACTCCTAGACTTTTGGGCTTAGTACGTTGACATTCTCACTTTTACGCTACCAATACCTGGTAAACAGTTTAGTAATTCAGAAGCAGATAATTTCTCTGAATCTGGTTAACAACCTAGCACATGTCATTCTCAAATACTTTAATTGAAGTAGGGACGTATCGCCCGTGTTCAATGTTATGAGTCTTACTGAAATTGCAAGTCATTCATCCTGTCGGCGTCTGTAAAAATCCTTCATTTTCACCTTGGGTTTTCTCTACCTCTTGTTTTATTAAGTACTCATACTCTATCCTCCATCTCACATGGTTCTCAGCTTCAAGTCTTACGTGACCAAACCATTGCAGTCTTTGATCTTAAAACTTTTTTAAAACTCCAGCTCTTTTCCTAATCAAAGCGTTCCTGATCCTGTCATTTCTAGTCTTACCCAACATCCACCGTAACATTTTCATTTCAACTGCCTCCATCTT